>NC_092116.1:32159610-32197110 GCF_045679555.1 Salvelinus alpinus
AATGTTAGAATGTTAGAATGTTATAATGTTAGAATGCTAGAATGTTAGAATGCGAGAATGCGAGAATGCTAGAATGTTAGAATGCTAGAATGTTAGAATGTTAGAATGTGAGAATGCTAGAATGTTAGAATGTGAGAATGTTAGAATGCTAGAATGTTAGAATGCTAGAATGTGAGAATGCTAGAATGTTAGAATGTTAGAATGTTAGAATGCTAGAATGTTAGAATGCTAGAATGTTGGAATGTTGGAATGTTAGAATGCTAGAATGCTAGAATGTTAGAATGCTAGAATGTTAGAATGCTATAATGTGAGAATGCTAGAATGTTAGAATGTTAGAATGTGAGAATGCTAGAATGTTAGAATGCTAGAATGTGAGAATGCTAGAATGTTAGAATGCTCCTGGCATTCTCTCATGCCTGGTGTTGTTCCAACCTGTCCTTGAACAGAGCTGGGTGCTATTTTCTAGACTCCTTAAGAAGTTAAGATGTTGACTTGGGCCCTATTGTCCAAAACTTTAAGGCAGCAGGGAAGCTAATCAGCTATTCAGTAGCTATTAACAAGCCTTGTCTTGATATATGGAGATGATACTAACACTGACAGAATGTTCCAGGGAAGACAATGGAAACCTGACTAGTGATTGGAACACCGATCGACATTCTAACGGTACACCTGGGGATTCGGACAAAAACAATGTGTTCTGGGAGTGTTCCATCGTTAGCAATTTCCTTAGAGAACATGTTCATTAATGAATTCACACCAGCGGTAAACAGGTTACGGGTTGTTCAATAAAACAATCACCCAACAACAACATCAACAATGTGGGGCATAGAGAAGTGGATACCATGACTCTGTTACCTACTTCAACCGAAACCCTTGAAGTGTTTACAGATCAAGAGGACTGAATAAATGTAAGCAATATGGCAATAATACTCCATTGCTGACACCTATCCAGCAACGTCAGATCTGTGAAGGAATCGAGAGATGGCATCGAGCACAACGTTACCCACGATGGCATCTTAACTGCTATTGGCAGAGCCACCGTACAGACCAGGAAGTGTTACCATGACGAGTAAACAGGAAGTCCCATGTTTACGTGACTCCTCCCTCTCTCTGGCTGCGTTGCCCCCTGATAACAAGGTCACATTCCGTAGATTCCGCAGCCCAAACTTCATTGTGATCTCCAAACTAAGCGGTTTCTTAAACCATCTTATAGAATCCTGGGCCCAAGCATAAAGCTTTAGCTCAGCGGGCTAACACAGCCTTGCAGCAGGAGATGCTGGGTGCGAACCTGGTCAGTGCCAATTACATGTAGCTAGTCATACATTGTATCATGGTCACTAGCGTGGTCTCAAATCTGTTCATAATGTATTGAACACTCCTATGGTCATCTGTCACAACGAACAGATCTGTCCGTCTCTGGAATTCTCTTAGCTTGTCCGTTTATTAGAATGTACCAAAAAACAAACGTCAGAAGGGAAGTTCCTCAGAGAGACCAACTCTCCCCCCCACAAACCTCGTCTCTGAGTGGAATAGACCGGTCAATCCTCCCTTCTGTCCGATATCACAATGGATCATTCCTTATGTGTTTTCCTGCTGTTATCAGGAGGAATGATCAATCACTATGAAAGCTAATGATAACTTCCCAACTCACTCACTCTCTCACACACACACACACACACACACACACACACACACACACACACACACACACACACCACACACACACACACACACACACACACACACACACACACACACACACACACACACACACACACACACACACACACACACACACACACACACACACACACACACACACACACAGTCTTGTACAGCTAACCTTGCGGGGACATACAATTCAGTCCCATTCAAAATCCTATTTTCCCTAACCCCTAACCCTAAACCTAACCCTAATCCTAACCCGTACTCTTACCCTAACCCTAACCCTAACCTTAACCCTAACCCTAACCCTAACCCTAAACTTTATCCTAACCCTAAACCTAGCTCCTAACCCTAACCCTACAACTAACCCTAGCTCCTAACCTTAATATTGAACTTAATTCTAACCCTAACACTAATTCTAACCTTAACCCTAAACCCCCTAGAAATAGCATTTGACCTTGTGGGGACTAACAAAATGTCCCCAGTTGGTAAATTTTTACTTTGTTTACTATTCTTGTAGGGACTTCAGGTCCCCACAAGAATAGTTAAACACGTCCACACACACACACACACACACACACACACACACACACACACTTTCCCAACTCTGTCCTTTCTGGGAACTGAGGAAACGTTCCTGATGCTGTCTATTCTGGGATCTAGGGAAACTTTCCTGATGCTGTCTATTCTGGGATCTAGGGAAACTTTCCTGATGCTGTCTATTCTGGGAACTGAGGAAACCTTCCTGATGCTGTCTATTCTGGGAACTGAGGAAACGTTCCTGATGCTGTCTATTCTGGGATCTGAGGAAACGTTCCTGATGCTGTCTATTCTGGGAACTGAGGAAGGATTTGTATTATGTGAAGTGGTGATATACAGTGCATTCAGAAAGTATTCAGACCCCTTGACTTTTTCCACATTTTGTTACGTTACAGGCTTATTCTAAAATGTATTTTTTTTTTAATTCAGTCATCTATCTACACACAATACCCCATAATGACAAAGCAAAAACAGGTTTTTATACATTTTTACAGATTATTTTATTATAAATTAAATATCACATTTACATAAGTATTTAGACCATATACTGAGTACTTTGTTGAATCACCTTCGGCAGCGATTACAGCCTTCGAATATTCTTGGGTATGACGCAAAAAGCTTGGCACACTTGTATTTCGGGATTTCTCCCATTCTTCTCTGCAGATCCTCTCAAGCTCTGTCAGGTTGGATGGGGAGTGTCGCTGCACAGCTATTTTCAGGTCTCTCCAGAGATGTTAGATCGGGGTCAAGTTTGGGTTCTGGCTGGCCCACTCAAAGACATTCAGAGACTTGTCCCGAAGCCACTCCTTCATTGTCTTGGCTGTGTGCTTGGGGCCTTTGTCCTGTTGGAAGGTGAACCTTCACCCCAGTGTGATCCTGACTAGTCTCCCAGTCCCTGCCGCTGAACAACATCCCCACAGCATGATGCTGCCACCACCATGCTTCACTGTAGAGATGGTGCCAGGTTTCCTCCAGACGTGACACTTGGCATTCTGGACAAAGAGTTCAATCTTGGTTTCATCAGACCACAGAATCTTGTTTCTCAGCAGAGTCTTTAGGTGCCTTTTGGCAAACTCCAAGCGGGCTGGCATGTGCCTTTTACTGAGGAGTGGTTTCCGTCTGGCCACTCTACCATAAAGGCCTGATTGGTGGAGTGCTGCAGAGATGGTTGTCCTTCTGGAAGGTTCTCCCATCTCCACAGAGGAACTCTGAAGCTCTGGCAGAGTGACCATCAGGTCAACCTTCCCCAGAACTTTGCCTTGACACATTCCTGTCTCGGAGCTCTCCAGACAATTATTTCGACCTCATGGCTTGGTTTTTGCTCTGACATGCACTGTCAACTGTGGGACCTTATATAGACAGGTGTGTGCCTTTCCAAATCATGTCCAATCAATGGAATTTACCGCAGGTGGACTCCAATCAAGTTGTAGAAACATCTCAAGGATGATCAATGGAAACAGGATGCACCTGAGCTCAATTTCAAGTCTCATAGCAAAGGGTCAGAATAATTACGGAAATAAGGTATTTTGTTTTTTATTTTTAATAAATTTGCAAACATTTCTAAAAACCTGTTTTTTGATTCATCATTATGGGGTATTGTATGTAGATTGATGAGGGGGGGGAATATTTAATCCATTTTAGAACAAGGCTGTAACGTAAAACAAAATGTGTAAAAAGTCAAGGGGTCCGAATAATTTCCGAATGCTCTGTATTTATCTAGAAAACACTATGACCCGGCTTGGTGTCACGAACGTTTAAAGGAGCGGACCAAGGCGCAGAGTGAGTTGAATTCCACATACTATATTATATAGTGAAACTACCGAAAACAATAAACAAACATAAAACGAACGTGAAAGCCGTAGTGCTAAACACACATACGCAAACAGTATCCCACCCAGCAGGTGGTAACAGGGAACCCTTAAGTATGATCCCCAATTACAGACAACCAACATCAGCTGCCTCTAATTGGGAACCACACCAAGAGCACCAACATAGAAATAAAAAGACTAGAACACCCCTTAGTCACGGCGTGACCTACAACACCATAGAGAACCAAGGGCTCTCTATGGTCAGGGCGTGACACTTGGTCGCAGATCTGTGTGGACTCTCTCCAACTTGCTGTCGTTGTCAAGATAAACGTGTTTTTGGTAAGGAGCTGGCAAGAGATCCAAAACAGACTGACATCCCAGGCTACCAATTACCTCATTAGAAGCTTCCCCAGGTAATTTCCTCACTGTAGCTAGAAACCATTCCTACTGTTCCTTCCCATCTTCAAAACATGAAGCTCAAACACACACAAACCCTAAACGGACCTGTTCCTCCCCATCTTCTCATGATCCTTGACCACCAAATGAAGCTCAGCTCCTGAATCCAGAGGTATTCCCTTCAGGTCCCACTCAAAACCCTGGGAGAGACGACAGGAAAAATGTATTATTACTGATACACTACAGTATATTAGAGTATTCACCGCTGTATATTATAAACCGGGTGGTTCGAGCCCTGAAATGCTAATTGGCTGAAAGCCGTGGTATATCAGACCATATACCACACCTCCTCGGGCCTGATTTCATAAATACACACCTCATTCCAGACAGGGTTTATGTTATTCTTGATGACTTTTGTCTTCTTTTTTGATCCTGGAAAACAAGGAGAGAAGAAGAATTAGAAAATATATAATTATTTTTAAACAGAAATGCAAAACATCAGAAAGTGTATCTGCTAGTGTTATATATGTTAGTGTTATCAATGTGTTTAACCATCAGTGAGTGGTCCTTGCAGAGACTTGGCTAGGTAGTAATCGTGTTGGACAAAGCAGTACTTCCTGTAACATAAAGGTTCTGAGCAGTGACTTCCTGCCAATCAACATTCAAACAGGAAGCAGGAAGTAGAAACAGGAAGTAGTCAGAGTGACAGACCAAAGAAATGCCAGCAGGGAGATGGATGGAGGTTATCTTATCACAGAACACTACCTCACCTTTGGTACAGAGAGAACACCCAGAGATATTTACATTTATCAGTACCAGTTAAAAGTTCTAGAACACCTACTCATTCTAGAATTTTTCTTTATTTGTTACTATTTTCTACATTGTAGAATAATAGTGAAGACATCAACACTATGAAATAACACATATGGAATCATGTAGTAACCAAAAAAGTGTTAAACAAATCAAAATATACTTTGACTGGTACTGTACATACACACACACACACACACACACACACACACACACACACACACACACACACACACACACACACACACACACACACACACACACACACACACACACACACACACACATACACCAGTGGAGGCTCCTCAGAGGAGGAAGAGGAGGAAGAGAAGGAGCATCCTCAGTGAATTTCATAAAAATACAAATTGTGAAACATTTAAAAAGTTATCCTTTTAGATAAAACACATATTAATCACATTTTACCAAGTAATTGCAGCTTGAACTGACATGTTGTTCACCAAATCAAAGGATCAGAGAATGAATCTAGTACTGAAAGCATTAGCGATAGCTAGCTAGCGCCGCAGTGCATAAAATGTGCTGAGTAATTGACTCAAAAAGAGAGAAAGACAATAGTTGAACAGTTTTAAACAAATACATTTCTTTACAAATGAAGAAGCAAGACCAGATTGTATTTTTTTTTACTTTCAGTTTCACTTACTTAGCTAGAAAATTTAGCTAGCTAGTTTAGCCTACTCAAACACTCTGCTCAAACAGAGGGATGCTATGTTAGCTAGCTGGCTATGACTATCCAACACAACACTGGAACTTCTCCAAGTCAAGGTAAGCTTTTTGGTTTTACTAATTTATTGCCACGGGGCCCGCCGGTGTAAGTGCTAAACTGCTTGCTGACTGTACACTGTAACTTTACTGCATGATTGTAGCGGGTTAACTAACACATTAGTTCTATTAGCTATTATGTTAATTGACCTAATATGGTGTAGGCTGTGTGTAGCGGTTATGGTATGAAGGTTATGAATGATATGGTTTGGCTTGGAAAGTTTTTTTTCCGCCTGGTCACATACAGCTGATGTGTTGTGCATTGAAGTCTTCAAGCGAAGGGATGAGGTGAGAGGAGGAAAGCGCATAGATGCGAGAAGGAATACAACGTGGCTGCTATGAAAGTGAACTGTGTTAATGCGTGATCGGGGGTGTATTCATTCCGCCGATTCTGTTGAAAAATGTTTCTTAAATGAAAGCAAAGAAAACAGGGATTTGTCAAATAGAAACTCACGTTTGCAACTGTTGGACTAATGATTACACCCTAGATAAGCTAGATGCAGGCAAGAGTGTGTAAGGTGGTTTTGAATGTGTCACTGTCTATCATCTCAAATGTTTCTCTCGACCTGTGTGCACCTATGTTGTAAACTTTCACGAACCTACCAGACAAGCTAAATTACTTGTATGCTCGCTTCGAGGCAAGTAACACTAAAACATGCATGAGAGCACCAGTTGTTCCGGACGACTGTGTGATCACACTCTCCGCAGCCGATGTGAGTAAGACCTTTAAACAGGTCAACACAGACGGATTACCAGGACGTGTACTCCGAGCATGTGCTGACCAACTGGCAAGTGTCTTCACTGACAGTATTACTGTCTGTAATACCAACATGTTCCAAGCAGACCACCATAGTCCCTGTGCCCAAGAACACAAAGGTAACCTCCCTAAATGACTACCGACCCGTAGCATTCACGTCTGTAGACACGAAGTGCTTTGAAAGGCTGGTCATGGCTCACATCAACACCATTATCCCAGAAACCCTAGACTCACTCCAATTTGCATACCGCAACAACAGATCCACAGATGATGCAATCTCTATTGCATTCCACACTGCCCTTTTCACACCTGGACAAAAGGAACACCTATTTGAGAATGCTATTAATTGACTACAGCTCAGCGTTCAACACCATAGTGCCCTCAAAAGCTCATCAATAAGCTAAGGACCCTGAGACTAAACACCTCCCTAAGGACCCTGAGACTAAACACCTTTTCCCGTAGTCCATGATTGTGGACTACGGGAAAAGGAGGAACGAGCACGCCCCCATTCTCATTGAGTGGAACCGGTTGAGAGCTTCACTAAGATAGTCATGAAGAGGGCACGACAAGGCCTATTCCCCCTCAGGAGACCAAAAAGATTTGGCATGGGTCCTCAGATCCTCAAAAACTTCTACAGCTGCACCATCGAGAGCATCCTGACTGGTTGCGTCACTACCTGGTATGGCAACTACTCGGCCTCTGACCGCAAGGCACTACAGAGGGTAGTACGTATGGCCCAGTACATCACTGGAGCCAAGCTTCTAGCCATCCAGGACCTCTACACCAGGCGGTGTCAGAGGAAGGACCTAAAAATTGTCAAAGACCCCAGCCACCAGAGTCATGGACTGTTCTCTCTGCTACCGCACGGCAAGAGGTACCGGAGCACCAAGTCTAGGTCCAAAAGGTTTCTTAACAGCTTCTACCCCAAAGACATAAGACTCCTGAACAGCTAATCAAATGGCTACCCAGGCCCCTCTTTATAATCTATGCATAGTCACTTTAACTCTACCTACATGTACATATTACCTCAATTACCTCGACTAACCGGTGCCCCCGCACATTGACTCTGTACCGGTACCCCCTGTATATAGCCTCCACATTGACTCTGTACCGGTACCCCCTGTATATAGCCTCCACATTGACTCTGTACCGTAACACCCTGTATATAGCCTCCACATTGACTCTGTACCGTAACACCCCTGTATATAGCCTCCACATTGACTCTGTACCGGTACCCCCTGTATATAGCCTCCACATTGACTCTGTACCGGTACCCCCTGTATATAGCCTCCACATTGACTCTGTACCGTAACACCCTGTATATAGCCTCCACATTGACTCTGTACCGGTACCCCCTGTATATAGCCTCCACATTGACTCAGTACCGGTACCCCCTGTATATAGCCTCCACATTGACTCTGTACCGTAACACCCTGTATATAGCCTCCACATTGACTCTGTACCGGTACCCCCTGTATATAGCCTCCACATTGACTCTGTACCGGTACCCCCTGTATATAGCCTCTACATTGACTCTGTACCGGTACCCGCTGTATATAGCCTCCACATTGACTCTGTACCGGTACCCGCTGTATATAGCCTCCACATTGACTCTGTACCGTAACACCCTGTATATAGCCTCCACATTGACTCTGTACCGTAACACCCTGTATATAGCCTCCACATTGACTCTGTACCGTAACACCCTGTATATAGCCTCCAC
The DNA here is from genome assembly GCF_045679555.1 of Salvelinus alpinus. Classification (NCBI taxonomy): domain Eukaryota; kingdom Metazoa; phylum Chordata; class Actinopteri; order Salmoniformes; family Salmonidae; genus Salvelinus; species Salvelinus alpinus. Next base: position 32,168,087 of record NC_092116.1, read on the forward strand.
ATTGACTCTATACCGGTACCCCCTGTATATAGCCTCCACATTGACTCTGTACCGGTACCCCCTGTATATAGCCTCCACATTGACTCTGTACCGTAACACCCTGTATATAGCCTCCACATTGACTCTGTACCGGTACCCCCTGTATATAGCTTCCACATTGACTCTATACCGGTACCCCCTGTATATAGCCTCCACATTGACTCTATACCGGTACCCCCTGTATATAGCCTCCACATTGACTCTGTACCGGTACCCCCTGTATATAGCCTCACATTGACTCTGTACCGTAACACCCTGTATATAGCCTTCACATTGACTCTGCACCGGTACCCCCTGTATATAGCCTCCACATTGACTCTATACCGGTACCCCCTGTATATAGCCTCCACATTGACTCTATACCGGTACCCCCTGTATATAGCCTCCACATTGACTCTGTACCGGTACCCCCTGTATATAGCCTCCACATTGACGCTGTACCGTAATACCCTGTATATAGCCTCCACATTGACGCTGTACCGTAATACCCTGTATATAGCCTCCACATTGACTCTGTACCGTAACCCCCTGTATATAGCCTCCACATTGACTCTGTACCGGTACCCCATGTATATAGCCTCCACATTGACTCTGTACCGTAACACCCTGTATATAGCCTCCACATTGACTCTGTACCGTAACACCCTGTATATAGCCTCCACATTGACTCTGTACCGTAATACCCTGTATATAGCCTCCACATTGACTCTGTACCGTAACACCCTGTATATAGCCTCCACATTGACTCTGTACCGTAACACCCTGTATATAGCCTCACTTGTTGTTTTACTGCTGCTGTTTAAATTATTTGTTACTTTTATTTTTTCTATTTGCTGTTATTTACTTATATATTTTTTACATAACACTTATTTTTAAAGCATTGTTGGTTAAGAGCTTGTAAGTAAGCATTTCACTGTATTCGGACGCATGTGACAAATAACATTTGATTTGATTTGATCCATAGGCTAGGCTGTAGCGACCTCATGATGGGTATAGGGAACATTCTAGTATCATTTAGTAACCTAAAACTATCACTGTTACACTGAACTGGGTGAATATGAATGACAGTAACCTAAACCTATCACTGTTACATTAAACTGGGTGAATATGAATGACAGTAACCTAAACCTATCACTGTTACATTGAACTGGGTGAATATGAATGACAGTAACCTAAAACTATCACTGTTACATTGAACTGGGTGAATATGAATGACAGTAGCCTAAACCTATCACTGTTACATTGAACTGGGTGAATATGAATGACAGTAACCTAAACCTATCACTGTTACATTGAACTGGGTGAATATGAATGACAGTAACCTAAACCTGTCACTGTTACATTGAACTGGGTGAATATGAATGACAGTAGCCTAAACCTATCACTGTTACATTGAACTGGGTGAATATGAATGACAGTAACCTAAACCTATCACTGTTACATTGAACTGGGTGAATATGAATGACAGTAACGTAAACCCATTAATGTTACATTAAACTGGGTGAATATGAACGACAGTAACCTAAACCTATCACTGTTACATTGAACTGGGTGAATATGAATGACAGTAACCTAAACCTATCACTGTTACATTGAACTGGGTGAATATGAATGACAGTAACCTAAACCTATCACTGTTACATTGAACTGGGTGAATATGAACGACAGTAACCTAAACCTATCACTGTTACATTGAACTGGGTGAATATGAATGACAGTAACCTAAACCTATCACTGTTACATTGAACTGGGTGAATATGAATGACAGTAACCTAAACCTATCACTGTTACATTGAACTGGGTGAATATGAATGACAGTAACCTAAACCTATCACTGTTACATTGAACTGGGTGAATATGAATGACAGTAACCTAAACCTATCGCTGTTACATTGAACTGGGTGAATATGAATGACAGTAACCTAAACCTATCGCTGTTACATTGAACTGGGTGAATATGAATGACAGTAACCTAAAACTATCACTGTTACTATGAACTGGGTGAATATGAATGACAGTAACCTAAACCTATCACTGTTACATTGAACTGGGTGAATATGAATGACAGTAACCTAAACCTATCACTGTTACATTGAACTGGGTGAATATGAATGACAGTAACCTAAACCTATCACTGTTACATTGAACTGGGTGAATATGAATGACAGTAACCTAAACCTATCACTGTTACATTGAACTGGGTGAATATGAATGACAGTAACCTAAACCTATCACTGTTACATTGAACTGGGTGAATGGAATATGAATGACAGTCATCCAACATGCTGTAATAGAAATAAGGCCGTGCTCATAAATAAGTAAATACTCCTCCCTTGAAGGTGGACACCCTTTCAAATGATTCAGCTATTTCAGCTTCCCACATGAAGGAAGAAGTGGGACTATGACTATTGTCTGGTGGTCAGAGTCCTAAAAACACGTCCTCTTTATCAGAGACGAGGGACTAGTTTTGATATCTTGTTACAGGGTTCGATTCCTGTATAGTGTTCTTTTAAAAACACCTCGGCCCTTCGGAGGAAAGAGAGCGGGGCCGTGTGTGTGTGTGTGTGTGCCTACGCTTGCATCCGAAGCCTATCCTTAAAATGCACACAACATAATTCCCAGGAAAGCGGGCAGCTTTTGTTGGAATGATATCTCACCAACAGGAAGTGACGCAATGCTCACTTCCTGGTTCTGAATGAATGGGGCACGACTTGGAAATGTCTGTCTTAAAATAGCCCCTGACACACACACACACACACACACACACACACACACACACACACACACACACACACACACACACACACACACACACACACACACACACACACACACACACACACACACACACACACACACACACACACACACACACACACACACACACACACACACACACACACACACACACACACACACACACCCTAAAGGAGAGCTATGGGAAGGCTATGACACAGACAGACTGTAATAACTGAGTTATTGAGGTGTGGAACATCAAGACTTCAAAAACAGGAACTGAGGATTTCCTCTCCTTAGACTCCCTCACCCTGTCTCACCTCTCTCCTCACCCTGTCTCTCCTCACCCTGTCTCTCCTCTCTCCTCTCTCCTCACCCTGTCTCACCTCTCTCCTCTCTCCTGACCCTCTCTCACCCCTCTCCTCACCCTCTCTTCCCACCTCTCTCCTCTCTCCTGACCCTCTCCTCTCTCCTCACCCTCTCTTCCCTCCTCTCTCCTCACCTCACCCCTCTCTTCCCTCCTCTCTCCTCACCCTCTCTCACCCCTCTCCTCTCTCCTCACACTCTCTTCCCTCCTCACTCCTCTCTCCTCACACTCTCTTCCCTCCTCACTCCTCTCTCCTCACCCTCTCCTCACCCCTTTGTCCTCACCCCTCTCTCTCTCTCCACCTCCACTGCTTGGATCCTCTTGACAGATCCTCAGGTTGGCACCTCACAAACTTCCCCCATTTTTCTTTTTCTGTCTCTCAGCAACAAGAGAACAGAGAGCTCTCAGAACAGCTCTCTCTCTCCTTATTTATCTCCCTCTCTCTCCCTCCCTCTCTCTCCCTCCCTCTCTCTCCCTCCCTCTCTCTCCTTATTTATCTCCCTCTCTCTCTACCTCTCTCTCTCTCTCTACCTCCCTCTTCTTTCTCTCTCCCCTTATTTATCTCCCTCTCTCTCCTTATTTATCTCCCTCTCTCTCCTTATTTATCTCCCTCTCTCTCCTTATTTATCTCCCTCTCTCTCTACCTCTCTCTCTCTCTCTACCTCCCTCTTCTTTCTCTCTCCCCTTATTTATCTCCCTCTCTCTCTCTCTCTCTCTACCTCCCTCTTCTTTCTCTCTCCCCTTATTTATCTCCCTCTCTCTCTCTCTCTACCTCCCTCTTCTCTCTCTCTCCCCTTATTTATCTCCCTCTCTCTACCTCTCTCTCTCTCTCTACCTCCCTCTTCTCTCTCTCTCTCCTTATTTATCTCCCTCTCTCTCTCTCTCTCTCTCTCTCTACCCCTCCCTCTCTCTCTCTCTCTCTCTCTCTCTCTCTCTCTCTCTACCTCCCTCTTCTCTCTCTCTCTCCTTATTTATCTCCCTCTCTCTCTCTCTCTATCTCTCTCTACCTCCCTCTTCTTTCTCTCTCCCCTTATTTATCTCCCTCTCTCTCTCCCTCTCTCTACCTCCCTCTTCTCTCTCTCTCTCCTTATTTATCTCCCTCTCTCTTTCCCTCTGTGTGTTTTACCTCCTCTGCAGTATCAGCATCAGATATCATGGCCATTTATAGACATCAGACACCATAATTACAGAACTGCCTCACTGCTCTGACTAACCAGCTAGCTGTGGAGAGAGAATTAGGGAAAATATCTCTTCTCTCTTGGGTTTGGAGATTTGTCTCACCGTTTCCATTAATGCACACAGTTATATAGACACATTAATATAGACACAGTTATATAGACACAGTTATATAGACACAGTTATATAGACACAGTTATATAGACACAGTTATATAGACACAGTTATATAGACACAGTAATATAGACAGTAAAATAGACAGTTATATACAGTGGTGTAAAGTATTTAAGTAAAAATATTTGAAAGTACTACTTAAAACCTCTTAGGGCTAGGGGGCAGTGTTTGGTTATTCAGATAAATGACGTGCCCAAAGTAAACCGCCTGTTACTCAGGCCCAGAAGCTAGGATATGCATATAATTGGTAGCATTGGATAGAAAACACTCTGAAGTTTCATAAACTGTTAAAATAATGTATGTGAGTATAACAGAACTGATATTGCAGGTGAAAACCCGAGGAAAATCCATCCAGAATAAAAAAAAATGGAGGTGACTGCTCATTCAAATGCTTGTTTATGGGAAAATCAAAGGAAATCCTCCCAGATTACAGTTCCTAGGGCTTCCACTAGATGTCAACATTCTTTAGAAAGGTTTTCAGGCTTGTTTTTTGAAAAATGAATTTGTAGTTTTTCAAGGTGGCTCTCATTTGGACTGTAGTCTTGTGGCGTGGGTTGATGAAGGCGCGCACTTCGTTATTTATCTCCGGTATTGAACATACTATTCTCCGTCTTAAATTGTATTGTTTATTTACATATTAGGGTACCTGAGGATTGATTAGAAACGTTGTTTGACTTGTTTGGACGAAGTTTATTGGTAACTGTTGGGATTCCTTTGTCTGCATGTTGAACTAGTGGAACGGGTGGATTACTGAATCAAACGCACCAACTAAACTGACTTTTTTGGGATATAAAGAAGGACTTTATAGAACAAAACAACCTTTTGTTGTGTAGCTGGGACCCTTGGCATTGCAAACAGAGGAAGATCTTCAAAGGAAAGTGATTTATTTTATCGTTATTTCTGACTTCTGACTGGATTAACAAGAAGGTAAGCTTTTAAATGATGTAGGACTCTTGTATGTTCATGAATGTTTAATATTACGATTTTGTAAATTGAATTTGGCACGTTCCAGCTTCACCGAATGTTGATGATTTTGATCCCTTTAACTTCTTCTTAATAGGGGGCGCTATTTTCACTTTGGGAAAAAATCGTGCCCAAATTAAACTGCCTCGTACTCTGTTCTAGATCATACAATATGCATATTATTATTACTATTGGATAGAAAACACTCTGAAGTTTCTAAAACGGTTTGAATTATATCTGTGAGTAAAACAGAACTCATTTGGTAGCAAACTTCCAAACAGGAAGTGAAAATTCTGAAAATGGGGCTCTGTGTCAGGGCCTGCCTATTCAACTGGCTTATATTTATGGATCTGTATGCACTTCATACACCTTCCACTAGATGTCAACAGGCAGTAGAATGTTGAATGGGGTGTCTAGCTTGATGTGAGACCGAATGAGAGCTTTTGGAGTGACAGGTCCGCTCTTTTGTCAGTATTCAACTGAGCACCAGGGAACCTCACATTGTCTTCTGAAATACGTTAGGTATACACGACGAAATGCTCCGGCTCTGATTTTATTGGATACATATGAGAAAAACATCATAAAGTAGGATTTTCAACCGAGTTTGACCAGTTTATTCGACGTTTATTGGGACTTTTGGAATTTTTCGTTCCATGCGCTAAGATTTCTTGGACATGTGCCCTCCACATGGCTAGCCAAAGTTGCTAATTCGACAGAAGAAATGGACATTCTAAAACAAAACAACGATTTATTCTGGAACTAGGACTCCTTGCACTACATTCTGATGGAAGATCATCAAAAGTAAGAGAATATTTATGATGTTATTTCGTATTTTTGTGGTTTGTGTTGGCTCCAACAAGGCGGAGAATTGTTGGGCGCTGTCTCACAATATTGCATGCTGTACGTTGTACTATAGTTATTTTGTTTTATCTAACACAGCGGTTGCATTAAGAACCAGTGTATCTTCCATTTGCTGTACAACATGTATTTTTTAGTAAAGTTTATGATGAGTTTTTTGGTTAGATTACGTGACTGTCCAAAATTTCTCCAGACAATTTGGTGCATCATGGCTACGTATTCACAATGTAAAATCACGATTTATACCTCTAAATATGCACATTTTCGAACAAAACATAAATGTATTGTATAACATGATGTTATAAGACTGTCATCTGATGAAGTTGTTCAAAGGTTAGTGATTAATTTTATCTCTATTTGTGGGTTTTGTGAAAGCTATGTTGGTGGTGAAAACATGGTGAAAACATGGCATTGTGTGTTTGGCTATTGTGGTGAGCTAATATAAATATATAATGTGTTTTCGCTGTAAAACATTTTAAAAATCGGAAATGGTGGCTGTATTCACAAGATGTGTATCTTTCATTTGCTGTATTGGACTTGTGATTTCATGAAATTATATTATATGATATCCCTGTGGCGCTAGGCTAGGCTATGCTAGTCAGCTGATGAGGAGGATCCCGGATCCGGGAGGGAGAAGCGGTAGAGGCGTGCGCTTAAGTCGTTTTCTGTACTTTACTTTACTAATTACATTTTTGAAAACTTTTACTTCACTACATTCCCAAAGAAAATTAGGTACTTTTTACTCCATACATTTTTCCTGACACCTAAAAGAACTTGTTACATTTTGACAGAAAAATTGTCTAATACACACTTATCAAGAGAACATCCCTGGTCATCCCTACTGCCTTTGATCTGGTGGACTCACTAAACAGAGAACGTCCCTGGTCATCCCTACTGCCTCTGTTCTGGAGGACTCACTAAACAGAGAACATCCCTGGTCATCCCTACTGCCTCTGATCTGGAGGACTCACTAAACAGAGAACGTCTCTGGTCATCCCTACTACCTCTGATCTGGAGGACTCACTAAACAGAGAACATCCCTGGTCATCCCTACTGCCTCTGATCTGGAGGACTCACTAAACAGAGAACATCCCTGGTCCTCCCTACTGCCTTTGATCTGGAGGACTCACTAAACAGAGAACATCCCTGGTCCTCCCTACTGCCTTTGATCTGGAGGACTCACTAAACACAAATGCTTCGTTTGTAAAGGATGTCTGAGTGTTGGAGTGTGACCCCTGGCTATCTGTCAATTGAAAAAATACCAAAATGGTGCTGTCTGGTTTGCTTATTATAAGGAATTTGATATAGACACACATCGAGGTGGAATATGTTCTACACACAGTGCTGATCTTGATGTATGAACAGGGACTGTGTCCTAAACGACACCCTATTCCCTATAGGGCTCCAGTCTAGTGCACTATATTTATTTATTTTATTTTATTTTACCGTTATTTTACCAGGTAAGTTGACTGAGAACACGTTCTCATTTGCAGCAACGACCTGGGGAATAGTTACAGGGGAGAGGAGGGGGATGAATGAGCCAATAGGGTGAGAGGAGGGAATAGGGTGCCAGCCCTGGTCTAAAGTAGTGCACTATATAGGGAATAGGGTGCCATTCAGGACGCAACCCATAAAAAACGTGTTTATTCACTTTGCTGAATTCCTGAAGTTGTTGCAAATCGACAGGGTCAAGTCTTGCTGACAGAGAGACAGAGAGAGAGAGAGAGAGAGAGAGACACAGAGAGAGAGACACAGAGAGAGAGACACAGAGAGAGAGACACAGAGAGAGAGCAATGAACCAGGGAGCAACAACTGTCCTAGCTCCATAATAATTATCTGAGCTACACTGAGAACAACATTGACAAGGTAACAGCAAAACCAGACGCTCTTATCCAGAGTGACTCAAAATAACTTTGATTTATAGAAACGGTCTGAAACATGTCAAATCATTACACACCAACTACATGTTTCAGTCAGAGGGATAGCGACAAAACTTGGGCTTGTGGTACGGATGCCACGTTGCCACGGGAACTAGGACCCACATGTCAGTCTGATGGCACCAGGAACAGGAAATGGATGGAACAAAGAGAGGAAGTAAGAGCAGTTAACCTCCCATGTTAGTCCGACAGACATTTACCGCATTAAAGGTGATGGAAAAATACAAGATAATGTGCTCACCTATTATAATGTAATACCTTTTTCATTCATAATAAAGTCATGTTCATAACATAATATGTTAATAATAATTATTGTTATTGCTTACAAGATAAATTAACATTCATACGTTTTCACTGATAAATAAAAGCCACTGCCTAAACATAATCACAACGTGCAACGTGTAATGTAATAACACATCTGTGGTAATGTATCAATTCTCTTCATCATTACATTATTAGCTAATAATGGATCAAAGGGAGAAAACAGAAATGTCCATCATGATAATGAGGAAAACCCCTGACCAATGAAACCACAGAACACCTCTTTCTTCAACCTTTTTCCCGTAAAGCAAGAAGTTTCTCTGAGGTAAAACCCAAGATTGAAATTTCTACCATGCACTGTTCGTTTCTGAAATCAACCCTACGTGATATACCATCTAGTCATAACACCCAGGGTCTGACCTGGGACACCAGGTGACTGGACTTTCTGACCAGTCAGTGACATTAATCAATCGATTAACTACAAGGAAGAAAATATCTAACTGTACCTCTTACACCCGTTCACCTCTGGCCCCTGACCCCTGACCCCTTACCTCTGAAAATGACTCCACACAGAGGATCACTAAGACGACCATCCTTCTCCCGCAGGTTGCTGGCCCGTTGGATAACACACCTCAACATGGTGCCGCCGTGGCAACACACCTGGCAACGCACCCGGCGACGGTGATGACCCAAGCAAAGATCCCCAGTGACAATCGCAAACCCCCCCTCCTCGGGGTAACGAAACTGTTACTGCTCTCACAGGTGAGGAGAATGTCTTGACATCTCTCACACACACACACCTTCTCCGTAATGTGTATATGAAGGTGTGTGTGTGGTACTTAGGCACCAAGTCCAAATGTTGAGCTTCAGTTTAAAGCTAAAGAGTCTTCCACTGCCTTTCCTACCCGGTGTCTCAAGATATCTCCTTCTCACTGTCACACACAGACCGCCAGCGAGCAGGGAACACACACACAGACCGCTAGCGAGCAGGGACACACACACACTCGTAGGAATGGCTACCCTCCCAGCTCCAGCATCACACCGTGTGATTACAAAGGAAATCTCAACATTTCCTGCTCTCTCTTCCTCCCTCTCTTCCTTTATATCTCTCTCTATTTCTATCACCCAGACAATCTCTCTCTCTAACAGCTGGATTTGGACATTGACTAGAGGGGATGTTTAGTTCAGCATGTTTAAGGGATGATCGAACACAGATCTAGGATCAGCCAGATACTACCCTAAAAAACTAAGAGATATATAGTTAGCATAGACATGTAAAACTTTATACCAAAAGCGCACACAATGACAATAACAATACTGACCATAGTTCCCCCGTGTGTTCATAAAGGGACATTCCCAACTTTATCTTCCTATTCCCCCGTGTGTTCATAAAGGGACATTCCCAACTTTATCTTCCTATTCCCCCGTGTGTTCATAAAGGGACATTCCCAACTTTATCTTCCTATTCCCCCGTGTGTTCATAAAGGGACATTCCCAACTTTATCTTCCTATTCCCCCGTGTGTTCATAAAGGGACATTCCCAACTTTATCTTCCTATTCCACTTCACAGATCAGGTCAGAAAACAGCTGGGGGATTCCTGACTCAGACAAAGCAGTGTGACACAAACGCAGAGTACCAACACAAAGAGTCTCTGAAACACTCAATCAGAGAGCGCCCCCTACAGTCTCAATCAGACAGTGCCCCCTACAGTCTCAATCAGAGAGCGCCCCCTACAGTCTCAATCAGACAGCGCCCCCTACAGTCTCAATCAGACAGTGCCCCCTACAGTCTCAATCAGAGAGCGCCCCCTACAGTCTCAATCAGAGAGCGCCCCCTAGTCTCAATCAGACAGCGCCCCCTACAGTCTCAATCAGAGAGCGCCCCCTACAGTCTCAATCAGAGAGCGCCCCCTAGTCTCAATCAGACAGTGCCCCCTACAGTCTCAATCAGACAGCGCCCCCTACAGTCTCAATCAGACAGCGCCCCCTAGTCTCAATCAGACAGTGCCCCCTACAGTCTCAATCAGACAGCGCCCCCTACAGTCTCAATCAGACAGTGCCCCCTACAGTCTCAATCAGAGAGCGCCCCCTACAGTCTCAATCAGACAGTGCCCCCTACAGTCTCAATCAGACAGCGCCCCCTACAGTCTCAATCAGAGAGTGCCCCCTACAGTCTCAATCAGAGAGCGCCCCCTACAGTCTCAATCAGACAGCGCCCCCTACAGTCTCAATCAGAGAGTGCCAACTACAGTCTCAATCAGAGAGTGCCACCTACAGTCTCAATCAGAGAGCGCCCCCTAGTCTCAATCAGAGAGCGCCCCCTACAGTCTCAATCAGACAGTGCCCCCTACAGTCTCAATCAGAGAGCGCCCCCTACAGTCTCAATCAGACAGTGCCCCCTACAGTCTCAATCAGAGAGCGCCCCCTACAGTCTCAATCAGACAGTGCCCCCTACAGTCTCAATCAGACAGCGCCCCCTACAGTCTCAATCAGAGAGTGCCCCCTACCGTCTCAATCAGAGAGCGCCCCCTACAGCCTCAATCAGACAGCGCCCCCTACAGTCTCAATCAGAGTGTGCCAACTACAGTCTCAATCAGACAGTGCCCCCTACAGTCTCAATCAGAGAGCGCCCCCTACAGTCTCAATCAGAGAGTGTCCCCTACAGTCTCAATCAGAGAGTGCCCCCTACAGTCTCAATCAGACAGTGCCCCCTACAGTCTCAATCAGACAGTGCCCCCTACAGTCTCAATCAGAGAGCGCCCCCTACAGTCTCAATCAGAGAGCGCCCCCTACAGTCTCAATCAGAGAGCGCCCCCTACAGTCTCAATCAGAGAGCGCCCCCTACAGTCTCAATCAGAGAGTGCCAACTACAGTCTCAATCAGAGAGCGCCCCCTACAGTCTCAATCAGACAGCGCCCCCTACAGTCTCAATCAGACAGCACCCCCTACAGTCTCAATCAGAGAGTGCCCCCTACAGTCTCAATCAGAGAGTGCCCCCTACAGTCTCAATCAGACAGCGCCCCCTACAGTCTCAATCAGACAGCGCCCCCTACAGTCTCAATCAGAGAGCGCCCCCTACAGTCTCAATCAGACAGCGCCCCCTACAGTCTCAATCAGACAGCGCCCCCTACAGTCTCAATCAGAGAGCGCCCCCTACAGTCTCAATCAGACAGTGCCCGCTACAGTCTCAATCAGAGAGTGCCCCCTACAGTGCCTTGCAAAAGTATTCATCCCCCTTGGTCTATTTCCTATTTTGTTGCATTACAACCTGTCAATTAAATTGATTTATATTTGGATTTCATGTAATGGACAAACACAAAACAGTCCAAAATGGTGAAGTGAAATGAAAAAAATTACTTGTTTCAAAAATCTGCAGATTTTTTAAACTATAAAGTGTTGTGCATATCTATTCACCCCCTTTGCTATGAAGCCCCTAAATAAGATCTGGTGCAATTACCTTCAGAAGTCACATAATTAGTTAAATAAAGTCCACCCAGGCCTCCCGGGTGGCGCAGTGGTCTAGGGCACTGCATCGCAGTGCTAGCTGCGCCACCAGAGTCTCTGGGTTTGCGCCCAGGCTCTGTCGCAGCCGGCCGCGACCGGGAGGTCCGTGGGGCAACGCACAATTGGCATAGCGTCGTCCGGGTTAGGGAGGGTTTGGCCGGTAGGGATATCCTTGTCTCATCGCGCTCCAGCGACTCCTGTGGCGGGCCGGGCGCAGTGCGCGCTAACCAAGGGGGCCAGGTACACGGTGTTTCCTCCGACACATTGGTGCGGCTGGCTTCCGGGTTGGAGGCGCGCTGTGTTAAAGAAGCAGTGCGGCTTGGTTGGGTTGTGCTTCGGAGGACGCATGGCTTTCGACCTTCGTCTCTCCCGAGCCCGTACGGGAGTTGTAGCAATGAGACAAGATAGTAATTACTAGCGATTGGATACCACGAAAATTGGGGAGAAAATGGGATACAATTTATTTAAAAATAAATAAAATAAAATAAAATCCACCTGTGTGCAATCTAAGTGTCACATGATCTCAGTATATATACACCTGTTCTGAAAAGCCCCAGAGTCTGCAACACCACTAAGCAAGCAGCACCATGAAGACAAAGGAGCTCTCCAAACAAGTCAGGGTTGAGTTATAAAAAAATATCCGAAACTTTGAGCATCCCACGGAGCACCATTAAATCCATTCTTAAAAAATTGAAAGAATATGGCACCACAACAAACCTGCCAAGAGAGCCCCACCCACCAAAACTCAAGGACCAGGCAAGGAGGGCATTAATCAGAGAGGCAACAAAGAGACCAAAGATAACCCTGAAGGAGCTGCAAAGCTCCACAGCGGAGATTGGAGTAACTGTCCATAGGACCACTTTAAGCCGTACACTCCACAGAGCTGGGCTTTACGGAAGAGTGGCCAGAAAAAAAACATTGCTTAAAGAAAAAAATAAGCAAACACGTTTGGTGTTCACCAAAAGGCATGTGGGAGACTCCCCAAACTTAAGGAAGAACGGATTTCTGGTCAGATGAGACACAATGTAGCTTTTTGGCCAGCAAGGAAAATGCTATGTCTGGTGCAAGCCCAACACCTCATCACCCCGAGAACACCATCCCCACAGTGAAGCATGGTGGTGGCAGCATCATGCTGTGGGGATGTTTTTCATCGGCAGGGACTGAGAAAAACTGGTCAGAATTGAAGGAATGATGGCTGGCGCTAAATACAGTGACATTCTTGAGGGAAACCTGCTTCAGTCTTCCAGAGATTTAAGCTGGGACGGAGGTTCACCTTCCAGCAGGGCAATGACCCTAAGCATACTGCTAAAGCAACACTCGAGTAGTTTAAGGGGAACATTAAAATGTCTTGGAATGGCCTAGTCAAAGCCCAGACCTCAATCCAATTGAGAATCTGTGGTATCACTTAAAGATTGCTGTACAACAGCGGAACCCATCTAACTTGAAGGACATGGAGCAGTTTTGCCTTGAAGAATGGGCAAAAATCCCAGTGGCTAGATGTACCAAGCTTATAGAGACATAGCCCAAGAGACTTGCAGCTGTAAATGCTGCATGAGGTGGCTCTGCAAAGTATTGACTATGGGGGGGGGGGGGGGGGATAATTTTTAAAGTTTTCAGTTTTTTTGTCTTATTTGTTGTTTGTGTCACAATAAAAAATATTTTGTATCTTCAAAGTGGAAGGCATGTTGTGTAAATCAAATGATAAACCCCCCCCAAAAAATCTATTTTAATTCCAGGTTGTAAGGCAACAAAATAGGAAAAATGCCAAGGGGGGTGAATACTTTCGCAAGCCGCTGTACAGTCTTAATCAAACAGCGCCACCTACAGTCTTAATCAGGCAGCACCACAGCGCCATCTACAGTCTCAATCTGACATAGCAATTTAGACATGAAAAACAGAAAACAAGTCACCCTATATGTGAGTGTGTACTATGAGACATGACCAGGCTCAAGGCTAGTTGTGAACATCATAACAACAGCATCATGTTGCTGTACGGGTCTGGCTGTAATCGATCACCGTGGTAACACTGGGTATCACCGTGGTAACAGAGGGGACACTCTCAATCACAGTCATGATGCAGCATTTTTTTTTTTATGGACCAGTGTCTGGTTCGTATCACTGGTGTTGTATGAGTAAGCACACACGTACACACACACACACACACACGCACACACACACACACACACACACACACACACACACACACACACACACACACACACACACACACACACACACACACACACACACACACACACACACACACACACACACACACACACACACACACACACGAGAAGCATATAATAATACAAAGCTTTATAAAAACTAATTTTTTATTTCCTCAGGAATGTGTGGCATTTAGGGCAGAGACAACATGAGCTGTGTGTGTGTGTGTGTGCGTGCGTGCGTGTGTGTCAAGGAGAGAGGAGGGGGAGATTGGGTGAGAGAGCAAGAGAGTAAGAGAGAGAAAGGCAGGCTATGTGCACACTGCCCACAAAATGAGGTGGAAACTGAGCTGCACTTCTTAACCTCCTGCCCAATGTATGACCATGTTAGAGACATATATTTCCCTCAGATTACACAGATCCACAAAGAATTAGAAAACAAACCCAATTTTGATACACTCCCATATCTACTGGGTGAAATACCACAGTGTGCCATCACAGCAGCAAGATTTGTGACCTGTTGCCACAAGAAAAGGGCAACCAGTGAAGAACAAACACCATTGTAAATACAACCCATATTTATGCTTATTTATTTTCCCTTTTGTACTTTAACTATTTGGAGATCGTTACAACACTGTATATATACATAATATTACATTTTAAATGTCTTTATTATTTTGGAACTTTTGTGAGTGTAGTGTTTACTGTTCATTTTTGTTGTTTATTTCACTTATGTTTATATCTACTTCACTTGCTTTGGCAATGTTAACATATGTTTCCCATGCCCTTAAATTGAAATGAAATTGAAAATTAAGAGTGAGATAACAGGGAGAAGAGAGAGAGAGAGAGGAGAGAAGGAGAGAGAGAGAGAGAGAGAGAGAGAGAGAGAGAGAGAGAGAGAGAGAGAGAGAGAGAGAGAGAGAGAAAGAGAGACACAGAGAGAGAGAGGAGAGAAGGAGAGAGAGAGAGAGAGAGAGGAAGAGAGAGACACAGAGAGAGAGATAGAGAGACACAGAGAGAGAGAGAGAGAGACAGAGAGAGAGAGAGAGAGACACAGAGAGAGAGATAGAGATATAGAGAGAGAGAGAGAGAGAGAGAGAGAGAGAGAGAGAGAGAGAGAGAGAGAGAGAGAGAGAGAGAGAGAGAGAGAGAGAGAAGAGAGAGAGAGAGAGAGAGAGAGAGAGAGAGAGAGAGAGAGAGAGAGAGAGAGAGAGAGAGAGAGAGAGAGAGAGAGAGAGAGAGAGAGAGAGAGAGAGAGAGAGAGAGAGAGAGAGAGAGAGAGAGAGAGAGAGAGAGAGAGAGAGAAAGACTGGCTACTGTGTGAAGGGTCCGTTCTGGGATCTGTTCTCTGCACTATTTATATAAACACCATTGGTCAATCTGTTTAAAATGGTCAACTTCATCTCTATGTGGATGATACCATTCCGTATGCTGTTGCCCAGACTGCTGACCTGGCTGAGACAAGGCTACACTCAGATGTTATATATTATATTATATATATATTTTATATCTATGCAGGAATCTGATTTAAAACTTGTGCTTCATACATTAAAAACTAAATTCATGTTGTTTTTAAACTCTCGTAAGAATGTTTCAGATAGATGTTCGCTCGTTAGATGGTTCTCCAATAGAACGTGTTCCAAGCAGATAAATATTCATTTGGATGTGATGTTTAAAAAACATCTACATCGCTTTCGAAAAGTATTTGACTTTTTCCACATTTTGTTACTTTACAGGCTTATTCTAAAATGTATTTAAGCGTTTTTACCCCTCTCATCAATCTACACACAATACCCCATAATGAAAAAGCAAAAACTGCTTTTTTTTTTTTTTAAATGCTAATTCATATTAAAAATAAATAAGAAATGAAATATTACATTTACATAAGTACTCAGTACTTTGTTGAAGCACCTTTGGCAGCGATTACAGCCTCGAGACTTCTTGGGTATGAGATCTCTTTATCATCAACTATTACAGTATGATTGACCTTCCATCTAAATCCTTTAAGTTCCCCAGGTGGTTCTGCAACAGGCAGGCACACAGAACCTCCCTTCAGCCTCCCTTCAGCCTCCCTTCAACCTCCCTTCAGCCTCCCTTCAGCCTCCCTTCAGCCTCCCTTCAGCCCACACTGGTATATTGGAGGGACTTCAGCCCACACTGGTCTATTGGAGGGACTTCAGCCCACACTGGTCTATTGGCGGGACTTCAGCCCACACTGGTCTATTGGCGGGACTTCAGCCCACACTGGTCTATTGGAGGGACTTCAGCCCACACTGGTCTATTGGAGGGACTTCAGCCCACACTGGTCTATTGGAGAGACTTCAGCCCACACTGGTCTATTGGAGGGACTTCAACCCACACTGGTCTATTGGAGGGACTTCAGCCCACACTGGTCTATTGGAGGGACTTCAGCCCACACTGGTCTATTGGAGGGACTTCAGCCCACACTGGTCTATTGGAGGGACTTCAGCCCACACTGGTCTATTGGAGGGACTATTGGAGGGACTTCAGCCCACACTGGTCTATTGGAGGGACTTCAGCCCACACTGGTCTATTGGAGGGACTTCAACCCACACTGGTCTATATCCAAGCAGGCTGTCATGTGCCTTTTACTGAGGATTGGCTTCCGTCTGGCCACTCTACCATAAAGGCCTGATTGGTGGAGTCCTGCAGAGATGATTATCCTTCTGGAAGGTTCTCCCATCTCCACAGAGGAACTCTGGAGCTCTGTCAGAGTGACCATCAGGTTCTTGGTCACATCCCTGACCAAGGCCCTTCTCCCCCGATTGCTCAGTTTGGCCGAGCGGCCAGCTCTAGGAAGAGTCTTAGTGGTTCCAAACTTCTTCAATTTAAGAATGATGGAGGCCACTGTGTTCTTGGGGACCTTCAATGCTGCAGACATTTTTTGGTACCCTTCCCCAGATCTGTGCCTCGACACAATCCTGTCTCGGAGCTTTACGGACAATTCCTTCGACTTCAAGGCTTGGTTTTTGCTCTGACTTGCACTGTCATCCGTGGGACATTATATTGACAGGTGTGTGCCTTTCCAAATCATGTCCAATCAACTGAATTTACCACAAGTGGACACCAATCAAGTCGCAGAAACACCTCAACGATGATCAATGGAAACAGGATGCAACTGCCCTCAATTTGAGTCTCATAGCAAAGGGTCTGAATACTTATGTAAATAAGGTATCTGTTTTTTTATGTTTAATACATTTGCTAAAATTTCGAAAAACCTGTTTTCACATTGTCATTGTGTGTAGATTGCGGAGGATTATTAAGCCTGTTACTTAACAAAATGTGGAAAATGTCAAGAGGTCGGAATACTTTCCGAAGGCACTCTAGCTGGTTAAGAAGCTAAGATTTAAAGTTGGCTTTGTCTACACAAAAACAGATTGCACCTTTTCAGTAAGAAGCAGATTATTCAGTCAACCTGTCGTGCCATAGAGAGGCTTTTATTCTCTATGTTTGGTTAGGGTGTGACTAGGGTGGGCATTCTAGTTTCTTTATTTCTATGTTTTCTATTTCTTTGTGTTTGGCCCGGGTGTGGTTCTCCATCAGAGACAGCTGTCTATCGTTGTCTCTGATTGAGAATCATACTTAGGTAGCCCTTTTTTCCCACCTGTCTTTGTGGGAAGCTGACTTTTGTTTAGGGCACTTAGCCTTTAGCTTCACGGTTTGTTTTTGTTTGTTGTTTTGTTCGGCGTCATTTTTTTTTCCAAATAAAGAGAAAATGTACCCTTACTATGCTGCACCTTGGTCCTCTTCTTCTAACGGCCGTCACACAACCTTTATATCAAAGTGCATCTGCTACTACTCTATAGCCGTTTTAAATCAGCTTCCTGCTTTGCTATAACATCAGACTGTAGCCTTGTCTCAGCCAGGTCAGCAGTCGGGGCAATAGCATACGGAATAGTATCATCCACATAGAGATTAAGTTAACCATTTTACCAGATTTTTTAAAGATTTTGGGGTGAACCTTTATCAGCACACTTCAGATTATCTATAAAATAACAATGTCAAAGTACAAATAGAGATATAAAGGTTGAGAAAGAGAGAGAGAGAGAGAGAGAGAGAGAGAGAGAGAGAGGGAGAGAGAGAGAGAGAGAATAAGAGAGAGAGAGGGGTATCAGTTTGAGGGAGAGAATAAGGGAGAGAGAGAGAGTAAGAGGAGTCTGGTTTCAGTTTGTGAGGGGGGTTGTCCGGCTGCAGCATGCCGTGGTGTTAGTCAATACCAATACATCATTATGGTTTACTTTACACAGTCCCGCTTTAAATGTCGTTCAGCTTATAAAGGCTTCATAGAGCCGTCATAATGTCTTCATAAGCACTACATAAACGTGTTACAAAGTATCTATAATCGTATGTCATTCTTTTTAAAGGGTTCGTAAATGTGGCATAACCCACTATGTCACTATGTTATAAAGGGTGACATGTTGTGCTGAAGGATGGCAAACCATTTGCTGTGATAAAACCATTTGCTGTGATAAAACCATTTGCTGTGATAAAACCATTTGCTGTGATAAAACCATTTACTGTGATAAAACCATTTACTGTGATAAAACCATTTACTGTGATAAAACCATTTACTGTGATAAAACCATTTACTGTGATAAAACCATTTACTGTGATAAAACCATTTACTGTGTTGTGCACTCTCCTCAAACAATAGCATAGTATTTCTTTTCCATCTGGCCGCTCTACCGGCAATACTTTGCATTAAAACTAAAAGCAGATTTATCAGTGGAGCCCCTAGGAACCTCAAGAGTTAACCAATCTCCTGAGGAGGTTTGACAAGTCAGTGTCTGTCCTTCAACAGCAAAGTTAGATAAGACAGAAGTTTATGAAGTCGGGCAACTACTTGTTTTTGTAAACAAAAAAGGAGTAAAGTAAATATTTACTGGTTTTTAAGCAAAGTCCAGCTGACCTTTTTGGAAGAGAGGTAAGAAGCATTCGTCATATATCTCAATATCTCTTCCCTGTTAAAGAGACCTAGGAACTAGGAAATAGGAACTAGGAACCAACAGTATCTGCAGCAGGAGGAGAGGTAAGAACCATTGGTCCACCAGCTGAGGGACAAGCTACACTATTCACAGCCTTGTGTAGTGTTCAATGTAATTACATTGCTGGACTTTATGAAACTTCATGTATTTGTATTGGTTTTAAACATGTCTTTAATGTTTATTTGTTTTATCTGTTAGTGATAATTCCCGAAGTGTTAATACATTTGTGTTTACATCATTTAACCTTAACCATGTTATGAATGGCCAAATGAGTGTGACTTTAAATTAAGTACACCGTCGTGCAATATAGACTCTTTATGTACATGTTATGAATGGCCAAATGAGTCTGACTTTAAATTAAGTACACCGTCGTGCAATATAGAGTCTTTATGTACATGTTATGAATGGCCAACTGAGTCTGACTTTATATGAAGTATTACAGGACACTACGGGTCAATAAATAGGTTATTATCGTTCTCTTGATTGATGAAGGTTCTCTCATGATCCACAGGTTACTGTACGGTGTCAGAGGTATTCACATGGGTTGACGGACCTGCAAAGCTTTTGTTTGTTTGTGTGGTGTGGTGTGGTGTGGTGTGGTGTGGTGTGTGTGTGTGTGTGTGTGTGTGTGTGTGTGTGTGTGTGTGTGTGTGTGTGTGTGTGTGTGTGTGTCAGAACCAAGACGATTTGGAGTAGTCCAACCTGAGACTACCTCACCAGGTATTCATATTGCTCGTTATATTGTGATGTTAAAGACCTGACTGGGTCCAACACCACGGTATGGCTCGTTATATTGTGACGTTAAAGACCTGACTGGGCCCAACACCACGGTATGGCTCGTTATATTGTGACGTTAAAGACCTGACTGGGCCCAACACCACGGTATGGCTCGTTATATTGTGGTGTTAAAGACCTGACTGGGCCCAACACCACGACGGTATGGCTCGTTATATTGTGACGTTAAAGACCTGACTGGGCCCAACACCACGGTATGGCTCGTTATATTGTGACGTTAAAGACCTGACTGGGCCCACCACCATGACGGTATGGCTCGTTATATTGTGATGTTAAAGACCTGACTGGGCCCAACACCATGACGGTATGGCTCGTTATATTGTGATGTTAAAGACCTGACTGGGCCCAACACCATGACGGTATGGCTCGTTATATTGTGACGTTAAAGACCTGACTGGGCCCAACACCATGACGGTATGACTCGTTATATTGTGATGTTAAAGACCTGACTGGGCCCAACACCACGGTATGGCTCGTTATATTGTGATGTTAAAGACCTGACTGGGCCCAACACCACGGTATGGCTCGTTATATTGTGACGTTAAAGACCTGACTGGGCCCAACATTTCGGTATGGCTCGTTATATTGTGATGTTAAAGACCTGACTGGGCCCAACATTACGGTATGGCTCGTTATATTGTGACGTTAAAGACCTGACTGGGCCCAACATTTCGGTATGGCTCGTTATATTGTGATGTTAAAGACCTGACTGGGCCCAACATTACGGTATGGCTCGTTATATTGTGACGTTAAAGACCTGACTGGACCCATCACCATGACGATATGACTCGTTATATTGTGATGTTAAAGACCTGACTGGGCCCATCACCATGACGATATGGCTCGTTATATTGTGATGTTAAAGACCTGACTGGGCCCAACACCACTACGGTATGGCTCGTTATATTGTGATGTTAAAGACCTGACTGGGCCCATCACCATGACGATATGGCTCGTTATATTGTGACGTTAAAGACCTGACTGGGCCCAACACCATGACGGTATGACTCGTTATATTGTGATGTTAAAGACCTGACTGGGCCCAACACCATTTCGGTATGGCTGGTTATATTGTGATGTTAAAGACCTGACTGGGCCCAACACCACGGTATGGCTCGTTATATTGTGACGTTAAAGACCTGACTGGGCCCAACATTTCGGTATGGCTCGTTATATTGTGATGTTAAAGACCTGACTGGGCCCAACATTTCGGTATGGCTCGTTATATTGTGATGTTAAAGACCTGACTGGGCCCAACATTACGGTATGGCTCGTTATATTGTGACGTTAAAGACCTGACTGGACCCATCACCATGACGATATGACTCGTTATATTGTGATGTTAAAGACCTGACTGGGCCCATCACCATGACGATATGGCTCGTTATATTGTGATGTTAAAGACCTGACTGGGCCCATCACCATGACGATATGGATCGTTATATTGTGATGTTAAAGACCTGACTGGACCCATCACCATGACGATATGGATCGTTATATTGTGATGAGACCTGACTGGACCCATCACCATGACGATATGGCTCGTTATATTGTGATGTTAAAGACCTGACTGGGCCCATCACCATGACGATATGGCTCGTTATATTGTGATGTTAAAGACCTGACTGGACCCATCACCATGACGATATGGCTCGTTTATATTGTGATGTTAAAGACCTGACTGGGCCCATCACCATGACGATATGACTCGTTATATTGTGGTGTTAAAGACCTGACTTTACCCATCACCATGACGATATGACTCGTTATATTGTGATGTTAAAGACCTGACTGGGCCCATCACCATGACGATATGACTCGTTATATTGTGATGTTAAAGACCTGACTGGGCCCATCACCATGACGATATGACTCGTTATATTGTGGTGTTAAAGACCTGACTGGACCCATCACCATGACGATATGACTCGTTATATTGTGATGTTAAAGACCTGACTGGGCCCATCACCATGACGATATGACTCGTTATATTGTGATGTTAAAGACCTGACTGGGCCCATCACCATGACGATATGGCTCGTTATATTGTGATGTTAAAGACCTGACTGGGCCCATCACCATGACGATATGGATCGTTATATTGTGATGTTAAAGACCTGACTGGACCCATCACCATGACGATATGGCTCGTTATATTGTGATGTTAAAGACCTGACTGGGCCCATCACCATGACGATATGGCTCGTTATATTGTGATGTTAAAGACCTAACTGGACCCATCACCATGACGATATGGATCGTTATATTGTGATGTTAAAGACCTGACTGGGCCCATCACCATGACGATATGGCTTGTTATATTGTGATGTTAAAGACCTGACTGGACCCATCACCATGACGATATGACTCGTTATATTGTGTTCTTAAAGACCTGACTGGGCCCATCACCATGACGATATGACTCGTTATATTGTGGTGTTAAAGACCTGACTTTACCCATCACCATGACGATATGACTCGTTATATTGTGACGTTAAAGACCTGACTGGACCCAACACCACGATATGACTCGTTATATTGTGACGTTAAAGACCTGACTGGACCCAACACCACGATATGACTCGTTATATTGTGACGTTAAAGACCTGACTGGACCCAACACCACGATATGACTCGTTATATTGTGATGTTAAAGACCTGACTGGACCAACACCACGGTATGACTCGTTATATTGTGACGTTAAAGACCTTCTGGGCCCAATACCACGGTATGGCTCGTTATATTGTGACGTTAAAGACCTGACCAGTCAGAGAGAGAGAGAGAGAGAGAGAGAGAGAGAGAGAGAGAGAGAGAGAGAGAGAGAGAGAGAGAGAGAGAGAGAGAGAGAGAGAGAGAGAGAGAGAGAGACAGAAGACAGAATCGGGGTGTTTGGTGCAGAGGGGAGGATTTTTTTTTGATTTTGGGAAAACCTTCATCAGCACATTTAAGATAATCTACAAAAATAACAATGTCAAAGTACAAATAGAGAGATAAAGGTTGAGAAAGAGGGAGAGAGAGAGACAGAGAGAGAGAGACAGAGAGAGGTTTCAGTTTGAGGGAGAGAATAAGGGAGAGAGAGAGGTTTCAGTTTGAGGGAGAGAATAAGGGAGAGAGAGGGAGAGAGAGAGGAAGAGGAGTCTGGTTTCAGATTGTGAGGGGGGTTGTCCGGCTGCAGCATGCCGTGGTGTTAGTCAGTACCAATACATCATTATGGTTTACTTTACACAGTTGGACCTCTCTCTCTCTCTCTCTCTCTCTATCTCCCTTACTCTCTCTCTCTCTTTCTCTCTCTCTCTATCTCCCTTACTCTCTCTCTCTCTTTCTCTCTCTCTCTTTCTCTCTTCCTTTCTTTCTGTCTCTCTTTCTTTCTCTTTCTCTCTCTCCCTCCTCTCTCTCTCTCTGTGTCCCTCTGTCTCTAGTTAATATTAGAAAGGCACTACCAGTAATGAACGTGGCTACCCATCGTTTTGTAGATAGAGGGGTGAAGATATGTATATATACAATTGAAGTCGGAAGTTTACATACACTTAGGTTTGAGTCATTAAAACTCGTTTTTCAACCACTCCACAAAATTCTTGTTAACAAACTATAGTTCTGGCAAGTCGGTTAGGACATCTACTTTGTGCATGACACTAGTAATTTTTCCAACAATTGTTTACAGACAGATTATTTCACTTATGATTCACTTATCACAATTCCAGTGGGTCAGTAGTTTACATATACTAAGTTGACTGTGCCTTTAAACAGCTTGGCAAATTCCAGAAAATTATGTCATGGCTTTAGAAGCTTCTGATAGGTTAATTGACATCATTTGAGTCAATTGGAGGTGTACCTGTGGATGTATTTCAAGGCCTACCTTCAAACTCAGTGCCTCTTTGCTTGACATCATGGGAAAATCAAAAGAAATCAGCCAAGACCTCAGAAAAACAATTCTACCACACAGCCGTCATACCTCTCAGGAAGGAGACGCGTTCTGTCTCCTAGAGATGAATGTACTTTGGTGCGAAAAGTGCAAATCAATCCCAGAACAACAGCAAAGGACCTTGTGAAGATGCTGGAGAAAACAGGTACAAAAGTATCTATATCCACAGTAAAACGAGTCCTATATCGACATAACCTGAAAGGCCGCTCAGCATGGAATAATCCACTGCTCCAAAACCACCATAAAAAAGCCAGACTACGGTTTGCAACTGCACATGGGGACAAATATTGTACTTTTTGGAGAAATGTCCTCTGGTCTGATGAAACAAAAATAGAACTGTTTGGCCATAATGACCATCGTTGTGTTTGGAGGAAAAAGAGGGAGGTTTGCAAGCCGAAGAACACCATCCTAACTGTGAAGCACGGGGGTGGCAGCATCATGTTGTGGGGGTGGTTTGCTGCAGGTGGGACTGGTACACTTCACAAAATAGATGGCATCATGAATTCTGAAAATGATGTGGATATATTGAAGCAACATCTCAAGACATCAGTCAGGAAGTTAAAGCTTGGTTGCAAATGGGTCTTCCAAATGGACAATGACCCCAAGCATACTTCCAAAGTTGTGGCAAAATGGCTTAAGGACAACAAAGTCAAGGTATTGGAGTGGCCATCACAAAGCCCAGACCTCAATCCTATAGAACATTTGTGGGCAGAACTGAAAAAGCGTGTGCGAGCAAGGATGCTGTCACGCCCTGACCATAGAGAGCCCTTGGGTTTCTCTATGGTGCAATAGGTCAGAGTGTGACTAGGGGGTGTTCTAGTCTTGAATTTCTATGTTGGTGTGAGTATGGTTCCCAATTAGAGGCAGCTGATGATCGTTGCCTCTAATTGGGGATGGTACATAGTGTAGTCCTTTTCCCACCTGCGTTTGTGGGATATTGTTTCGTTTTGGTTTAGTGCTATGTGCGCTACGAACTTTACGTTCGTTTATTCGTTGTTGTTTTTTGAAGGTTCACTTTAACAATCATGTGGAACTCTACTCACATTGCGCCTTGGTTGTTATGTATACGACGAACGTGACAGAGGCCTACAAACCGGACTCAGTTACACCAGCTCTGGTAGGAGGAATGGGCCAAAATTCACCCAACTTATTGTGGTAAGCTTGTGGAAGGCTACCCGAAACGTTTGACCCAAGTTAAACAATTTAAAGGCAATGCTACCAAATACTAATTGAGTGTATGTAAACTTCTGATCCACTGAGAATGTGATGAAAGAAATAAAAGCTGAAAAAATTAATTCTCTCTACTATTATTCTGACATTTCACATTCTTAAAATGAAGTGGTGATCCTAACTGACCTAAAACAGGGAATCTTTACTAGGATTATATGTTAGAAATTGTGAAATACTGAGTTTAAATGTATTTGGCTAAGTTGTATGTTAACTTCCGACTTCAACTGTATATATAGAGAGAGGTAAAGATAGATAAGAGGTAAAGATAGCAAGAGAGGTAATGATATATAGAGAGAGGTAAAGATAGAGGTAGAGAGAGAGAGAGAGAGAGGTAAAGACAGAGAGAGAGAGGTAAAGACAGAGAGAGGTAAAGATAGAGAGAGAGGTAAAGACAGAGAGAGAGGTAAAGACAGAGAGAGAGGTAAAGACAGAGAGAGAGGTAAAGACAGAGAGAGAGGTAAAGATAGAGAGAGAGGTAAAGATAGAGAGAGAGGTAAAGATAGAGAGAGAGGTAAAGATAGAGAGAGAGGTAAAGATAGAGAGAGAGAGGTAAAGACAGAGAGAGAGGTAAAGATAGAGAGAGAGGTAAAGATAGAGAGAGAGGTAAAGACAGAGAGAGAGGTAAAGATAGAGAGAGAGGTAAAGATAGAGAGAGAGGTAAAGATAGAGAGAGAGAGGTAAAGACAGAGAGAGAGGTAAAGATAGAGAGAGAGGTAAAGACAGAGAGAGAGGTAAAGACAGAGAGAGAGGTAAAGACAGAGAGAGAGGTAAAGACAGAGAGAGAGGTAAAGACAGAGAGAGAGGTAAAGACAGAGAGAGAGGTAAAGACAGAGAGAGAGGTAAAGACAGAGAGAGAGGTAAAGACAGAGAGAGAGGTAAAGACAGAGAGAGAGGTAAAGATAGAGAGAGAGGTAAAGACAGAGAGAGAGGTAAAGAGAGAGAGAGAGGTAAAGACAGAGAGAGAGGTAAAGATAGAGAGAGAGGTAAAGACAGAGAGAGAGGTAAAGATAGAGAGAGAGGTAAAGATAGAGAGAGAGGTAAAGACAGAGAGAGAGGTAAAGACAGAGAGAGAGGTAAAGACAGAGAGAGAGGTAAAGACAGAGAGAGAGGCAAAGATAGAGAGAGAGGTAAAGATATAGAGAGAGGCAAAGATATAGAGACCTGGGCTCGTTATATTGTGATGTTAAAGACCTGACTGGACCCATCACCACGGTATGGCTCGTTATATTGTTTGAGGAACATGTAACTTTGTTCCAGAAGAAAGAAACTTTACATGTCTTTAGGTTGGGGGCTTCATCAAGGTAAGTGTTTCTTGGTGTAAAGGGCACAAACTGAAACTGAACTCCTCTCTATATCTTTACCTCTCTCTCTATCTTTACCCCTCTCTATATCTTTACCTCTCTCTCTATCTTTACCTCTCTCTCTATCTTTACCTCTCTCTCTGTCTTTACCTCTCTCTCTGTCTTTACCTCTCTCTCTGTCTTTACCTCTCTCTCTGTCTTTACCTCTCTCTCTGTCTTTACCTCTCACTCTGTCTTTACCTCTCTCTCTGTCTTTACCTCTCTCTCTGTCTTTACCTCTCTCTCTGTCTTTACCTCTCTCTCTGTCTTTACCTCTCACTCTGTCTTTACCTCTCTCTCTGTCTTTACCTCTCTCTCTGTCTTTACCTCTCTCTCTGTCTTTACCTCTCACTCTGTCTTTACCTCTCTCTCTGTCTTTACCTCTCTCTCTGTCTACCTCTCTCTCTGTCTTTACCTCTCTCTCTGTCTTTACCTCTCTCTATCTTTACCTCTCTCTCTGTCTTTACCTCTCTCTCTGTCTTTACCTCTCTCTCTATCTTTACCTCTCTCTGTCTTTACCTCTCTCTCTGTCTTTACCTCTCTCTATTTTTACCTCTCTCTCTGTCTACCTCTCTCTCTGTCTACCTCTCTCTCTGTCTTTACCTCTCTCTCTGTCTTTACCTCTCTCTCTATTTTTACCTCTCTCTCTGTCTTTACCTCTCTCTCTATTTTTACCTCTCTCTCTGTCTTTACCTCTCTCTCTATCTTTACCTCTCTCTCTATTTTTACCTCTCTCTCTGTCTTTACCTCTCTCTCTATTTCTCCCTCTCTCTCTATCTTTACCTCTCTCTCTATTTTTACCTCTCTCTGTCTTTACCTCTCTCTCTCTATCTTTACCTCTCTCTCTCTCTACCTCTATCTTTACCTCTCTCTCTATTTTTACCTCTCTCTCTGTCTTTACCTCTCTCTCTATTTCTCCCTCTCTCTCTATTTTTACCTCTCTCTATCTTTACCTCTCTCTCTCTATCTTTACCTCTCTCTCTATTTTTACCTCTCTCTCTGTCTTTACCTCTCTCTCTATTTCTCCCCCTCTCTCTATCTTTACCTCTCTCTCTGTCTTTACCTCTCTCTCTATTTCTCCCTCTCTCTCTATCTTTACCTCTCTCTCTATTTTTACCTCTCTCTATCTTTACCTCTCTACCTCTATCTTTACCTCTCTCTCTGTCTTTACCTCTCTCTCTATTTCTCCCTCTCTCTCTATCTTTACCTCTCTCTCTATTTTTACCTCTCTCTATTTTTACCTCTCTCTCTATATCTTTACCTCTCTCTCTCTCTCTCTACCTCTATCTTTACCTCTCTCTATATATCATTACCTCTCTTGCTATCTTTACCTCTTATCTATCTTTACCTCTCTCTATATATACAGTTGAAGTCGGAAGTTAACATACAACTTAGCCAAATACATTTAAACTCAGTATTTCACAATTTCTAACATATAATCCTAGTAAAGATTCCCTGTTTTAGGTCAGTTTGGATCACCACTTCATTTTAAGAATGTGAAATGTCAGAATAATAGTAGAGAGAATTAATTATTTCAGCTTTTATTTCTTTCATCACATTCCCAGTGGATCAGAAGTTTACATACACTCAATTAGTATTTGGTAGCATTGCCTTTAAATTGTTTAACTTGGGTCAAACGTTTCGGGTAGCCTTCCACAAGCTTACCACAATAAGTTGGGTGAATTTTGGCCCATTCCTCCTGCCAGAGCTGGTGTAACTGAGTCCGGTTTGTAGGCCTCTGTCACGTTCGTCGTATACATAACAACCAAGGCGCAATGTGAGTAGAGTTCCACATGATTGTTAAAGTGAACCTTCAAAAAATAACAACGAATAAACGAACGTGAAGTTCGTAGCGCACATAGCACTAAACCAAAACGAAACAATATCCCACAAACGCAGGTGGGAAAAGGACTACACTATGTACCATCCCCAATTAGAGGCAACGATCATCAGCTGCCTCCAATTGGGAACCATACTCACACCAACATAGAAATTCAAGACTAGAACACCCCCTAGTCACACTCTGACCTATTGCACCATAGAGAACCCCAAGGGCTCTCTATGGTCAGGGCGTGACAGCATCCTTGCTCGCACCCGCTTTTTCAGTTCTGCCCACAAATGTTCTATAGGATTGAGGTCAGGGCCTTGTGATGGCTACTCCAATACCTTGACTTTGTTGTCCTTAAACCATTTTGCCACAACTTTGGAAGTATGCTTGGGGTCATTGTCCATTTGGAAGACCCATTTGGGACCAAGCTTTAACTTCCTGACTGATGTCTTGAGATGTTGCTTCAATATATCCACATCATTTTCAGACTTCATGATGCCATCTATTTTGTGAAGTGCACCAGTCCCTCCTGCAGCAAAGCACCCCCACAACATGATGCTGCCACCCCCGTGCTTCACAGTTAGGATGGTGTTCTTCGGCTTGCAAACCTCCCCCTTTTTCCTCCAAACACAACGATGGTCATTATGGCCAAACAGTTCTATTTTTGTTTCATCAGACCAGAGGACATTTCTCCAAAAAGTACAATATTTGTCCCCATG
>NC_092116.1:32202110-32222110 GCF_045679555.1 Salvelinus alpinus
CAGGCCAGTACATCAGGAGACGTGGAGGAGGCCGTAGGAGGGCAACAACCCAGCAGCAGGACCGCTACCTCCGCCTTTGTGCAAGGAGGTGCACTGCCAGAGCCCTGCAAAATGACCTCCAGCAGGCCACAAATGTGCATGTGTCAGCATATGGTCTCACAAGGGGTCTGAGGATCTCATCTCGGTACCTAATGGCAGTCAGGCTACCTCTGGCGAGCACTTGGAGGGCTGTGCGGCCCCACAAAGAAATGCCACCCCACACCATGACTGACCCACCGCCAAACCGGTCATGCTGGAGGATGTTGCAGGCAGCAGAACGTTCTCCACGGCGTCTCCAGACTCTGTCACGTCTGTCACATGTGCTCAGTGTGAACCTGCTTTCATCTGTGAAGAGCACAAGGCGCCAGTGGCGAATTTGCCAATCTTGGTGTTCTCTGGCAAATGCCAAACGTCCTGCACGGTGTTGGGCTGTAAGCACAAACCCCACCTGTGGACGTCGGGCCCTCATACCACCCTCATGGAGTCTGTTTCTGACCGTTTGAGCAGACACATGCACATTTGTGGCCTGCTGCTGCTATATACAGTTCAAGTCGGAAGTTTACATACACTTAGGTTGGAGTCAGTAAAACTAATTTTTCAACCTAATTTTTTGGCAAGTCTGTTAGGACATCTACTTTGTGCATGACACAAGTAATTTTTCCAACAATTGTTTAGACAGATTATTACACTTATAATTCACTGTATCACAATTCCAGTGGGTGAGAAGTTTACATACACTAAGTTGACTGTTTCTTTAAACAGCTTGGAAAATCCCAGAAAATTATGTCATGGCTTTAGAAGCTTCTGATAGGCTAATTGACATCATCTGAATCAATTGGAGGTGTACCTGTGGATTTATTTCAAGGCCTACCTTCAAACTCAGTGCCTCGTTGTTTGACATCATGGGCAAAATCAAAAGAAATCAGCCAAGACCAAGTCTGGTTCATCCTTGGGAGCCATTTCCAAACGCCTGAAGGGACCACGTTCACCGAAACGTTTGACCCAAGTTAAACAATTTAAAGGCAATGCTACAAAATACTAATTGAGTGTATGTAAACTTCTGACCAAATGGGAATGTTATGAAATAAATAAAAGCTGAAATAAATCATTCTCTACTATTATTCTGACATTTCACATTCTTAAAATAAAGTGGTGATCCTAACTGACCTAAGACAGGGAAGTTTTACAACGATTAAATGTCAGGAATTGTGAAGAACTGAGTTTAAATGTATTTGGCTAAGGTGTATGTAAACTTCCTACTTTAACTGTATACATGACTTTTATTCCAAAACACTAAACATTTTTGGTAAATGAGCTATTGTGAAATTAAAAAAAGTATGATTGGTGTTTTTGTTAGTTGTTAAATTACATGTTTTATAATCTATCACTACATGGGTTTAATTTCAGAGACAAATAATCAGGTTTTGTTGCAAAACGCTGAACATCCGCCTTATTCGACTAAGTTTTTTGGGGGAAAATCAAATGAAAAATAATTAAATAATGTATTTCTGACTTACACTTTTCTTCAGAAAGTATTCAGACCTTCACTTTTTCCACATTTTATTAGGTTACAGCCTTATTCTAAAATGGATTAAGATGTTGTTTTTTTATTATCAATCTACACACAATGCCCCATAATGACAAAGCAAAATCAGGGTAAGACATTTTTGCTAATTTATAAATAAATAAAAACTGAAATATCACATTTACATTAGTATTCAAACCCTTCACTTCAGCACCTTTGGCAGCGATTACAGCCTCAAGTCTTCTTGGGTATGATGCTTCAAGCTTGGCACACCTGTTTTTGGGGAGTTTGTCCATTTCTTCTCTGCAGATCCTCTCAAGCTCTGTCAGGTTGGATGGGGAGCGTCGCTGCACAGCTATTTTCAGGTCTCTCCAGAGATGTTCGATCGGGTTCAAGTCCGGGCTCTGGCTGGGCCACTCAAGGACATTCAGAGACTTGTCCTGAAGCCACTCCTGCATCCCCGTAAGGATGGTGCCAGGTTCCTCCAGACGTGACACTTGGCATTCAGGCCAAAGAGTTCAATCTCAGTTTCATCACACCAGAGAATCTTACTTCTCACGGTCAGTCTACAGGTGCCTTTGGGCAAACTCCAAGCAGGCTGTCATGTGCCTTTTACTGGAGGAGTGGCTTCCATCTGGCCACTCTACCATAAATACCCGATTGGGGGAGTACTGCAGAGATGGTTATCCTTCTGGAAGGTTCTCCCACCTTGACAGAAGAACTCTGGAGCTCTGTCAAAGGAACCATCAGGTTCTTGGTCACCTCCCTGACCAAAGCCCTTCTCCCGATTGCTCAGATTGGCCAAACTTGTGTGTTCTTGGGGACCTTCAATGCTGCGGAAATGTTTTGGTACACTTCCCCATATCTGTGCCTCGACACAATCGTGTTTCAGATCTTTAAAGAAAGAAAATTCAAGAAAAAAATAAAAATAAATTCCTACAGCGATACGCCATCCCATCTGGTTTGCGCTTAGTGGGACAATCATTTGTTTTTCAACAGGACAATGACCCAGCACACCTCCAGGCGGTGTACGGGCTATTTGACCAAGAAGGAGAGTGATGGATGACCTGGCCTCCACAATCACCTGACCTCAATCAAATTGAGATGGTTTGGGATGAGTTGGACCGCAGAGTAAAGGAAAAGCAACCAACAAGTGCTCAGCATATGTGGGAACTCCTTCAAGACTGTTGGAAAAGCATTCCAGGTGAAGCTGGTTGAGAGAATGCCAAGAGTGTGCAAAACTGTCAAGGCAAAGGGTGCCTACTTTGAAGAATCTCAAATATTTGGATTTGTTTTGGTTACTACATGATTCCATATGTGTTATTTCATAGTTTTGATGTCTTCACTATTATTCGACAATGTAGAAAATAGTAAAAATAAAGAAAAACCCTTGAATGAGTAGGTGTTCTAAAACTTTTGACTGGTACTGTACATATGTGTGTGCACTAATGGTGTTGTGCTGCTGCCCTTGTGACACCAATGTATTGTCCTGTGCCGTGTGTGTGTGTGTTTCTGTATGTCCGTGTGTGTGTGTCCGTGTGTGTGTGTGTGTGTGCGTTAATGCTTGACCATCCACTCCCAAATCACAACAGACACCAAATTTAAAAAAAAACTTTTAATAAAACTCAAATGTATTATTTTCTCCTTGTAAATTGATAGCGTCTCTGCTGAATTAAGTTGCTCTTCTCTAGTTAAAATAAAACACAGACATCCAAATCCCACCAAAAAAAACAACCAAACTAAACTATGAAACTGTTTGATACATATTGGGCCCCATATTCACAAAGTCTTTCAGAGGAGTTCTGATCCTGGATCAGTCTTTAAGATCATAACTATATGGACTGGGGGGGGGAACTGATCCTGGATCAGTCTAGTCTATAAGATCATAACTATATGGACTGGGGGGGGGGGGGGGGGCTGATCCTGGATCAATCTAGTCTATAAGATCATAACTATATGGACGGGGGGGGGGGGGACTGATCCTGGATCAGAACTCCTCTACTCAGATCCTCTGTTAGCCCATATTAGTGTAGTATTATGACCAGACTTACAGTTGTTTCAGACACACAAATTAGAAAATAAAGATTGATTGAGTTGGGAGTCAAATGGCACCCTGCCACCAGAGCACTATGGGGCTCTGGTCTAAACGTAGTGCACTAGGTAGGGAATAGGGTGCCAGCTCTGGTCTAAAGTAGTGCACTATGTAGGGAATAGGGTGCCATTTGGGAAACACACAGGGTCAAGGGGGTCATTCGGAGACGTGGCTAGAACTTCCTGCTTGTTGCTTCTGACGCTTCAGGTAATATTTCTGGAGAGAGAGAGAGACAGAAAGAGAGAGAGAGAGAGAGAGAGAGAGAGAGAGAGAGAGAGAGAGAGAGAGAGAGAGAGAGAGAGAGAGGGGGGGGGAGAGAGAGAGAGAGAGAGGGGGGGATAGAGAGAGAGAGAAAGAGAGAGAAAAAGGGAGAGAGCGAGAAAAAGGGAGAGAGCGAGAAAAAGGGAGAGAAAGAGAAAAAGGGAGAGAAAGAGAGAGGGGGAGAAAGAGAGGGATAGAGAGAAAGAAAGCGAGGGGGATGGAGGTGAAAGGTAGAGTGTATTAGCCACATAGTTGTCCTTCAGGACTGGTTATTTACAGGCCTAATAATAATAATAATAATAACTATCCCCGCATCAAACTAACAGGTCTAAAAATATACCTTCAGATTATTCTTCTTGGCTGCGTCGTCCTTGCCTCCCCCCCCCTCGTCCCTCCCTCCATCGGCCCCCCATCGCCCCCCCCCACCCGTCAGCCCGGCCGTTTATACCTGCATGTTCTGATAGTGTTGCAGACTGCTGCAGTGGGTCTTCTTGGCTTTGTCTTCGCTCCCGTAGAACAGAGAACACAGCTTACAGAAGAACCCTGTCTTAGGAACCACAAAGTCCTGGCCTGGAGAGGAGAGAGGGAGAGAGAGAGAGAGAGAGAGAGAGGAGAGAGAGAGGGAGAGAGGGGAAAGAGGGAGAGAGGAGAGGTAGAGAGAGAGGAGAGAGAAGAGAGGCGAGAGGAGAGAGAGGCGAGAGGAGAGAGAGAGGCGAGAGAGAGAGAGGAGAGGTAGAGAGAGAGAGAGAGTAGAGAGAGAGAGAGAGAGAGTAGAGAGAGCGAGAGGGGAGGAGAGCGAGGGGAGGGTCAGTTAAACCTGATGAGAAATGAAGTGTGTGCGTCTGTCGGGGAGCGTGTGGCTGTCAGTATCACCTATAGGGTTGTGAGGACTGAAGGGAGGCAGTTTGAAGTCTGTGATCAGAGGAGACTCAGAAAGACAACGCTTTAATTCAGGCTCCTCTTCCTCCTCTCTTCTCTGTTTACTGTCTTCTAGAAAGATGAGAGAGAGAGAGAGAGAGATAGAGAGATGGAGAGAGAGAGAGAGAGAGAGAGAAAGAGAGAGAGAGAGACAGAGAGAGAGAGGAGAGAGAGAGAGAGGGAGAGAGGAAAGAGAGGAGAGAGAGAGAGATGGAGAGATGGAGAGAGAGAGAGAGAGAGAGAGAGAGGGAGAGAGGAAAGAGAGGAGAGAGAGAGAGATGGAGAGAGAGAGAAGGATAGATAGAGAGAGAGAGAGAGAAGGATAGAGAGAGAGAGATGGAGAGAGAGAGAGAAGGATAGAGAGAGAGAGATGGAGAGAGAGAGAGAAGGATAGAGAGATGGAGAGAGAGAGAGAGAGAGAGAGAGAGAGAGAGAGAGAGAGAGAGAGAGAGAGAGAGAGAGAGAGAGAGAGAGAGAGAGAGAGAGGGAGAGAGGAAAGAGAGGAGAGAGAGAGAGATGGAGAGAGAGAGAAGGATAGATAGAGAGAGAGAGAGAGAAGGATAGAGAGAGAGAGATGGAGAGAGAGAGAAGGATAGAGAGAGAGAGATGGAGAGAGAGAGAGAAGGATAGAGAGAGAGAGATGGAGAGAGAGAGAGAAGGATAGAGAGAGAGAGATGGAGAGAGAAGGATAGAGAGAGAGAGATGGAGAGAGAGAGAGAAGGAGAGAGAGAGAGAGATGGAGAGAGAGAGGAGAGAGAGAGGGAGGGAGAGAGGAAAGAGAGGAGAGAGAGAGAGATGGAGAGAGAGAAGGATAGATAGAGAGAGAGAGAGAGAAGGATAGAGAGAGAGAGATGGAGAGAGAGAGAGAGAAGGATAGAGAGAGAGAGATGGAGAGAGAGAGAAGGATAGA
This sequence comes from Salvelinus alpinus, assembly GCF_045679555.1. Classification (NCBI taxonomy): domain Eukaryota; kingdom Metazoa; phylum Chordata; class Actinopteri; order Salmoniformes; family Salmonidae; genus Salvelinus; species Salvelinus alpinus. The sequence goes on from NC_092116.1 coordinate 32,207,856, forward strand.
GAGAGAGAGATGGAGAGAGAGAGAGAAGGATAGAGAGAGAGAGATGGAGAGAGAAGGATAGAAAGAGAGAGATGGAGAGAGAGAGAGAGACAGGAAGAACAAAGGCGATGGGAGAAAACAGATTAATTTGGCAGCAAGAACACAGAGTCCAGATATAGAAACATGTCATTATGTTCCTATCAAACACACGTCTTCATGACCAAGTGGGCATTAGGGACGTCCAGGGAGGACGTCCAGGGAGGACAGGGAGGACGTCCAGGGAGGAGGGAGGACGTCCACGTCCAGGAGGACGTCCAGGGAGGACGTCCAGGGAGGACGTCCAGGGAGGACATCCAGGGAGGACATCCAGGGAGGACGTCCAGGGAGGACGTCCAGGGAGGACGTCCAGGGAGGACGTCCAGGGAGGACGTCCAGGGAGGACGTCCAGGGAGGACGTCCAGGGAGGACATCCAGGGAGGACTTGGTCATCACACCGCAGATACCAGCCAAGGAAAAATGACTGACTCAGTCTGTGGTCACATTTGAAAAAGATGACGCATACGATTCCAAAATAAAACGTCTCCACAGGAATGTGGCACCTCAACGTGACGAGGCTGGCTGGTGTCTCATATTAACTACTGAACACATCTACTGCACTTCAGTCCATTTCATCTGTTCTCTCTTTACCTTGTAGTGTTGTGGACTCGGTACAAGTCTTTCCAACAGTCATGTCTGTTGTCTCCCGTTTCCCCTCCAGACTCTGGTTCTCAGGGGGGTCAGTCTGCCTCTCCTGCCCAGCTGAGGAGGCCTCCAGGCTGGGTTGGTCTGCCGGGGTATCAGCCTCCGTCTCTTTCTCCTGGAGGTCTGGAACTGAGGCAGCTGGTTGGGCGTCCACCTCTGATGTCACAGCGACTTGGAGCAATGAGGAGGGAGCGTCAACGGAAGCTGGGTCAGTGGGAGGAGTAATATCTGCCCGAGGCTCCTCCTCTTCCTCGTCTTTGACGCTCACCTTCTTTGCTTTCACTGATTTCCTGGCTGTGATGGAGAGAAGAAGAAATACAGCTGCAACATTATAACTCAATTCCTGTGTGTCTCTAAGTGTGTCCGTCTCTCTTACCAGAGGTCTGTCGGGCTCTCTTCCTCCCCCTGGCTCCTCTCCTTGTAGCAACAGCCTCCTCTTCCTCCTCCTCCTCTCCCACTTCATCCACGGTCACAAAGTCCATTCTCCTGATATCCTCCATGCCCCTGCAGTCGTCCTCTGCACCAGGAGACCCTGTAGCATCAGCAAGAGGAGAAAAATGGTTTAGTGGACGAGAGGACACCCCCCTTCTGTCCCGATACACCCCCCCCCCCCCCCTTCTGTCCTGAAACCCCCCCCCCCCCCCTTCTGTCCCGATACACCCCCCCCCCCTTCTGTCCTGAAAACCCCCCCCCCCCCCCCTTCTGTCCTGAAAAACACCCCACACCCCCCCCACACCCACACCCCTTCTGTTCTACTCTGACAAACAGACAGACCTGTGTTGTCAGCTTGCTGGATCTGCGCTGGTTCAGGACTCTTGTTCTGCTCTTCCTCCTCCATCTCATCCTTCCCATCACCTCCAGCCTCATCCAGGGTTACCAGAGTCTGATAGGAGAGAGGTTAAAGGGTGTGTGAGTGAGAAAGGGAGAGGAGAGAGGAGAGAAAGATACGACAGCGAGACGACAGAGAGAAGAGAGAGACGAGAGAGAGACGAGAGAGGAGAGACGAGAGAGAGAAGAGAGAGACAAGAGAGAGACGAGAGAGACAGAAGAGAGAGACGAGAGAGAGAGACGAGAGAGAAGAGAGAGACGAGAGAGAGAAGAGAGAGTGGAGAAAGTAAGCAGCAGATATTTTCCAACCTCTGGGTTGAAGGTGTCTCCTGATTCATCCTCTCCGATCTCATCCAAAGTCACCAAGCCCTCAGTATCCACTCCGACCCTCTCCTCTCTCTCCTCCTCCCTCTTCCGTTCCTTCTCTCTACTCCTCCTCCCTTTCTCTCTCTCCTTTCCTCTTTCCTTCTCTCGCTGATTCTCCTTTACCAGTTTTTGTTTCTTAATCAGTTCTTCCTCTTCGGCGGCGTCATCTGGGTAAGCCTCCTCCTCCTCGCTCACCTCATCCAAGGTGACAAGGTTACTCTTTTTCGGGGTACCCCCCTCGGACTCTCCTATTGCGGTCTTGGTCACCTTTTGAGTTTTGGGTACCCTCTTACCCTTCTTTTGGGGTGCCTTCTTGCCCCCCTTCAGAGGCTTGGAGCCTCCCTGACATTTAGATTCAGTCGTATGGTTGTCCAGAGCTTGGGTCGTTTCCGTCTGATCGTCGACTGAATCTAGTATCTGGAACCCTTCCATCTCTCTGGGTAGAGAATCTCTTCGGCCTCGTTGGCCTGCGAGAGAGGAGTCGGCCATTTTGTCTTCGGTGTCTTCTAGAGAGTCGAGGATCTGGAAAGCAGATTCTTGTTGGTCGTCGGAGATCTCTTCGTGTTCCTCTAGAGTAGTTTGAGGCACCTGGGAACCTGTAGATTCGGAGGCCGCAGGCGCCTGGTAACCCAGAGATACAGACTGTTCTTGAGTGTCTTGACTGCCCTCTTCTCCGTCTCTAGGTGTGTCATCGTCCACAGCTTCGTCGAGTATCTGGAAATCACCACCAGCATCATCATCAGGAACTTTATCGATAAGTGATCGGGGCACCTGGTGACCCGACACCGTCTCCACCTCTTGTAGTTCCAGGGCCTTCTGAAGGTCTCGCTCCTTGGCTGAGGCAGACGGATGGGTCAGACCAAGCTCCAGTGGACAGGCTCCATTCTGAGCCTCGGTACCCAGAATCGAGGAACCTTTTTCAGCCTGGGTAGTGTCCTCGCTCCCCTCTACCTCTGGAGGTTTTTCAGCTGTCGTCTCCATATCGCTCTCTGACACAGCACTTTTCTCTTCCTTGTTGTCTGTCACTGCAGTGTCCAACACTGACATCTGGTGGCGGGATGACGGTACTACATCCTCCGTGTCACATCCCTTAGTGACCACTACTACTTCCTCTTCCGACTGAGACCGAGTCTCCAAGGGAACAGGCTCCGCCTCCGTATCGGCTATGCTGGTGGTGTCGTCGGCGGCGGCGGCTTCCTGGGTTTCTGCGGCTTCGGTTGCTACGACAACAGCTGCTGATGACCTGGTCTTGCGTCCAGAGGTGGCAGGTGGTTGAGGTTTAGCTGCCGCCTTCTTTGCTGCAGCTTTTCGTGGAGTCTTTTGAGCAGGGGGGGTAGAGGAGGAGGACGTGGGGGACTCCTTGTGCTCCTGGCTAGATTTCGGAGTTGGGGAATCTGGGGTACCCCTCTTGCGTTTGGACGATCGGTTTGACCTTTCCGAGGCCTTATCTTGAGTCTTGTGTGACGAAGATGAGGATGACTGCGGTGGGTTGGTGTTCTCAGCCTCATCCCCTTCCACCTCGTCCACAGTAACAAACTGGTCCATGTTGAACTGGTCCAGATCGAAGGAGTTGGCTTCACCGGGGATGACGTCAGACGTAAACTCATCTCCCGCGTAGCAACTAGCCTGAGGTAAAGAGAGAGAAGGATGAATCCATTGAATTAATTCATCATAATCAAATCAATCTTCCCCAAGTTCAACAGAAGTGCTGTAGTTTGAAATCAGCTGTATGAGAGTTTGCTACAACAGACTGTAGCGGTTATGGATTCTGTACACAATGGTGTATTTTTAAGAAACGTTGCCGTTTGGAAAGCATCGCTCACCTTCTCTCTAGACCTGCTCCTAGAGGAGAGAGTCGTTTTACTGCTTCTGCCGTGGCTCTGTGGAACCAACAGAAACCTTTAATAGGATCATTTCTAGCTCAGAAATAGAATGAAATCATTAAAAAATAATTTAAAAAGCACACTTTCAAACAATACCTGGATAGAAGTGGAAAATAAAAACATGCATTCACCATCACGCCTTGCTTTTCTCCTTCTCCTACCTTGCTCCTCTCCTCTTCTTTCCTCCCCTTCTTCTTGGCGGGGCTGCCGTCCTGTCTGCTGCTCCTGCGGGAGCCAGAAGAGGAGCTAGAGGAGTTACCATGTCTCGACGTCGGAGGATCGTGCCTCTCCTCGGAAGGAGCCCGGGTGCTTCTATGCCTAGAAGAGTCTCTCCTTTCTGGGGAAAAGCGGTCCCCTCTCCCTCCAGAAGCCTGGGTCTTCCCCTGGATGAATTCATTTTATTAGACATTTAAATACATAATGAGTTGCCTCAGTCATTAGAGTACAATACATACATTAAAATATTAGCAGAAGCTAATGTAACAATATTGCTTCTGTCATGACGTTGGCCTGTGGGTACCTCAAAGTGACATTACGAGGCTGGCTGGTGTCTCATATAGATTGCATCCTTTGGCCTGTGGGTAAGGTTTATGACCCCCCCCCACATAAATACCTTTCTCCCCTCCCTCTCTCTGACTCTACAGAGGGACTCTTGAATAGCCTTTGTTAAACATCGAGTCTGGGAACATCAAACGGTGGGGGGAAAGGAACCATATTTCGGTAATCCAACCAGTGGAATATATGTGCGTTGGTACTTAATGAATATGATGTCAGTTCGGTTGTCTTCTGAGATATTATGACTGATGACAGGACGACATAAACTGTATCTGGGAAAGTCTACACATTATAGTTATCAGATTCACATGGAATTGTGCAATTTAAATGTTTGAATATGAAACTATTTGTGAAAAGATTAAATGTAATTTTAGCTTCCAAATGAGAGAATTGGGTTTTCATAAGATTAGAGCTCTGCTCAATCAGTGGCCTGCCCCGGTGAAGAGACATGGGTCATAAACTATGAAACACACCCTTCTCTCCCTCCACTATGTAAGCCCTTGACGAAAATGTAACCTCCTGTTCCGGGTACATTAGGGCGACGGTCCGATGTCAGAAGGATTCAGATAATAACTACAGAACGAAGCCAACCTCAGCGTGAGCTTTGGTTGCGAATGGTATGAACTTTGAACTCTTATTCACTACAGAAGTGATACCTCCTAGCCGTTGAGTTAGCAGCGGCCGCTGTAAACGTGGGCTAGGAAAGGACGGACGATGTATCCAGTCTAACACACAATGACGATACTACAACGTACCCAATTTACCACGAGAGACATTCTTCCGAGGACAGGAAGATCTCTGTTGGCCAACACACCCAGCATATACGACCAACCTACCGAAGTGCAGCTCAGAGTAAATATTTATTGCATTTTCCATTTCCAAATGGGTGGTAATTTAGAATGCACAAGATACTGTATTTACGATAGCGTGGCTTCTCCCTTTGTTCCTCAGTCTTCCCGCTCTTTCACTCAAACCCAAACCCTTTCCTTTGTGTTACCAGCCGTCATGTCGGCTCCGTCCACCAGGGACGTTTTCTGTATGACATCATTTGCATTCTGTGTATATGTAATTCTGTGTGATTAGTTAGGTATTTAATAAATAAATAATTAAACACAATTTTGTATTGCTGATTCAACTTGTTAGCCAGGGTTCGTGAAGATAACCAAGAATTTACAACTTTCAGATGAGACTGAAGGTGACGATTAATATTGACTGCTATTGATGTAAAATATTACTAGGTCTTTCAGAGTTTATTCGGAAGATAACAGCTCTATAAACACTCTTTCGTGGTGCCCCTACTTTCTAGTTAATTATTTACATGATTAGCTCAATTAGGTAATATTAATTACTGAGAACGGATTTTATAGAATAGCATGCCATCTCACTTAATCCGGCATAGCCAAAAACACGACACTTCCATCCCTCTCCTCGCCCCTACCTGGGCTCCCTTGAAGCATCGTTACCCATCGCGCCACAAAAGCCGCGGCCCTTGCAGAGGGGAACAACTACTTCAAGGTCTCAGAGCGAGTGACGTCACCGATTGAAGCGCTATTAGCGCGCACCCCGCTAACTAGCTAGCCATTTCACACCGGTTACACTAAGGTGCAATGAATCAGACTGTCGATGATTCAAATCTGTCAAGGTTTAAATTATATCTGTCCCTTAAATTCATATTATTATAACAATACATACATTATTGTGGTCTGGTTGCCCAGATCCTGAAGGTGTCTTCTTCGTGTCGGTGGTCTTTTTAGCTGGTGTCGGATGTTTTTTGTCCGGGCCCGGCTGTGACTTCTTCTCTGGGCGTGGCTCCTCTTTCTTCTTTGTCTCTTTCTCCCCAGTCTTCTCTTCTGGCTCAGCCGGGCCCTGGTTCTTTTCTCCAGCCGGGGTCTTTTTCTCCGCCGTCTCCCCAGCTGCAGGGCTCTTCTTGTTGGGTAGAGGCTTGGCCTGGATCCCCTCTCCCTGGTTCTTTTCTCCAGCCGGGGTCTTTTTCTCCGCTGTCTCCCCAGCTGCAGGGCTCTTCTTGTTGGGTACAGGCTTGGCCTGGATCCCCTCTCCCTGGTTCTTTTCTCCAGCCGGGGTCTTTTTCTCCACTGTCTCCCCAGCTGCAGGGCTCTTCTTGTTGGGTAGAGGCTTGTCCTGGATCCCCTCTCCCTGGTTCTGTTCCTGTTTAGCCTGTTCCTCCACCAGTCTCCCCATACGGTGTTGGTGCACCGCTGCCTCCAGGGCCTTGAGGATCTCCTCAGTTACCGGAGGAAAGTCCTGAGGTTTGTCTTCAACATTTAACTCTACCGGGACAGGGGCCGCTGTTTGTGCCGGTACAAAGGCGGCAACGGTGTCAGAGTCGACGGGATTGGCGACGTTATTAGCTCCCTCCACAGCGGAGATCAGACAAGGTTCTGTTGTGGCCACAGTCGTCACGGTTTCACTAACCAACGCAATGACATCACTGCCCTGTTGTGGGACCTGTTCGGGTTCTGCTGCAATCTCATTGGTCGAGGCGACGCCGTCGGTGCTCTGGGTTTCCATGGCGACCTCTTCCTCGGGAGCGGACACGGCAACCGTAGGTAACGAGGCGGAAACGACGATGTCGACGGTCGCAGTGTCTTCCTTATTTTCTTTTGCCTCCTCAGTTTTCATCCCTCCATCCTCTGTGGGAGGATGGCCGATCTTCTGCTTCCCATCTTTTGTCGAGGAAATCCCACCCTCTTTTCCTCCAGACTCCGCCACCGTTGCCTTTCCGTCGGAATTCATCACCGCGACGTCACTTCCTGGCTGCTTGGCCTCCGCGACGATGACGTCGTCACCCGGTTGCTTGGTAGCCACAGCAACAGGCTGAGAGGATGAGACCGCAGCATTGGTGCTGGTAGTAGTGGTTGTGGAAGTAACAGGTTTAACTGGTGCTGCCACACCTTTAGCTACAGGCTTCTTGCCTTTGATCGGTTTCTTCTTGGCTTTGGAGCTGAAATGACAAACACGTAGATTATAAAATAAGTGATGTTTACATCTAAAAACGTCTCCAGAGGAACATATGGGACAGGAGTTGTTCCCTGACGAGGAAAAAATTGACCCTAATTGTATCCTATTGTCCTTAGAAAACAGGACGTCATACAATGCTTGGATTGGATGGATGGACTGACGGATAAAATCTTGGAAGTTAATGAAAGGTTGAGATATTTACCTGACAACAGATGTCTTCTGGGCTGGGGGCTGCAGTGGCTGTTTAACCTCGCCCAGCATGTTGACCTTCAGAGGTTTGTTCTGAACTACACAGGGGGACTTCTGGAAATGAAGACACACTGCCATCGCCACCGACGAAGACTCCATCTCAAAATAGATCTGAGACAGAGAAATAGAAACATTAATTAAACAACAAATCATTTGATTTGTTATTTGCGTCGTCTCCTGACTAATCAGAAATGTTGAAAAGATGCAGTCGGACGTTCCAAGGACCTGATTGGTTACACGGTTCCTTCAGAAAGCATTCGGACTCCTTGACTTTTTACACATTTTGTTGTGTTACAGCCTTATTATAAAAATGATTATAGTTTTTTTCAACATCAATCTACAAACGATACCCCATAATGACAAAGCAAAAACAGGAATGTTTTGTTGTTGCTAAATATGAAATTTCACATTTTACATAAGAATTCAGACCCTTTACTCAGTACTTTGTTGAAGCACCTTTGGCAGCGATTACATCCTCAAGTCTTCTTGGGTATGACGCTACAAGCTTGGCACACCTGTATTTGGGGAGTTTCTCCATTTCTTCTCTGCAGATCCTCTCAAGCTCTGTCAGGTTGGATGGGGAACGTTGTTGCACAGCAATTTAAAGGTCTCTCCAGAGAGGTTCGATCAGGTTCAAGTCCGGGTCTGGCTGGTACACTCAAGGACGTTCAGAGACTTGTCCCGAAGCCACTCCTGCCTTGTCTTGGCTGTGTGCTTAGAGTCGTTTTGGAAGGTGAACCTTCGCCCCACTGTGAGGTCCTGAGTGCTCTGGAGCAGGATTTCATCAAGGATCTCTCTGTACTTTGCTCCGTTCATCTTTGCCTCGATCCTGACTAGTCTCCCAGTCCCTGCTGCTGAGAAACATCCCCACAGCATGATGCTGCCACCACCATGCTTCACCAAAGGGATGGTGCCAGGTTTCCTCCAGACGTGACGCTTGGCATTCAGGGCAAAGAGTTCAATCTAGGTTTCATCAGACCAGATAATCTTGTTTCTCATGGTCTGAGAGTCCTTTAGGTCCCTTTTGGCAAACTCCAAGTGGGCATTCATGTGCCTTTTACTGAGGAGTGGCTTCCGTCTGGCCACTCTACCATAAAGGCCTGATTGGTGGAGTGCTGCAGAGATAGTTGTCCTTCTGGAAGGTTCTCCCATCTCCACACAGGAACTCTGGAGCTCTGTCAGAGTGACCATCAGGTTCTTGGTCACATCCCTGACAAAGGCCCTTCCCCCCCGATTGCTCAGTTTGGCCGGTCGGCCAGCTCTAGGAAGAGTCTTGGTGGTTCCAACCTTCTTCCATTTAAGAATGATGGAGGCCACTGTGTTCTTGGGGACCTTCAAATCTGCAGAAATGTTTTGGTACCCTTCCCCAGATCTGTGCCTCGACACAATCGTGTCTCTGAGCTCTACGGACAATTCCTTCGACCTCATGGCTTGGTTTTTTCTCTGACATGCTCGGTCAACTGTGGGACCTTATATAGACAGGTGTGTGCCTTTCCAAATCATGTCCAATCAATTGAATTTACCACAGGTGGACTCCAATCAAGTTGTAGAAACATCAAGGATGATCAATGGAAAGAGGATGCACCTGAGCTCAATTTCAAGTCTCATAGCAAAGGGTCTGAATACTTATGTAAATAATATATCTGTTTTATATTTTAATAACTTAGCAAAAATGTCAAAATAACTGTTTTTGCTTTTTCATTATGGGGTATTGTGTGTAGATTGCCGAGGATTTGTATTTATTTAATCCATTACAGAATAAGGCTGTAACGTAACAAAATGTGGACCAAGACCACATGGTACCACTACAGGCCTAAAGTGGTTGGTTCCAGGGATCTAATTGGTTATAATCACATGGTGTTTTGTATTGTGTGTGGCTGTTTACGTGGCAAAAAAGATTGTTTAATGAAACCTGCAGTCTCTATTCTTCCACGTTTATATGTTTTGCACATATTCCAATCCAGCGTCAAACTGGTGTCCGGGCCGATGACCACGGTCGTGAATCCACCTGGACTGTAGATTGCATCCTTTGAGTGGGAGTCAGTCGATGGCCTGTGGGACTCAACACTTCATCCATTCTCTCTGCGACAGTAGAATCGTTCCCATATTATCACTCGCCTGCCGCCGAGGAATCTCTCTCTGATGGTATCGACCCGTTTTGTGCAGCGGTTGTGGTCGTCAGCGGTTGTGTAGTTTCACACTGCGCTGCCAACTTGGCAATAATAACCGGCTTGTTTGTCAAGGGAAATGTGTTGTTTTGTTGTTGTGGTAGTATTCTGTGTTGTGTTAAATGATGCTATGTGATTGCACTAATAGTACTAAAACATGCGAGTCTATTTCAAGCTGTGGAGGTTAAACCCACTTCTCTGCACTGATTCACTCATTTCTTAAATCCCCACTGAGGCGTATCAAAGGAGGGCGATATGGCTTAAATATATCACGGTATCTAAAGACAATTGGAAGGTATTTGACGTTTATGGTACTATCTATGTCTGACCCGGTAAAACCGGGTCATAGACATAACACATTTCACTGCACCCTTCAGCGGCGTACGTGACAAAACGCTCGATTCGTTTTCTTATCTTCAACTCTGGACGTCACCGTGGACGTATTCGGCTTTTGGGCGCTTCATTTGAATTCATGTTTTCAGCACAACGTTCCCAAATGCCCTTTTATGGTCAGAATCCAGTTATGTTAAATGAGCGATTACGTCTCTTTAATGGTCTCGTCTCCTTCTGAGCTGTTGTCCACCGGTCCACCGTTTGTGGTACTACGTAGCGCTAGCAGCCTTTTAGCCACGCCACGTGCTAGCTGTCTAATCTGTTTAATAAAACGTGGAACAAACAAATAATACATTTATAAAAAGGAATTGGTAACTCGTTCTCATTCTGAGAAAATAAGCATCTTTCCTACCCAGGTAGACGACTAGATTTCAACATCGGGAACAAAAGTCAACAGGCTACTTTCAAACGGTGTCTGTCCCTACCCTGTCGATCAGAGACAGCGAGTCGAGGTAGGAGCCCACGCGTTTGACGAGGCCGTGGACCTCCTTGGCTGCTGAGGTCCCTGTGGGGACGTTACTGACAATCAGAAGACGTTCCTTCAACGTTGGATCCTGTTGACAGACAGAGGGTTATAAAGGGGTTATTAACAGGTTACAACAGGGTTTATCAACAGGTTACAACAGGGTTTATCAACAGGTTATAAAGGGTTTATCAACAGGTTACAACAGGGTTTATCAACAGGTTACAACAGGGTTTATCAACAGGTTATAAAGGGTTTATCAACAGGTTATAAAGTGTTTATCAACAGGTTATAAAGGGTTTATCAACAGGTTATAAAGGGTTTATCAACAGGTTATAAAGTGTTTATCAACAGGTTATAAAGTGTTTATCAACAGGTTATAAAGGGGTTATCAACAGGTCATAAAGGGTTCATCAACAGGTTATAACGAGGTTATCAACAGGTCATAAAGGGTTTATCAACAGGTTATAAAGGGTTTATCAACAGGTTATAAAGGGGTTATCAACAGGTTATAAAGGGTTTATCAACAGGTTATAAAGTGTTTATCAACAGGTTATAAAGGGGTTATCAACAGGTTATAAAGGGTTTATCAACAGGTTATAACGAGGTTATCAACAGGTTATAAAGGGTTTATCAACAGGTTATAAAGGGTTTATCAACAGGTTATAAAGGGGTTATCAACAGGTTATAAAGGATTTATCAACAGGTTATAAAGGGTTTATTAACACAAGGTATAAGAAATAGGGCACGGGGGGGGTGTGGTATATGGCCAATATACCACGGCTAAGGGCTGTTCTTAAATCTCAATACACCACAAACCCACTGAGGTGCCTTAATGCTTTTCTAATCTGGATACCAACGTAATTACAGCCGTATAAATAACTGGTTTGGGGGACACAACAACGTAACCTTTCTAGTTAAATCTATGAACTTACCGTAGGGGTGAGGCCATTCAGAGTTGTGAACACACCCTCCTGCAATAGAAAGAACAGACACCTATGTTGACTGGACTGTGTGTGTGTTACCTGGGTGTGTGTATATCTGTTACCTGGGTGTGTGTGTGTGTGTGTGTGTGTGTGTGTGTGTGTGTGTGTGTGTGTGTGTGTGTGTGTGTGTGTGTGTGTTACCTGTGGGTGTGTATGTGTGTGTCTGTTACCTGTGGGTGTGTATGTGTGTGTCTGTTACCTGTGTGTGTGTGTGTGTGTGTGTGTGTGTGTGTGTATATATATATGTGTGTGTGTGTGTGTGTATATATATATATATGTGTGTATATATATATATATGTGTGTGTGTGTATATATATGTGTGTGTGTGTGTGTGTATATATATATATATGTGTGTGTGTGTGTGTGTGTGTGTGTGTGTATATATATGTGTGTGTGTGTGTGTGTATATATGTGTGTGTGTGTGTGTTACCTGGTGAAGGTTTGTATCAGGGCGGGTCAACGTGAAGGTGAGGGGACAGTCTAGTAGTTTAGGAGGAGACATTGTGTAGTTCGTCAACATAGCAAAGCTCTTCTGCACTCTCTCCATACGGACTATGGCCTGTTGGGTCAAATACACTCATTATAACGACAACAACAAACACCCACGTTATAGTACTGCATCAACAACAACAAACACCCACGTTATAGTACTGCATCAACAACAACAAACACCCACGTTATGGTACTGCATCAACAACAACAAACACCCACGTTATAGTACTGCATCAACATCAACAAACACCCACGTTATAGTACTGCATCAACAACAACAAACACCCACGTTATAGTACTGCATCAACAACAACAAACACCCACGTTATAGTACTGCATCAACAACAACAAACACCCACGTTATGGTACTGCATCAACAACAACAAACACCCACGTTATAGTACTGCATCAACAACAACAAACACCCACGTTATAGTACTGCATCAACAACAACAAACACCCACGTTATAGTACTGCATCAACAACAACAAACACCCACGTTATAGTACTGCATCAACAAACACCCACGTTATAGTACTGCATCAACAACAACAAACACCCACGCTATAGTACTGCATCAACAACAAACACCCACGTTATAGTACTGCATCAACAACAACAAACACCCACGTTATAGTACTGCATCAACAACAACAAACACCCACGCTATAGTACTGCATCAACAACAAACACCCACGTTATAGTACTGCATCAACAACAACAAACACCCACGTTATAGTACCGCATCAACAACAAACACCCACGTTATAGTACCGCATCAACAACAAACACCCACGTTATAGTACTGCATCAACAACAAATACCCACGTTATGGTACTGCATCAACAACAACAAACACCCACGTTATAGTACTGCATCAACAACAACAAACACCCACGTTATAGTACTGCGTCAACGACAACAAACACCCACGTTATAGTACTGCGTCAACGACAACAAACACCCACGGTATAGTACTGCGTCAACGACAGAAACACCCACGTTATAGTACTGCATCAACGACAACAAACACCCACGTTATAGTACTGCATCAACAACAACAAACACCCACGTTATAGTACTGCATCAACAACAACAAACACCCACGTTATAGTACTGCATCAACAAAAACACCCACGTTATAGTACTGCATCAACAACAACAAACACCCACGTTATAGTACTGCATCAACAACAACAAACACCCACGTTATAGTACTGCATCAACAACAAATACCCACGTTATAGTACTGCATCAACAACAACAAACACCCACGTTATAGTACTGCATCAACAACAAATACCCACGTTATAGTACTGCATCAACAAAAAAAAAAACCACGTTATAGTACTGCATCAACAACAACAAACACCCACGTTATAGTACTGCATCAACAACAACAAACACCCACGTTATAGTACTGCATCAACAACAACAAACACCCACGTTATAGTACTGCATCAACAACAACAAACACCCACGTTATAGTACTGCATCAACAACAACAAACACCCACGTTATAGTACTGCATCAACAACAACAAACACCCACGTTATAGTACTGCATCAACAACAACAAACACCCACGTTATAGTACTGCATCAACAACAAATACCCACGTTATAGTACTGCATCAACAACAACAAACACCCACGTTATAGTACTGCATCAACAACAAATACCCACGTTATAGTACTGCATCAACAACAACAAACACCCATGTTGTTACTGCATCAACAACAACAAACACCCACGTTATAGTACTGCATCAACAACAACACACACCCACGTTATAGTACTGCATCAACAACAACAAACACCCACATTGTTACTGCATCAACAACAACAAACACCCACGTTATAGTACTGCATCAACAACAACAAACACCCACGTTATAGTACTGCATCAACAACAACAAACACCCACGTTATAGTACTGCATCAACAACAACAAACACCCACGTTATAGTACTGCATCAACAACAACAAACACCCACGTTATAGTACTGCATCAACAACAACAAATACCCACGTTATGGTACTGCATCAACAACAACAAACACCCACGTTATAGTACTGCATCAACAACAACAAACACCCACGTTATAGTACTGCGTCAACGACAACAAACACCCACGTTATAGTACTGCGTCAACGACAACAAACACCCACGG
>NC_092116.1:32227110-32248311 GCF_045679555.1 Salvelinus alpinus
AAGAGAGAGAGAGAGAGAGAGGGGAATGGAGAGAGAGAGAGAGGGGAATGGAGAGAGAGAGAGAGGGGGGAATGGAGAGAGAGAGAGAGAGGGGAATGGAGAGAGAGAGAGAGAGGGGAATGGAGAGAGAGAGAGAGGGGGGAATGGAGAGAGAGAGGGGAATGGAGAGAGAGGGGGGAATGGAGAGAGATAGAGGGGGGGGATGGAGAGAGAGAGAGAAAGGGGAATGGAGAGAGAGAGAGAGAGAGAGGGGAAAAGAGAGAGAGAGAGAGAGGGGAAAAGAGAGAGGGAAGAGGGGAAAAGAGAGAGAGAGGGAAGAGGGGAAAAGAGAGAGAGAGGGAAAAAGAGAGAGAGAGGGAAGAGAGGGGAATGGAGAGAGGGAGAGTTTATTAGACAATTAAAAAAAAAACAGATGGAATGGTTTGAGGTACTCTACATTGAAATAGAGACAATTAGAGGTAAAACAGCTGGAATGGTTTGAGGTACTCTACATTGAAATAGAGACAATTAGAGGTAAAACAGATGGAATGGTTTGAGGTACTCTACATTGAAATAGAGACAATTAGAGGTAAAACAGATGGAATGGTTTGAGGTACTCTACATTGAAATAGAGACAATTAGAGGTAAAACAGGTGTAATGGTTTGAGGTACTCTACATTGAAATAGAGACAGAGGTAAAACAGATGGAATGGTTTGAGGTACTCTACATTGAAATAGAGACAGAGGTAAAACAGATGGAATGGTTTGAGGTACTCTACATTGAAATAGAGACAATTAGAGGTAAAACAGGTGTAATGGTTTGAGGTACTCTACATTGAAATAGAGACAGAGGTAAAACAGATGGAATGGTTTGAGGTACTCTACATTGAAATAGAGACATAGGTAAAACAGATGGAATGGTTTGAGGTACTCTACATTGAAATAGAGACAGAGGTAAAACAGATGGAATGGTTTGAGGTACTCTACATTGAAATAGAGACAATAAGAGGTAAAACAGATGGAATGGTTTGAGGTACACTACATTGAAATAGAGACGAGAGGTAAAACAGGTGTAATCGTTTGAGGTACTCTACATTGAAATAGAGACAATTAGAGGTAAAACAGATGGAATGGTTTGAGGTACTCTACATTGAAATAGAGACAATAAGAGGTAAAACAGATGGAATGGTTTGAGGTACTCTACATTGAAATAGAGACAGAGGTAAAACAGATGGAATGGTTTGAGGTACTCTACATTGAAATAGAGACAGAGGTAAAACAGATGGAATGGTTTGAGGTACTCTACATTGAAATAGAGACAGAGGTAAAACAGATGGAATGGTTTGAGGTACTCTACATTGAAATAGAGACAGAGGTAAAACAGGTGTAATCGTTTGAGGTACTCTACATTGAAATAGAGACAATTAGAGGTAAAACAGATGGAATGGTTTGAGGTACTCTACATTGAAATAGAGACAATTAGAGGTAAAACAGATGGAATGGTTTGAGGTACTCTACATTGAAATAGAGACAATAAGAGGTAAAACAGATAGAATGGTTTGAGGTACACTACATTGAAATAGAGACGAGAGGTAAAACAGGTGTAATCGTTTGAGGTACTCTACATTGAAATAGAGACAATTAGAGGTAAAACAGATGGAATGGTTTGAGGTACTCTACATTGAAATAGAGACAATAAGAGGTAAAACAGATGGAATGGTTTGAGGTACTCTACATTGAAATAGAGACAGAGGTAAAACAGATGGAATGGTTTGAGGTACTCTACATTGAAATAGAGACAGAGGTAAAACAGATGGAATGGTTTGAGGTACTCTACATTGAAATAGAGACAGAGGTAAAACAGATGGAATGGTTTGAGGTACTCTACATTGAAATAGAGACATAGGTAAAACAGATGGAATGGTTTGAGGTACTCTACATTGAAATAGAGACAGAGGTAAAACAGATGGAATGGTTTGAGGTACTCTACATTGAAATAGAGACAACAAGGATGGGTAATGTACCTGCTGTATGGACTTGAGCAGGATGACGTTGTCGATCTTTCCGAAGGCTTCTACGGCCTTGACCACCTCATCATGAGATGTGTGTTGAGGGATATTTATCAGTCTTAACAGAGCAGAGGTCCCTGGACCTCCCTTTTTCTTAGTCTGGAGAAAACAGGAAGAGAGAAAGGTATTTGTTAGTGAGCTGTGTGTAGGGTATATTCATCAGAATAGAAGGAGAGGACAGGGGGTAGAGAGAGAGAGGACAGGGGGTAGAGAGAGAGAGGACAGGGGGTAGAGAGAGAGAGGACAGGGGGTAGAGAGAGAGAGGACAGGGGGTAGAGAGAGAGAGGACAGGGGGTAGAGAGAGAGAGGACAGGGGGTAGAGAGAGAGAGGACAGGGGGTAGAGAGAGAGAGGACAGGGGGTAGAGAGAGAGAGGACAGGGGGTAGAGAGAGAGGACAGGGGGTGGAGAGAGAGGACAGGGGGTAGAGAGAGAGGACAGGGGGTAGAGAGAGAGGACAGGGGGTAGAGAGAGAGGACAGGGGGTAGAGAGAGAGGACAGGGAGTAGAGAGAGAGGACAGGGGGTAGAGAGAGAGGACAGGGGGTAGAGGGAGGACAGGGGGTAGAGAGAGGACAGGGGGTAGAGAGAGGACAGGGGAGAGGACAGGGGGTAGAGAGAGGACAGGGGAGAGGACAGGGGGTAGAGAGAGGGGACAGGGGGTAGAGAGAGAGGACAGGGGGTAGAGAGAGAGGACAGGGGGTAGAGAGAGAGGACAGGGGGTAGAGAGAGAGGACAGGGAGTAGAGAGAGAGGACAGGGGGTAGAGAGAGAGGACAGGGGGTAGAGGGAGGACAGGGGGTAGAGAGAGGACAGGGGAGAGGACAGGGGGTAGAGAGAGGACAGGGGAGAGGACAGGGGGTAGAGAGAGGACAGAAGGTGCAGTTAGTGTTTGATATTGTGTCTCCACTGTGTCCTCGAGTGTCTCAGTCTAAACGTAGTATTGAACATGGGATGAGGGTTGGACATGGGATGAGGGTTGGACATGGGATGAGGGTTGGACATGGGATGAGGGTTGGACATGGGATGAGGGTTGGACATGGGATGAGGGTTGGACATGGGATGAGGGTTGGACATGGGATGAGGGTTGGACATGGGATGAGGGTTGGACATGGGATGAGGGTTGGACATGGGATGAGGGTTGGACATCTGCTGACATAAAAAAGGGCTGATAAATACATTTGATTGACAGTTTCAATGAAGAAACAACAGAATGTCAGAGAAGCCGTCACTGCTAACTACTAACAAGAAGAAAACATTCACACAATTAGACTTGCCATGTTGCCATAGTTATATACATTTCTCCCTGCATGCATTGCTCCATCTTCTTTGGCATCGAGTCCCACAGACAGCAGGTGATGGTTGGACAGTATCACGAATGAATAAATCTCACATGGAGGGAACTATTTCAGGATCCGTGCAACATATTTCAGGAGTTCTGAAGGGTCCCGTCCCGATGGTTTCTCTTCAGGAAAGACTGTTCTAGTAGAAAAGCTGGTTCAGAAGAGCCGACACTCATGTTTCCAGGATCCGTTTTTTCTGACGGCTCTCTGGGAAAAGGTATGAATTCTTTCCATTTATGCAGGTGCAGACGTTCATACTGGAGTGAAATCTGGCCAGGTAGTAACCCCGCCCGCCAGGTAGTAACCCCGCCCGCCCGCCAGGTAGTAACCCCGCCCGCCCGCCAGGTAGTAACCACGCCCGCCCGCCCGCCAGGTAGTAACCACGCCAGCCCGCCCGCCAGGTAGTAACCCCTCCCTCCAGGTAGTAACCCCTCCCTCCAGGTAGTAACCCCGCCCGCCCGCCAGGTAGTAACCCCGCCCGCCCGCCAGGTAGTAACCCCGCCCGCCAAGTAGTAACCCCGCCCGCCCGCCAGGTAGTAACCCCGCCCGCCAAGTAGTAACCCCGCCCGCCAAGTAGTAACCCCGCCCGCCCGCCAGGTAGTAACCCCGCCCGCCCGCCAGGTAGTAACCCCGCCCGCCCGCCAGGTAGTAACCCCGCCCGCCCACCAGGTAGTAACCCCGCCCGCCCCCCAAGTAGTAACCACGCCCGCCCGCCAGGTAGTAACCTCGCCCACCCGCCAGGTAGTAACCCCGCCCGCCAGGTAGTAACCCCGCCCGCCAGGTAGTAACTGGCCCTTCTATGGCTCGAGGCAGTGAACGTAGCAGATCAGAGCCTTGTAGGACATCACCACAATGACAACATCATCATCACCTCTCTACTCTCCCTGCTCCTGTTCTTAACTTCTTATGGCTGAAATCCGGGTTAACGGGACCGATATGACAACAGCCAGTGAAAGTGCAGGGCGCCAAATTCAAACAACAGAAATCTCATAATTACAATTCCTCAGACATTCATGTGTCTTATATCATTTTAAAAGTAATCCTGTTGTTAATCCCACCAAAGTGTCCGATTTCAAATAGGCTTTACAGCGAAAGCACTACAAACGATTATGTTAGGTCACCGACAAACCACAGCCATTTTTTTCAGCTAAAGATAGCTTCACAAAAACCAGAATAGAGATAAAATTAATCACTAACCTCCGATTATTTTAATCAGATGACACTCATAGGACTTCATGTTACACAATACATGCATGTTTTGTTTGATTAAATTCATATTTATATAAAAAAATCTGAGTTTACATTGAGGCGACTAAATTCACTAGTTGCAAAAACATCAAGTGACTTTGCATAGCCACATCGTTTCAACAGAAATACTCATCATAAATATAGATGATAATACAAGTTATACACATGGAATTATAGATATACCTCTCCTTAATGCAACCGCTGTGTCAGATTTCAAAAAAGCTTTACGGAAATATAAACCATGCAATAATCTGAGACGGAGCTCAGAACAATAGCCAAATTAGCCGCCATGTTGGACTCAACAGAAACCAGAAAATACATGATAAATGTTTCCTTACCTTTGATGAATGCATCAGAATGCAGTCCTAGGAATCCCAGGTCCACAATAAATGCTTGATTTGTTCGTTCATGTCCGTTATTTATGTCAAATTAGCTACTTTCGAATTGTTTACCAAACGATTTACCAAATGTCCAAAAGTTCCGTAACAGTCAGTAGAAACATGTCGAACGATGTACTGAATCAATCTTTAGAATGTTGTTAACATACATCTTGAATAACGTTCCAACCGGAGAATTAAATCGACTTCAATTGACCGATGGAACGGAGCTCACTCTCACGTGAACACGCCAGTTCAATGCGTGGGAACCTCATGGAAGTGATTACTAATTACTGTCTCCTTCGACCCCCCTTCACATTGGAGTCATCAGACAAAGTTCTATTGACCGTTGACATCTAGTGGAAGCCGTAGGAAGTGAAAACCCATCCATATCTCTCTGTATTTTCAATGAGAGCTTGGTTGAAAATCTGGCACCACCAGAAAAAATACAAACAGGAAGTGGAACTTATCAGGTTTTTGCCTGCCATATGAGTTCTGTTAATCTCACAGACTTAATTCAAACATTTTTTGAAACTTTAGAGTGTTTTCTATCCAATACCAATAATAATATGCAAATATTAGCAACTATGACATAGGAGCTGGCCGTTTACAATGGGCACCTTTCATCCAAGCTACTCAATACTGCCCCTGCAGCCAAAATAAGTTTATTTACACATCTGGAGGACAAAATACACACCTTGGAAGAAGTGGAGCTGGACAATTTGGAGGGAGAGGAGGATTTCCTGGTTGACGACCTTCCAGATCCTAGCTTGCTTCCTGACTTGGACGTTCCCGTTTCAGTTTTCCGAGAGGCACCTCCCTTGGAGGAGGAAGAGGAGCCGGCTCCCTTCTTCTTGGCGAGCTCTGCCAGGAGCGCGGGGGCCAGGGACTGCATCATCACTTCTAGACTGGTGTTCTCAGTCAGGGAGAGGCCAGCTGGAATACAAAAGGATGGTTTAGAGAGAGGCCAGCTGGAAGGGGAGGGGGAGACATGGGTTACAGAGAGACCAGCTGGAAGGGGAGGGGGAGACATGGGTTACAGAGAGACCAGCTGGAAGGGGAGGGGGAGACATGGGTTACAGAGAGACCAGCTGGAAGGGGAGGGGGAGACATGGGTTAGGGTGTGTGAGCGACAGAGGGACAGATAAATGCAAGAACTAGTCTACTTTCTCCAATGGTCTCAACATTGACTCTGTACCATAACACCCTGTATATAGCCTCCACATTGACGCTGTACCGGTACCCCCTGTATATAGCCTCCACATTGTACCGGTACCCCCTGTATATAGCCTCCACATTGACTCTGTATCAGTACCCCCTATATATAGCCTCAACATTGACTCTGTACCGTAACACCCTGTATATAGCCTCCACATTGACTCTGTACCGGTACCCCCTGTATATAGCCTCCACATTGACTCTGTACCGTAACACCCTGTATATAGCCTCCACATTGACTCTGTACCGTAACACCCTGTATATAGCCTCCACATTGACTCTGTACCGTAACACCCTGTATATAGCCTCCACATTGACTCTGTACCGTAACACCCTGTATATAGTCTCCACATTGACTCTGTACCGGTACCCCCTGTATATAGCCTCCACATTGACTCTGTACCATAACACCCTGTATATAGCCTCCACATTGACTCTGTACCGTACACTCCTGTGTGTGTGTGTGTGTGTGTGTGTGTGTGTGTGTGTGTGTGTGTGTGTGTGTGTGTGTGTGTGTCTCACCAGATGACTCCAGTAGTTTCTTGGCCAGTCTCTCAGCACTGTTAGACTTGGGCAGGCTGCTCCTCCTCGTTCTCTCCCGCTCATGGCTCCTAGAGCGCGACCTGGATGAAGGAAGAGGAATATTCATATTAACTCATTTAAAAAAGAGGAATATTCATGCATATTAACTAATTTAAAAGATTAATATTCATACATATTGACTCATTTAAGAGAAGAATATTCATACATATTGACTCATTTAAGAGAAGAATATTCATACATATTGACTCATTTGAGAAGAATATTTGTACATATTAACTAATTTAAGAGAGGAATATTCATACATATTAACTCATTTAAAAGAGGAATATTCATACATATTAACTCATTTAAAAGAGGAATATTCATACATATTAACTCATTTAAAAGAGGAATATTCATACATACTAACTCATTTAAAAGATGAATATTCATACATATTGACTCATTTAAGAGATGAATAATCATACATACTAACCAATTTAAGAGATTAATATTCATACATATGAACACATTTAAAAGTCTGTTATCTTACCTCCGGGACGACGAGGCCGGAGGGTCACGTTCTCTCTCCCTGCCCCGAAGTGAACCCGGAGACCGGGAGCGGGAACGCCGTGTGGTGGTGTTGTGTCGACGTTCGCGGAATCGTTCGCGGGATCGTTCCCTGGATCGAGTTCGGCGAGTAGAGGAGGAAGGGGTGTGGTAAGAAGAGCGGCGGGGAGAAGGAGAGCGAGACCAGGACGGAGAACGGGAGGCGGAGAGTGTTGTCCGGCGGCGCTTGGAGGACAACCGGCTGCATTCATTTCTACTAGCAGGGCTGGAGAGGGAGGGAGAAAGATGGGGGAGGATGAGACGGGGGGGAAATGGGAGAGAGAGACGGGGGGGAAATGGGAGAGAGAGACGGGGGGGAAATGGGAGAGAGAGACGGGGGGGAAATGGGAGAGAGAGACGGGGGGGAAATGGGGAGAGAGAGACGGGGGGGAAATGGGAGAGGAGAGACGGGGGGGGGAAGGGGAGAGAGAGACGGGGGGGGAAAGGGGAGAGAGAGAGAGGGGGAGGAAAGGGGAGAGAGAGAGGGGGAGGAAAGGGGAGAGAGAGGGGGAGGAAAGGGGAGAGAGAGGGGGAGGAAAGGGGAGAGAGAGGGGGAGGAGGGAGACAGAGAGGGGGAAGAAATGGGAGAGAGAGGGGGAGGAGGGAGACAGAAGGAGGATGAGAGAACGAAGAGAAGGTGGTCAGACTGATGAAGTTATTCTGGTTGGTAACGTAAAGGATGAAAAAAGGGGAGTGTTTACATACTTCCACCAGATGCTAAGACTCAACTTACTAAACCGTTCATTCAGCAGTGACCTACATCGAAGGGACAACATTTAATTATCTTCTATTTTAGAACCCAGTACAGGTAGGGGACTCACCTTGATATATCGACAGTTTCCCCTTTCCAGTCGGGATACCTGTAAGGAGGAAAGGGTACAGGTGATCAGAACAAGCTGCAACGTGATGTCATCAGCGGAGGTAGATTTCAATTCGTATTTCCGCGATTTTCCTCGCATCCAAATCTCCGCTCATTATTCTCAACTGTATTGGAAAAGACATCAAGGCCCTCCCCACTCAGACTTTTTCCTCCAGTGGGTTTTTAGAGGAGGAGATGAGGGGAGAGGATACAAGGGGAGGGGGGGGGATACAAGGGATTGAGGGGGGGGGGGGTACAAGGGATTGAGGGGGGGGGGATACAAGGGATTGAGGGGGGGGATACAAGGGATTGAGGGGGGATACAAGGGATTGAGGGGGGGGGGATACAAGGGATTGAGGGGGGGGGGGGGATACAAGGGATTGAGGGGGGGGGGGATACAAGGGATTGAGGGGGGGGGGATACAAGGGATTGAGGGGGGGGGGACTAACTGAGAAAAGAGAGAAAGGGGGAAGTGATCTATAAAAAGAGAGAGAAGACGCACGATTTCCTGAGTAGACGGCAGTTCTCAACGTGGAGGCTGGTGTTTTGATGCTCGATCCAGTCCTGTTGATCAAAACAGAACAGAGACAATCAGTCTGGGTCATCATCCTCCTCCTCCTCATCATCCAAACCTCTCTACATCATCACCAATTTCCCCCAAACTCCTCTAAATCAAGCACTTTCAATACATTTATTTTTTCTTTTTCACCAGAGTCCAATTTCTTTCTGCTTTCATAGCAGGAGTTGATTTAAACAATGTTGGAAAAATAACATAGTAAAAATAGGCTCTCTGTTCTACCAAGAAATAAGATTATAGGCAAAAGTCTGATGCTGAAAGAAAAACAATAGCATCATCTGGAATCTTCTGGAATCTTCTCTGGAATGGATTCTCTCCTCAGTCTCTCGGCAGCCATCTTCTCCCCAAAAAATAACTTACTTCCCAAAGTAACTAAATCAATTGTTTATAATAATTAAAAACGCAGTTAGTAGTGTGTTGTGTCATTGGTTTACAAACAAGGGTATAATACAATGATACAGGGGTTTGAGTTTAAAAAATGTAAGTGGCGTAAATAGTCCATTAATTGACAACGGTCAATGTCTAGAGATAGAGCCTAAACTCGTTTCTGTACGGCACTTTGTGACATCAGCTGACGTAAGAACGTCTTTATAAATACATTTCATTGATTGGTTGTTGTTCTCTGGCAGCTTCTCATCTTGTCGTTGGTTGTATCGTCTTCGAGCACTCCTCTTCCTCAAGGCAAATCACAGTCATCGAAAGTCACAAATAAAAATGCATTTTATAACGGAATGTCTTAAAGATGGCCGGTACAAACAAATAAAATGACAATATTTCAAGTTTTAAAAAATAAATAAAAATACTTCTAAAAATTTTAAAATATCTCATGACATTACACAATTTTCAATAACGACAATAGAATAATGTTGAATTCAGTCCAGGATTCGATGTCTTCATATTCCCCGAGGAGAAAATATATTTTTTATACAAAAAAAAAGGCTTTTCTTTGTTTAATTTTCATCCATTTTAGAACATCTCAACTCACGTGAAATACATGTGACAATCGCACAGCTAGACTGAAGTGTTTTAATAAACAAAAATAATTCAAGAAGCAAAAAGTCTTGAGTTACAACATGAGGTTCAAATATATATATATATTTTTAAAGGCACACAATCAGTATGGAGAAGATCAGAACTGGGTTCAAATACTATTTGAGATTTCAAATACTTTATATGTACTTGATTCAACTCCTACAGTTTTCTGGAGGGCTAAAACACCTGGTCTATTATCCGGGACTGAAACAGACATGGGATACCAGGTAGAAACAAACCTAAATAGTATTTTGGCCTTCCAGGATAGAAAATCAAACAGTATTTAGAACCCAGGTCAAGACAGGTATGGCAACAAAAAAAAAACTCACCTTTAACTGGGAACATTCTATGTTACAGAGAGAACAGGTATGAGGAAAGATTCTGGGAGAAGCAGCGGAGTAATCACTCATCATGGTCGGAGTCGGTAACCTCTTCGGCATCATCATCATCATCATCGGGGGAGGTAGGTTCCTCTGCTGGAGCAAGGAAGGCATCGGACCAATCCGGGGCGGAGGAACAGTCACCGGAACATGACCAGGAGGTGGGATCGACGGGTTCATGATGGGGAATAAGGAAGGCCACATGGGGGGTGTCGTGGGAGGAGGAACCCCGATCGGGACACCTCCAACCCGGAGTCCTGGAATTCCGACCCCAGCACCACCTCCACCACCAAGAACCACCAGGCCGGACCGGGGCTGAGCGTGGCCCCGAGCGTTGCCTTGATTCTGGGACGCCAGGAGTCGGTTGAGTCCTTGGTCTCCGCTGCGGACGGGGATGTTCATGGGCTTGGGTGTTGCTTTAGATGAGCCGTGGGTTTTGAGGGTCTGCTGGGGTTGGCTGGAAGGCGGAGGAAGGCCGATGCGAGAGTCTGTGACTTTCATGGGGATGGAGCTCTGGATCGCAGGGCTGTGGATGTGCTGCTGTTGGGTACGCTGCTTGGAAAGGTCGGAGGCCATGGAATGGCCGGCGTACCCGCTCAGCGAGTCTCTGACCATGTCATATTCCGTCTCCTTCGGGAGCGGATTGCGCGCGCCGTAATTATCGGGTTGGCCATTATCGCCATCATCATAACTGTCGTAGTTAGTAGCACTAGAATGTTCATAATCGATCACTTTGCTCAGTCCTCCACCACCGCGGTCGGACCCTGGGCCAGGTCCACCGCCTACCTTGAGCCGACGGTCCACATCCATAGTTCTATTGGCCTTACGGATGCGGATGTCTCTGAGGATGAAGGGCAGGTTGTCTGGGGTCAGTTGATCGTCTGGGTAGTGGCTGAGGAGCTCCAGGTCTTCGTTGGACAAGCCGAAACTCGCCAGGATGCTGCTGGCGGACTCGGATGTGTACCGGGCTGGACGAGAGGCTGCGGCCGATGCGCTCATGGGAGTCTCGGAACCCCTTGAGGTGGACCCCAGCACTCCCGCACCTCCAAACCCAGAGGTTTGGCTTTGGTACTGAGGAGGGGCGGAGGAGAAGAGTTTGGAGGAAGCAGACTGGGTCAGGTAGCCAGACCAGGAGTCCATGGAACCTTGCTGGTCGCTGGAGGTCCGGCCAGGGGTGTAACCGCCAAGCCCTCCCCCAGACGAGAGCTCGTCCATGGGGTCGTGACTTAGGCGAAGGTCTTGGGCGTCCAGGGAGACCTGCGGGTTCTTATTCTGCTGCATCAACTGGCTGAGCAGCCTCACCTCCTCTCTGGCCCCGCGGATGTGGTGGTCTATGGAGGTCTCCAACTCCGGGGTCATCCCGGTCGATCTCTGCCCCAGGTCATACCCCATCTGCTGGGACACCATCGAAGACATCATGCCTCCCTGGCCGGAGGAACCACCACCACCACCAGACCCCAGACCAAGGCGGGAGGCCCCCAGAGGGTCCCTTCCGGCCTGGGATTGTGTGAGTCCGTACTGCCCCATCTGGGCGGCAGTTCTCTTGGCCTGTGAAGAGTACTGATCCCCCAAGGGGTTATATTGGGGACGGGACATGTTATTGACGGTAGCTGCTGCTTTGAGAAGGTTGATGAGGGGGGCGAGAGGAGGTGGATGGGGGTGAGTGTCGGCAGAAGTGGCGGTTGCAGCGGTAACGAGCTGGGCTTTGAGCTGGGCCAGCTGCAGGGAGGCTCTGCGGGGGCGGGATCCCAACTCCCAGCCCTCCAATTGGATTCAGCGGGCTGGAAAGGAGAGCAGCGCAACGATCCAATAGCAACGCAAAGCTGAAAGAGTTGGAGAGGAGAAACACACAGGAGGGTTACTGGCTGGTCTTCTCTCTGGCTCGCCCTGGGAAAGGGCTATGGACAGTAGTAATCAAACTGGAAAGCAGACTGGATTTCTGCCATTGATCGGTTTGGTCAGTTTCCAGTCTATTTCACACTGAAACACTTTTCAAATCAGTTCTGCGTCAAACTGTTCTAGAACAGCTTCTAGAACATCATCAGGGTTCTGTTGGTTGGGTCAGAGCAGAAGAAGATGGTTCCTGCATCTTCACTGGAGGACAGAAAAACAGCAAGCAAACAGGGAACAGGCAGGAGGGGGGGGAAGTAGTCATCGTGAAAACATACAACCTTATTTTACAAACTCCATGCACTGCTTTAGTGAAATTTGCAAGATTGCAAGCAGCTTTTTTTCTTAACAAAAAGGTTTACAGTCATACTTTTAAGATAATAGACCGCTAAAGCAAATAGTTTATTCAGTAATGAAACGGGGCTTACTGGTTTAGTTGAAGAGCTAAAGATCAGATTTAGTAGGGTTAAGTGTAAGCTATTGATTATCAAATGAAGATGGAATCAAAATTTGAAAGGTTATGTGGATGCTTAATCAATAAACGGTGTCAGGGTTAGTTGTCACGGAACTTCCCAAGACAACGGTCTGAAAGGTGTATAACCAAACAGAACACTGCACCTGAGAGTCAACTAAACCAATCCATGTCTCTAAACCAGACCAATACACTTTCCCACAATATTGACGAGATTATATTCTTAAACAACGTATTTATTTTTTCAAACTCGTTAAAGTCACGGTGCAAAGCTTTGAGACATGAAAGCTGAACTTCAAAACCTGCTTCATAAAAAAACAGTTTTGAGAAAAGGGAACCCATCACCACCAGCTGCAGAGAAAGATAGTGGGTAAAATAGGTGCAAGGAGAAAACGTACCCGAGCCTGAATTTTACGCAGTTTACTACCGTGGTTGGGCTTAGGATATATAAATCATGTATCTTTGCATCAGGATATTCTATACTGATAGGAAAGCTGTAGAGTTTTCACGTGTGATTAAAAAACACAGAGAGATGAACTAATGATAAGAGCTGACCACGTGGCAGGACCCCAAACTACTGCATTTGACGATACAAAAACAAGTCCAATACTTGCATAACAATGTAAAAAAAGGTACAACTAAGATATTTTTTTTGTAGTTACACAATAATGTCAATACATTATTCTATTATGTTGCAGTGATCCTGAGTGGAACAAGGCCTATAAGACCTGATGGAAAACCTAAATATTTCAGCTGCAAACATTTTATTATTATCATTATTAAGCAATGAAACCAACAACTTCTATAACAGCAACGTATTAAAATGGTGGAAAATACATTCCGTCAAACTTCCAATGAAACGCAGTCTCTTAAATAGCCGCCTTTTAATAGCTGGGTGAGAGCACACATTTCAAACACCTGGTCGAAATGGATTGTTTGCGAGGTTACCATGGGGACGGGGACTAACATTGAATTGTCTACTAAATAGAAAACAGCAACAAACAAAAACGTGTATCATTTGATAACGCCACGTGGTTCTTTGGGGGGAAAAAACAGCGGTTGGACTTGGTCGTCCGTGCCGACAGATGATGCAGTGTCCGAGTAAAGACCCGAAAACCCCACGTTGAATTTCATTTAAATTCTCTAAGTCGGGCACAAATTAGCATTTGGATCGGGAAAGTTTCCTCATGCGACTTCTAGAATGTTGAAACTTGCTTCACCGGTTGTCCACGCGGTTGATCCACTTTTATTTTCTGCAGGTAGGAATGTCAAGTTTTCAAGACGCTGATACAGGAAATCCATAATTGCATCAACCTTTTCAAAGCGCTGGTTAGTGGATTCATATTTCTATCCCCCGAAGGACGTGGCAGAATCACGTCAACACGTGCACGAGACACATGCATAGTAGCCGAGCTGGTGCACGTGTTGACGTGGTTCCTCCGCGTCCTTCGGGTGATAGACATAAGAATCCACTAAACAGCGCTTTGAAAAGGTTGATGCAATTATGGATTTCCCGTGGGTACACGGTCTCATTCCTACCTGCAAAAAGGACCAACCGCACAGACAACCGGTAAAGTAAGTTAAAACATTTTATTCAGAATTATGGCTTGTAGAGGTCGTGTGAGGTAACTTTCCTGATACAAAACGCTCATTTACGCCCGATGTTGAATTCAATGCAATTCAACGTCGGGGGGGGGGGGGGTTTCCAGGCTAGCCTGAGCAGTGTCCTCATTTGACCTAAACGGCATCTGCTCGGTCATTGGTCATGTGCACTTCCACAAGATGCAAGAAGCTAGCCACCGAGCCTGGTGGCTGACTAGCTGGTGTTACAACTCACAAATCAGAGCGGATATCAATCCAAATGCATAAATAATCAGAAAACTCTGCCATTTGTAAACTATTAGCTAGCTAACAGAAATGTAGTAGCTAGTGCTAGCAGTGCCACGCTTTTTACAGGCTGCAAAATATTATACAGGCTGCAAAATATTAGCTAGCTAGCATTGCTAGCCAAACAATCAGGTGCACACTACAGCCAGCCCCCCAGCCAAAGAGAAGTTTTGTAATGCATATTAAAATCATACAGATTCCCCAGAAAACCAGAAGATTGGTTTTTGGCTAGGCTGTGATAAGGGTGATCACTGAGAGGCGCAGCGGTCTAAGGCAATCTCAGTGCCTGAGGTGTCACTATAGACCCTGGTTCGATCCGGGGCTGTATCACAACCTTGTTGTGATTGGGAGGCCCATAAAGTTAGATCTTAATTAATGTCTTGGAAGACCACATCATGATAAATGTGTAAGATTTCAACATAACAGATCCAAATTTAAGAGCATAACCTGCATAACCTGATCACCCAAAGCCTGTCGTTTCAAATGGGAACAAATTAGTCATTGTGGGCGGAACAAGCTAGAAATCCTATTGGCGCATTCTAGTACATTTGCATATTTCCGTTAGGGAACGCCTACTCTGAGGTGCAATAACTCAATTCACGTTAACACTCAAACAATAAAACATTTAAACCTTTGACAAAAGGTTTAAAAAAACGTCTAAAACTTAGTCTGTTCAGAACATAAATCTGTGTTGAGATTAAATGTTTAATCGATGACAACACCTGCAGAATATCGGCTAAAATCCATCTCCTTCCATCTTCTCCCACTGCCGGGTCACTGCTTCTTCTCACTACCATATTTGGTAAGAGAGTGAAAAACGCCAAGCGGATGCTTCACATTTATACAACTTCACATTACATCCGGTGAAATATCTGTCTTATTCTTCTATCTGTGAAGAAACATCTCGCTTCACCTCTTTCTCTGAGTACACAATGAGCAGGGGCTGTATTTTGAGGGGAGAGGTGCTGCACACAAAACATATATATCCGTGTCTTGGCTACACTGTCCTGCGAATGTCCCGCATTTGGGGACATTTTAAATGTGGTCACCCTAAGCTGTGATAGATCACAGCTGCCTTTTGCGTCTTCGACTTTCCGAAAAACATCAGCCCACCATTTTGTATTTCCTGTACCGTGTTGTATTATGCGTCGCATGCGACAGGGGACACAAACCCGAGTTTCTACTTCCAGCCAACGGTATTGTCCGTTTTAAAACACACATATGAACAATAACTGATCTCTTCTGTCCTGTGAAATAGGTTTTTGTTACATACCTTCTGTTATTTTCGGTTATTTTCTATGGAGATATCTCGTACTTCTCTTTCTCTTCAGGCGGCTCCACGGACGCTTGACTGGCAATTGGCAACGGATTTGCGCATGCGCATTCGATTTTCTCATTGGAACAACGTCATAGACCTAACACAATGAAAACAGAGTAGTTGATTGGAGGAACTTGTACGAGCTATTTTTCACCAGATGGGGGAACCCTAGCCCTACATCAATATCACGTTCACAGAATAATTTACCAAGTTTAAACATCATTTATTTATTTAACTACCTTGTTCAGGGGCAGAATGACAGATTTTTACCTTGTCAGCTCGGGGATCCAATTTAGCAAACCTTTACGGTTACTGGCCCAACGCTCTAACCACTCGGCTACCTGCGGAAGCACCTTAAACTAATGTCATATAGGCGTTAGCTCGGAAGGCTAACACAGTTTTAATGCAAGCAGAAGGGACCCAGGTTCAAATCAGCTCTGATGATTTATCCACATGAAAGATGGAAGAATGAATAGAGACGGGACGGGACAGGAGGAGGATGGAGAGATGATGGAGGTCTGTTATGAAACAGAGAGGAGGAGGATGGAGAGATGATGGAGGTCTGTTATGAAACGGAGAGGAGGAGGATGAACAGACTGGCTGATTTGTGTGGGGGATGAATGAACACGTTACGGTCAAAACACATTTGGGATTATAGATTGATTATAGATTAGAGCGTCAAAACACATTTGGGATTACAGATTGATAGATTAGAGCAGGGTGTCAAAACTCATTCCATGGAGGGCCCGAGTGTCTGCAGGTTTTAGTTTTTTTCCTTTAAATTAATCCCAAAACAACCAGGTGAGGGGAGTTCCTTACTAATTAGTGACCTTAATTCATCAATCAAGTACATGGGAGGAGCCAAAACCCGCTCTGTGGAATGAGTTGGACACCTGTGCATTAGAGCATTGCCAAAGAGAGACTATATCAGCCTTAGATTGGCTGAGAATGCGCGCGCCCCATTCTCATGGAGTAGCTGAGGAATTTGTCAAAATGATCCTGTTGGCGGATGACTGGGCTGAAGTCTACTGCCCTCGGACGCCCCATGTGTCACTACACTACCCACAATCCCCCATCACAGGGCAAAGACAGGCACACCGTCCCACTACCCCCCATCACAGGGTAAAGACAGGAACACAGTCCCACTATCCCCCATCACAGGGTAAAGACAGGAACACAGTCCCACTACCCCCCATCACAGGGTAAAGACAGGAACACAGTCCCACTACCCCCCATCACAGGGTAAAGACAGGAACACAGTCCCACTACCCCCATCACAGGGTAAAGACTGGCAAACAGTCCCACTACCCCCCATCACAGGGTAAAGACAGGAACACAGTCCCACTACCCCCATCACAGGGTAAAGACAGGCACACAGTCCCACTACTCCCCATCACAGGGTAAAGACAGGAACACAGTCCCACTACCCCCCATCACAGGGTAAAGACAGGAACACAGTCCCACTACCCCCATCACAGGGTAAAGACAGGAACACAGTCCCACTACCCCCATCACAGGGTAAAGACAGGAACACAGTCCCACTACCCCCATCACAGGGTAAAGACAGGAACACAGTCCCACTACCCCCCATCACAGGGTAAAGACAGGAACACAGTCCCACTACCCCCCATCACAGGGTAAAGACAGGAACACAGTCCCACTACCCCCATCACAGGGTAAAGACAGGAACACAGTCCCACTACCCCCATCACAGGGTAAAGACAGGAACACAGTCCCACTACCCCCATCACAGGGTAAAGACAGGAACACAGCCCCACTACCCCCATCACAGGGTAAAGACAGGAACACAGTCCCACTACCCCCCATCACAGGGTAAAGACAGGAACACAGTCCCACTACCCCCATCACAGGGTAAAGACAGGAACACAGTCCCACTACCCCCCATCACAGGGTAAAGACAGGAACACAGTCCCACTACCCCCATCACAGGGTAAAGACAGGAACACAGTCCCACTACCCCCCCCCATCACAGGGTAAAGACAGGAACACAGTCCCACTACCCCCCATCACAGGGCAAAGACAGGAACACAGTCCCACTACCCCCATCACAGGGTAAAGACAGGAACACAGTCCCACTACCCCCATCACAGGGTAAAGACAGGAACACAGTCCCACTACCCCCCATCACAGAGTAAAGACAGGAACACAGTCCCACTACCCCCCCCATCACAGGGTAAAGACAGGCACACAGTCCCACTACCCCCCATCACAGGGTAAAGACAGGAACACAGTCCCACTACCCCCATCACAGGGTAAAGACAGGCACACAGTCCCACTACCCCCCATCACAGGGTAAAGACAGGAACACAGTCCCACTACCCCCCATCACAGGGTAAAGACAGGAACACAGTCCCACTACCCCCCATCACAGGGTAAAGACAGGAACACAGTCCCACTACCCCCATCACAGGGTAAAGACAGGAACACAGTCCCACTACCCCCCATCACAGGGTAAAGACAGGAACACAGTCCCACTACCCCCATCACAGGGTAAAGACAGGAACACAGTCCCACTACCCCCCCCCATCACAGGGTAAAGACAGGAACACAGTCCCACTACCCCCCATCACAGGGCAAAGACAGGAACACAGTCCCACTACCCCCATCACAGGGTAAAGACAGGAACACAGTCCCACTACCCCCATCACAGGGTAAAGACAGGAACACAGTCCCACTACCCCCCATCACAGAGTAAAGACAGGAACACAGTCCCACTACACCCCCCATCACAGGGTAAAGACAGGCACACAGTCCCACTACCCCCCATCACAGGGTAAAGACAGGAACACAGTCCCACTACCCCCATCACAGGGTAAAGACAGGCACACAGTCCCACTACCCCCCATCACAGGGTAAAGACAGGAACACAGTCCCACTACCCCCCATCACAGGGTAAAGACAGGAACACAGTCCCACTACCCCCCATCACAGGGTAAAGACAGGAACACAGTCCCACTACCCCCATCACAGGGTAAAGACAGGAACACAGTCCCACTACCCCCATCACAGGGTAAAGACAGGAACACAGTCCCACTACCCCCATCACAGGGTAAAGACAGGAACACAGTCCCACTACCCCCCATCACAGGGTAAAGACAGGAACACAGTCCCACTACCCCCATCACAGGGTAAAGACAGGAACACAGTCCCACTACCCCCATCACAGGGTAAAGACAGGAACACAGTCCCACTACCCCCCATCACAGGGTAAAGACAGGAACACAGTCCCACTACCCCCCATCACAGGGTAAAGACAGGAACACAGTCCCACTACCCCCCATCACAGGGTAAAGACAGGAACACAGTCCCACTACCCCCATCACAGGGTAAAGACTGGAACACAGTCCCACTACCCCCCATCACAGGGTAAAGACAGGAACACAGTCCCACTACCCCCCATCACAGGGTAAAGACAGGAACACAGTCCCACTACCCCCCATCACAGGGTAAAGACAGGAACACAGTCCCACTACCCCCCATCACAGGGTAAAGACAGGAACACAGTCCCACTACCCCCATCACAGGGTAAAGACAGGAACACAGTCCCACTACCCCCCATCACAGGGTAAAGACAGGAACACAGTCCCACTACCCCCCATCACAGGGTAAAGACAGGAACACAGTCCCACTACCCCCATCACAGGGTAAAGACAGGAACACAGTCCCACTACCCCCCCATCACAGGGTAAAGACAGGAACACAGTCCCACTACCCCCCATCACAGGGCAAAGACAGGAACACAGTCCCACTACCCCCATCACAGGGTAAAGACAGGAACACAGTCCCACTACCCCCATCACAGGGTAAAGACAGGAACACAGTCCCACTACCCCCCATCACAGAGTAAAGACAGGAACACAGTCCCACTACCCCCCCCCATCACAGGGTAAAGACAGGCACACAGTCCCACTATCCCCCATCACAGGGTAAAGACAGGAACACAGTCCCACTACCCCCATCACAGGGTAAAGACAGGCACACAGTCCCACTACCCCCCATCACAGGGTAAAGACAGGAACACAGTCCCACTACCCCCCATCACAGGGTAAAGACAGGAACACAGTCCCACTACCCCCCATCACAGGGTAAAGACAGGAACACAGTCCCACTACCCCCATCACAGGGTAAAGACAGGAACACAGTCCCACTACCCCCCATCACAGGGTAAAGACAGGAACACAGTCCCACTACCCCCCATCACAGGGTAAAGACAGGAACACAGTCCCACTACCCCCCATCACAGGGTAAAGACAGGGACACAGTCCCACTACCCCCCATCACAGGGTAAAGACAGGAACACAGTCCCACTACCCCCCATCACAGGGTAAAGACAGGAACACAGTCCCACTACCCCCATCACAGGGTAAAGACAGGAACACAGTCCCACTACCCCCCATCACAGGGTAAAGACAGGAACACAGTCCCACTACCCCCCATCACAGGGTAAAGACAGGAACACAGTCCCACTACCCCCCATCACAGGGTAAAGACAGGAACACAGTCCCACTACCCCCATCACAGGGTAAAGACAGGAACACAGTCCCACTACCCCCATCACAGGGTAAAGACAGGAACACAGTCCCACTACCCCCATCACAGGGTAAAGACAGGAACACAGTCCCACTACCCCCCATCACAGGGTAAAGACAGGAACACAGTCCCACTACCCCCATCACAGGGTAAAGACAGGAACACAGTCCCACTACCCCCCCCCATCACAGGGTAAAGACAGGAACACAGTCCCACTACCCCCCATCACAGGGTAAAGACAGGAACACAGTCCCACTACCCCCATCACAGGGTAAAGACAGGAACACAGTCCCACTACCCCCATCACAGGGTAAAGACAGGAACACAGTCCCACTACCCCCCCCATCACAGAGTAAAGACAGGAACACAGTCCCACTACCCCCCCCATCACAGGGTAAAGACAGGCACACAGTCCCACTATCCCCCATCACAGGGTAAAGACAGGAACACAGTCCCACTACCCCCATCACAGGGTAAAGACAGGCACACAGTCCCACTACCCCCCATCACAGGGTAAAGACAGGAACACAGTCCCACTACCCCCCATCACAGGGTAAAGACAGGAACACAGTCCCACTACCCCCATCACAGGGTAAAGACAGGAACACAGTCCCACTACCCCCCCCCATCACAGGGTAAAGACAGGAACACAGTCCCACTACCCCCCATCACAGGGTAAAGACAGGAACACAGTCCCACTACCCCCCATCACAGGGTAAAGACAGGAACACAGTCCCACTACCCCCCATCACAGGGTAAAGACAGGAACACAGTCCCACTACCCCCATCACAGGGTAAAGACAGGAACACAGTCCCACTACCCCCCATCACAGGGTAAAGACAGGAACACAGTCCCACTACCCCCCATCACAGGG
>NC_092116.1:32248411-32270911 GCF_045679555.1 Salvelinus alpinus
AGTCCCACTACCCCCATCACAGGGTAAAGACAGGAACACAGTCCCACTACCCCCCCCCATCACAGGGTAAAGACAGGAACACAGTCCCACTACCCCCCATCACAGGGCAAAGACAGGAACACAGTCCCACTACCCCCATCACAGGGTAAAGACAGGAACACAGTCCCACTACCCCCATCACAGGGTAAAGACAGGAACACAGTCCCACTACCCCCCATCACAGAGTAAAGACAGGAACACAGTCCCACTACCCCCCCCATCACAGGGTAAAGACAGGCACACAGTCCCACTATCCCCCATCACAGGGTAAAGACAGGAACACAGTCCCACTACCCCCATCACAGGGTAAAGACAGGCACACAGTCCCACTACCCCCCATCACAGGGTAAAGACAGGAACACAGTCCCACTACCCCCCATCACAGGGTAAAGACAGGAACACAGTCCCACTACCCCCCATCACAGGGTAAAGACAGGAACACAGTCCCACTACCCCCATCACAGGGTAAAGACAGGAACACAGCCCCACTACCCCCCATCACAGGGTAAAGACAGGAACACAGTCCCACTACCCCCATCACAGGGTAAAGACAGGAACACAGTC
This sequence comes from Salvelinus alpinus, assembly GCF_045679555.1. Lineage (NCBI taxonomy): Eukaryota > Metazoa > Chordata > Actinopteri > Salmoniformes > Salmonidae > Salvelinus > Salvelinus alpinus. Next base: position 32,249,015 of record NC_092116.1, read on the forward strand.
CCACTACCCCCCCCCATCACAGGGTAAAGACAGGAACACAGTCCCACTACCCCCCATCACAGGGCAAAGACAGGAACACAGTCCCACTACCCCCATCACAGGGTAAAGACAGGAACACAGTCCCACTACCCCCCATCACAGGGTAAAGACAGGAACACAGTCCCACTACCCCCATCACAGGGTAAAGACAGGAACACAGTCCCACTACCCCCCATCACAGGGTAAAGACAGGAACACAGTCCCACTACCCCCCATCACAGGGTAAAGACAGGAACACAGTCCCACTACCCCCATCACAGGGTAAAGACAGGAACACAGTCCCACTACCCCCATCACAGGGTAAAGACAGGAACACAGTCCCACTACCCCCATCACAGGGTAAAGACAGGAACACAGCCCCACTACCCCCATCACAGGGTAAAGACAGGAACACAGTCCCACTACCCCCCATCACAGGGTAAAGACAGGAACACAGTCCCACTACCCCCATCACAGGGTAAAGACAGGAACACAGTCCCACTACCCCCCATCACAGGGTAAAGACAGGAACACAGTCCCACTACCCCCATCACAGGGTAAAGACAGGAACACAGTCCCACTACCCCCCCCCATCACAGGGTAAAGACAGGAACACAGTCCCACTACCCCCCATCACAGGGCAAAGACAGGAACACAGTCCCACTACCCCCATCACAGGGTAAAGACAGGAACACAGTCCCACTACCCCCATCACAGGGTAAAGACAGGAACACAGTCCCACTACCCCCCATCACAGAGTAAAGACAGGAACACAGTCCCACTACCCCCCCCATCACAGGGTAAAGACAGGCACACAGTCCCACTATCCCCCATCACAGGGTAAAGACAGGAACACAGTCCCACTACCCCCATCACAGGGTAAAGACAGGCACACAGTCCCACTACCCCCCATCACAGGGTAAAGACAGGAACACAGTCCCACTACCCCCCATCACAGGGTAAAGACAGGAACACAGTCCCACTACCCCCATCACAGGGTAAAGACAGGAACACAGCCCCACTACCCCCCATCACAGGGTAAAGACAGGAACACAGTCCCACTACCCCCATCACAGGGTAAAGACAGGAACACAGTCCCACTACCCCCCCCCATCACAGGGTAAAGACAGGAACACAGTCCCACTACCCCCCATCACAGGGCAAAGACAGGAACACAGTCCCACTACCCCCATCACAGGGTAAAGACAGGAACACAGTCCCACTACCCCCATCACAGGGTAAAGACAGGAACACAGTCCCACTACCCCCCATCACAGAGTAAAGACAGGAACACAGTCCCACTACCCCCCCATCACAGGGTAAAGACAGGCACACAGTCCCACTACCCCCCATCACAGGGTAAAGACAGGCACACAGTCCCACTACCCCCCATCACAGGGTAAAGACAGGAACACAGTCCCACTACCCCCCCCCATCACAGGGTAAAGACAGGAACACAGTCCCACTACCCCCCCCCCCCCATCACAGGGTAAAGACAGGAACACAGTCCCACTACCCCCCATCACAGGGTAAAGACAGGAACACAGTCCCACTACCCCCATCACAGGGTAAAGACAGGCACACAGTCCCACTACCCCCATCACAGGGTAAAGACAGGAACACAGTCCCACTACCCCCCATCACAGGGTAAAGACAGGAACACAGTCCCACTACCCCCATCACAGGGTAAAGACAGGAACACAGTCCCACTACCCCCCATCACAGGGTAAAGACAGGAACACAGTCCCACTACCCCCCATCACAGGGTAAAGACAGGAACACAGTCCCACTACCCCCCATCACAGGGTAAAGACAGGAACACAGTCCCACTACCCCCATCACAGGGTAAAGACTGGAACACAGTCCCACTACCCCCATCACAGGGTAAAGACAGGAACACAGTCCCACTACCCCCATCACAGGGTAAAGACAGGAACACAGTCCCACTACCCCCCATCACAGGGGAAAGACAGGAACACAGTCCCACTACCCCCATCACAGGGTAAAGACAGGAACACAGTCCCACTACCCCCCCCATCACAGGGTAAAGACAGGAACACAGTCCCACTACCCCCCATCACAGGGCAAAGACAGGAACACAGTCCCACTACCCCCATCACAGGGTAAAGACAGGAACACAGTCCCACTACCCCCATCACAGGGTAAAGACAGGAACACAGTCCCACTACCCCCCATCACAGAGTAAAGACAGGAACACAGTCCCACTACCCCCCCCCATCACAGGGTAAAGACAGGCACACAGTCCCACTATCCCCCATCACAGGGTAAAGACAGGAACACAGTCCCACTACCCCCATCACAGGGTAAAGACAGGCACACAGTCCCACTACCCCCCATCACAGGGTAAAGACAGGAACACAGTCCCACTACCCCCCATCACAGGGTAAAGACAGGAACACAGTCCCACTACCCCCCATCACAGGGTAAAGACAGGAACACAGTCCCACTACCCCCATCACAGGGTAAAGACAGGAACACAGCCCCACTACCCCCCATCACAGGGTAAAGACAGGAACACAGTCCCACTACCCCCATCACAGGGTAAAGACAGGAACACAGTCCCACTACCCCCCCATCACAGGGTAAAGACAGGCACACAGTCCCACTACCCCCCATCACAGGGTAAAGACAGGCACACAGTCCCACTACCCCCCATCACAGGGTAAAGACAGGAACACAGTCCCACTACCCCCCCCCATCACAGGGTAAAGACAGGAACACAGTCCCACTACCCCCCCCCCCCCATCACAGGGTAAAGACAGGAACACAGTCCCACTACCCCCCATCACAGGGTAAAGACAGGAACACAGTCCCACTACCCCCATCACAGGGTAAAGACAGGCACACAGTCCCACTACCCCCATCACAGGGTAAAGACAGGAACACAGTCCCACTACCCCCCATCACAGGGTAAAGACAGGAACACAGTCCCACTACCCCCATCACAGGGTAAAGACAGGAACACAGTCCCACTACCCCCCATCACAGGGTAAAGACAGGAACACAGTCCCACTACCCCCCATCACAGGGTAAAGACAGGAACACAGTCCCACTACCCCCATCACAGGGTAAAGACAGGAACACAGTCCCACTACCCCCATCACAGGGTAAAGACAGGAACACAGTCCCACTACCCCCATCACAGGGTAAAGACAGGAACACAGCCCCACTACCCCCATCACAGGGTAAAGACAGGAACACAGTCCCACTACCCCCCATCACAGGGTAAAGACAGGAACACAGTCCCACTACCCCCATCACAGGGTAAAGACAGGAACACAGTCCCACTACCCCCCATCACAGGGTAAAGACAGGAACACAGTCCCACTACCCCCATCACAGGGTAAAGACAGGAACACAGTCCCACTACCCCCCCCCCATCACAGGGTAAAGACAGGAACACAGTCCCACTACCCCCCATCACAGGGCAAAGACAGGAACACAGTCCCACTACCCCCATCACAGGGTAAAGACAGGAACACAGTCCCACTACCCCCATCACAGGGTAAAGACAGGAACACAGTCCCACTACCCCCCATCACAGAGTAAAGACAGGAACACAGTCCCACTACCCCCCCCATCACAGGGTAAAGACAGGCACACAGTCCCACTATCCCCCATCACAGGGTAAAGACAGGAACACAGTCCCACTACCCCCATCACAGGGTAAAGACAGGCACACAGTCCCACTACCCCCCATCACAGGGTAAAGACAGGAACACAGTCCCACTACCCCCCATCACAGGGTAAAGACAGGAACACAGTCCCACTACCCCCCATCACAGGGTAAAGACAGGAACACAGTCCCACTACCCCCATCACAGGGTAAAGACAGGAACACAGCCCCACTACCCCCCATCACAGGGTAAAGACAGGAACACAGTCCCACTACCCCCATCACAGGGTAAAGACAGGAACACAGTCCCACTACCCCCCCCCCATCACAGGGTAAAGACAGGAACACAGTCCCACTACCCCCCATCACAGGGCAAAGACAGGAACACAGTCCCACTACCCCCATCACAGGGTAAAGACAGGAACACAGTCCCACTACCCCCATCACAGGGTAAAGACAGGAACACAGTCCCACTACCCCCCATCACAGAGTAAAGACAGGAACACAGTCCCACTACCCCCCCATCACAGGGTAAAGACAGGCACACAGTCCCACTACCCCCCATCACAGGGTAAAGACAGGCACACAGTCCCACTACCCCCCATCACAGGGTAAAGACAGGAACACAGTCCCACTACCCCCCCCATCACAGGGTAAAGACAGGAACACAGTCCCACTACCCCCCCCCCATCACAGGGTAAAGACAGGAACACAGTCCCACTACCCCCCATCACAGGGTAAAGACAGGAACACAGTCCCACTACCCCCATCACAGGGTAAAGACAGGCACACAGTCCCACTACCCCCATCACAGGGTAAAGACAGGAACACAGTCCCACTACCCCCCATCACAGGGTAAAGACAGGAACACAGTCCCACTACCCCCATCACAGGGTAAAGACAGGAACACAGTCCCACTACCCCCCATCACAGGGTAAAGACAGGAACACAGTCCCACTACCCCCCATCACAGGGTAAAGACAGGAACACAGTCCCACTACCCCCCATCACAGGGTAAAGACAGGAACACAGTCCCACTACCCCCATCACAGGGTAAAGACTGGAACACAGTCCCACTACCCCCCATCACAGGGTAAAGACAGGAACACAGTCCCACTACCCCCCATCACAGGGTAAAGACAGGAACACAGTCCCACTACCCCCCATCACAGGGTAAAGACAGGAACACAGTCCCACTACCCCCCATCACAGGGTAAAGACAGGAACACAGTCCCACTACCCCCCATCACAGGGTAAAGACAGGAACACAGTCCCACTACCCCCATCACAGGGTAAAGACAGGAACACAGTCCCACTACCCCCCATCACAGGGTAAAGACAGGAACACAGTCCCACTACCCCCCATCACAGGGTAAAGACAGGAACACAGTCCCACTACCCCCATCACAGGGTAAAGACAGGAACACAGTCCCACTACCCCCCATCACAGGGTAAAGACAGGAACACAGTCCCACTACCCCCCATCACAGGGTAAAGACAGGAACACAGTCCCACTACCCCCATCACAGGGTAAAGACAGGAACACAGTCCCACTACCCCCATCACAGGGTAAAGACTGGAACACAGTCCCACTACCCCCCATCACAGGGCAAAGACAGGAACACAGTCCCACTACCCCCATCACAGGGTAAAGACAGGAACACAGTCCCACTACCCCCCATCACAGGGTAAAGACAGGAACACAGTCCCACTACCCCCCATCACAGGGCAAAGACAGGAACACAGTCCCACTACCCCCATCACAGGGTAAAGACAGGAACACAGTCCCACTACCCCCCATCACAGGGTAAAGACAGGAACACAGTCCCACTACCCCCATCACAGGGCAAAGACAGGAACACAGTCCCACTACCCCCCATCACAGGGTAAAGACAGGAACACAGTCCCACTACCCCCCCCATCACAGGGTAAAGACAGGCACACAGTCCCACTACCCCCCATCACAGGGTAAAGACAGGCACACAGTCCCACTACCCCCCCCCATCACAGGGTAAAGACAGGAACACAGTCCCACTACCCCCCCCCATCACAGGGTAAAGACAGGAACACAGTCCCACTACCCCCCCCCCATCACAGGGTAAAGACAGGAACACAGTCCCACTACCCCCCATCACAGGGTAAAGACAGGAACACAGTCCCACTACCCCCATCACAGGGTAAAGACAGGCACACAGTCCCACTACCCCCATCACAGGGTAAAGACAGGAACACAGTCCCACTACCCCCCATCACAGGGTAAAGACAGGAACACAGTCCCACTACCCCCATCACAGGGTAAAGACAGGAACACAGTCCCACTACCCCCCATCACAGGGTAAAGACAGGAACACAGTCCCACTACCCCCCATCACAGGGTAAAGACAGGAACACAGTCCCACTACCCCCCATCACAGGGTAAAGACAGGAACACAGTCCCACTACCCCCATCACAGGGTAAAGACTGGAACACAGTCCCACTACCCCCCATCACAGGGTAAAGACAGGAACACAGTCCCACTACCCCCCATCACAGGGTAAAGACAGGAACACAGTCCCACTACCCCCCATTACAGGGTAAAGACAGGAACACAGTCCCACTACCCCCCATCACAGGGTAAAGACAGGAACACAGTCCCACTACCCCCCATCACAGGGTAAAGACAGGAACACAGTCCCACTACCCCCATCACAGGGTAAAGACAGGAACACAGTCCCACTACCCCCATCACAGGGTAAAGACAGGAACACAGTCCCACTACCCCCCATCACAGGGTAAAGACAGGAACACAGTCCCACTACCCCCCATCACAGGGCAAAGACAGGAACACAGTCCCACTACCCCCATCACAGGGTAAAGACAGGAACACAGTCCCACTACCCCCCATCACAGGGTAAAGACAGGAACACAGTCCCACTACCCCCATCACAGGGCAAAGACAGGAACACAGTCCCACTACCCCCCATCACAGGGTAAAGACAGGAACACAGTCCCACTACCCCCCCCATCACAGGGTAAAGACAGGCACACAGTCCCACTACCCCCCATCACAGGGTAAAGACAGGCACACAGTCCCACTACCCCCCCCCCATCACAGGGTAAAGACAGGAACACAGTCCCACTACCCCCCCCCCATCACAGGGTAAAGACAGGAACACAGTCCCACTACCCCCCCCCCCATCACAGGGTAAAGACAGGAACACAGTCCCACTACCCCCCATCACAGGGTAAAGACAGGAACACAGTCCCACTACCCCCATCACAGGGTAAAGACAGGCACACAGTCCCACTACCCCCATCACAGGGTAAAGACAGGAACACAGTCCCACTACCCCCCATCACAGGGTAAAGACAGGAACACAGTCCCACTACCCCCATCACAGGGTAAAGACAGGAACACAGTCCCACTACCCCCCATCACAGGGTAAAGACAGGAACACAGTCCCACTACCCCCCATCACAGGGTAAAGACAGGAACACAGTCCCACTACCCCCCATCACAGGGTAAAGACAGGAACACAGTCCCACTACCCCCATCACAGGGTAAAGACTGGAACACAGTCCCACTACCCCCCATCACAGGGTAAAGACAGGAACACAGTCCCACTACCCCCCATCACAGGGTAAAGACAGGAACACAGTCCCACTACCCCCCATTACAGGGTAAAGACAGGAACACAGTCCCACTACCCCCCATCACAGGGTAAAGACAGGAACACAGTCCCACTACCCCCCATCACAGGGTAAAGACAGGAACACAGTCCCACTACCCCCATCACAGGGTAAAGACAGGAACACAGTCCCACTACCCCCCATCACAGGGTAAAGACAGGAACACAGTCCCACTACCCCCCATCACAGGGTAAAGACAGGAACACAGTCCCACTACCCCCATCACAGGGTAAAGACAGGAACACAGTCCCACTACCCCCCATCACAGGGTAAAGACAGGAACACAGTCCCACTACCCCCCATCACAGGGTAAAGACAGGAACACAGTCCCACTACCCCCATCACAGGGTAAAGACAGGAACACAGTCCCACTACCCCCATCACAGGGTAAAGACTGGAACACAGTCCCACTACCCCCCATCACAGGGCAAAGACAGGAACACAGTCCCACTACCCCCATCACAGGGTAAAGACAGGAACACAGTCCCACTACCCCCCATCACAGGGTAAAGACAGGAACACAGTCCCACTACCCCCCATCACAGGGCAAAGACAGGAACACAGTCCCACTACCCCCATCACAGGGTAAAGACAGGAACACAGTCCCACTACCCCCCATCACAGGGTAAAGACAGGAACACAGTCCCACTACCCCCATCACAGGGCAAAGACAGGAACACAGTCCCACTACCCCCCATCACAGGGTAAAGACAGGAACACAGTCCCACTACCCCCCATCACAGGGTAAAGACAGGGACACAGTCCCACTACCCCCCATCACAGGGTAAAGACAGGAACACAGTCCCACTACCCCCCATCACAGGGTAAAGACAGGGACACAGTTCCACTACCCCCATCACAGGGTAAAGACAGGAACACAGTCCCACTACCCCCCATCACAGGGTAAAGACAGGAACACAGTCCCACTACCCCCCATCACAGGGTAAAGACAGGGACACAGTCCCACTACCCCCCATCACAGGGTAAAGACAGGAACACAGTCCCACTACCCCCCCATCACAGGGTAAAGACAGGAACACAGTCCCACTACCCCCATCACAGGGTAAAGACAGGAACACAGTCCCACTACCCCCCCATCACAGGGTAAAGACAGGAACACAGTCCCACTACCCCCCATCACAGGGTAAAGACAGGAACACAGTCCCACTACCCCCATCACAGGGTAAAGACAGGGACACAGTCCCACTACCCCCCATCACAGGGTAAAGACAGGAACACAGTCCCACTACCCCCCATCACAGGGTAAAGACAGGAACACAGTCCCACTACCCCCCATCACAGGGTAAAGACAGGCACACAGTCCCACTACCCCCCATCACAGGGTAAAGACAGAAACACAGTCCCACTACCCCCCCATCACAGGGTAAAGACAGGAACACAGTCCCACTACCCCCATCACGGGGTAAAGACAGGAACACAGTCCCACTACCCCCCCATCACAGGGTAAAGACAGGAACACAGTCCCACTACCCCCCATCACAGGGTAAAGACAGGAACACAGTCCCACTACCCCCCATCACAGGGTAAAGACAGGAACACAGTCCCACTACCCCCCATCACAGGGTAAAGACAGGAACACAGTCCCACTACCCCCATCACAGGGTAAAGACAGGAACACAGTCCCACTACCCCCCATCACAGGGTAAAGACAGAAACACAGTCCCACTACCCCCCCATCACAGGGTAAAGACAGGAACACAGTCCCACTACCCCCATCACAGGGTAAAGACAGGAACACAGTCCCACTACCCCCATCACGGGGTAAAGACAGGAACACAGTCCCACTACCCCCCCATCACAGGGTAAAGACAGGAACACAGTCCCACTACCCCCCCCCATCACAGGGTAAAGACAGGAACACAGTCCCACTACCCCCCATCACAGGGTAAAGACAGGAACACAGTCCCACTACCCCCATCACAGGGTAAAGACAGGAACACAGTCCCACTACCCCCCCCCATCACAGGGTAAAGACAGGAACACAGTCCCACTACCCCCCATCACAGGGCAAAGACAGGAACACAGTCCCACTACCCCCATCACAGGGTAAAGACAGGAACACAGTCCCACTACCCCCATCACAGGGTAAAGACAGGAACACAGTCCCACTACCCCCCATCACAGAGTAAAGACAGGAACACAGTCCCACTACCCCCCCATCACAGGGTAAAGACAGGCACACAGTCCCACTACCCCCCATCACAGGATAAAGACAGGCACACAGTCCCACTACCCCCCATCACAGGGTAAAGACAGGAACACAGTCCCACTACCCCCCCCCATCACAGGGTAAAGACAGGAACACAGTCCCACTACCCCCCCCCCATCACAGGGTAAAGACAGGAACACAGTCCCACTACCCCCCATCACAGGGTAAAGACAGGAACACAGTCCCACTACCCCCATCACAGGGTAAAGACAGGCACACAGTCCCACTACCCCCATCACAGGGTAAAGACAGGAACACAGTCCCACTACCCCCCATCACAGGGTAAAGACAGGAACACAGTCCCACTACCCCCATCACAGGGTAAAGACAGGAACACAGTCCCACTACCCCCCATCACAGGGTAAAGACAGGAACACAGTCCCACTACCCCCCATCACAGGGTAAAGACAGGAACACAGTCCCACTACCCCCCATCACAGGGTAAAGACAGGAACACAGTCCCACTACCCCCATCACAGGGTAAAGACTGGAACACAGTCCCACTACCCCCCATCACAGGGTAAAGACAGGAACACAGTCCCACTACCCCCCATCACAGGGTAAAGACAGGAACACAGTCCCACTACCCCCCATCACAGGGTAAAGACAGGAACACAGTCCCACTACCCCCCATCACAGGGTAAAGACAGGAACACAGTCCCACTACCCCCCATCACAGGGTAAAGACAGGAACACAGTCCCACTACCCCCATCACAGGGTAAAGACAGGAACACAGTCCCACTACCCCCCATCACAGGGTAAAGACAGGAACACAGTCCCACTACCCCCCATCACAGGGTAAAGACAGGAACACAGTCCCACTACCCCCATCACAGGGTAAAGACAGGAACACAGTCCCACTACCCCCCATCACAGGGTAAAGACAGGAACACAGTCCCACTACCCCCCATCACAGGGTAAAGACAGGAACACAGTCCCACTACCCCCATCACAGGGTAAAGACAGGAACACAGTCCCACTACCCCCATCACAGGGTAAAGACTGGAACACAGTCCCACTACCCCCCATCACAGGGCAAAGACAGGAACACAGTCCCACTACCCCCATCACAGGGTAAAGACAGGAACACAGTCCCACTACCCCCATCACAGGGTAAAGACAGGAACACAGTCCCACTACCCCCCATCACAGGGCAAAGACAGGAACACAGTCCCACTACCCCCATCACAGGGTAAAGACAGGAACACAGTCCCACTACCCCCCATCACAGGGTAAAGACAGGAACACAGTCCCACTACCCCCATCACAGGGCAAAGACAGGAACACAGTCCCACTACCCCCCATCACAGGGTAAAGACAGGAACACAGTCCCACTACCCCCCCCCATCACAGGGTAAAGACAGGCACACAGTCCCACTACCCCCCATCACAGGGTAAAGACAGGCACACAGTCCCACTACCCCCCCCCCATCACAGGGTAAAGACAGGAACACAGTCCCACTACCCCCCCCCCATCACAGGGTAAAGACAGGAACACAGTCCCACTACCCCCCCCCCCCATCACAGGGTAAAGACAGGAACACAGTCCCACTACCCCCCATCACAGGGTAAAGACAGGAACACAGTCCCACTACCCCCATCACAGGGTAAAGACAGGCACACAGTCCCACTACCCCCATCACAGGGTAAAGACAGGAACACAGTCCCACTACCCCCCATCACAGGGTAAAGACAGGAACACAGTCCCACTACCCCCATCACAGGGTAAAGACAGGAACACAGTCCCACTACCCCCCATCACAGGGTAAAGACAGGAACACAGTCCCACTACCCCCCATCACAGGGTAAAGACAGGAACACAGTCCCACTACCCCCCATCACAGGGTAAAGACTGGAACACAGTCCCACTACCCCCCATCACAGGGTAAAGACTGGAACACAGTCCCACTACCCCCCATCACAGGGTAAAGACAGGAACACAGTCCCACTACCCCCCATCACAGGGTAAAGACAGGAACACAGTCCCACTACCCCCCATCACAGGGTAAAGACAGGAACACAGTCCCACTACCCCCCATCACAGGGTAAAGACAGGAACACAGTCCCACTACCCCCCATCACAGGGTAAAGACAGGAACACAGTCCCACTACCCCCATCACAGGGTAAAGACAGGAACACAGTCCCACTACCCCCCATCACAGGGTAAAGACAGGAACACAGTCCCACTACCCCCCATCACAGGGTAAAGACAGGAACACAGTCCCACTACCCCCATCACAGGGTAAAGACAGGAACACAGTCCCACTACCCCCCATCACAGGGTAAAGACAGGAACACAGTCCCACTACCCCCCATCACAGGGTAAAGACAGGAACACAGTCCCACTACCCCCATCACAGGGTAAAGACAGGAACACAGTCCCACTACCCCCATCACATGGTAAAGACTGGAACACAGTCCCACTACCCCCCATCACAGGGCAAAGACAGGAACACAGTCCCACTACCCCCATCACAGGGTAAAGACAGGAACACAGTCCCACTACCCCCCATCACAGGGTAAAGACAGGAACACAGTCCCACTACCCCCCATCACAGGGCAAAGACAGGAACACAGTCCCACTACCCCCATCACAGGGTAAAGACAGGAACACAGTCCCACTACCCCCCATCACAGGGTAAAGACAGGAACACAGTCCCACTACCCCCATCACAGGGCAAAGACAGGAACACAGTCCCACTACCCCCCATCACAGGGTAAAGACAGGAACACAGTCCCACTACCCCCCATCACAGGGTAAAGACAGGGACACAGTCCCACTACCCCCCATCACAGGGTAAAGACAGGAACACAGTCCCACTACCCCCCATCACAGGGTAAAGACAGGGACACAGTCCCACTACCCCCATCACAGGGTAAAGACAGGAACACAGTCCCACTACCCCCCATCACAGGGTAAAGACAGGAACACAGTCCCACTACCCCCCATCACAGGGTAAAGACAGGGACACAGTCCCACTACCCCCCATCACAGGGTAAAGACAGGAACACAGTCCCACTACCCCCCCATCACAGGGTAAAGACAGGAACACAGTCCCACTACCCCCATCACAGGGTAAAGACAGGAACACAGTCCCACTACCCCCCCATCACAGGGTAAAGACAGGAACACAGTCCCACTACCCCCCATCACAGGGTAAAGACAGGAACACAGTCCCACTACCCCCATCACAGGGTAAAGACAGGGACACAGTCCCACTACCCCCCATCACAGGGTAAAGACAGGAACACAGTCCCACTACCCCCCATCACAGGGTAAAGACAGGAACACAGTCCCACTACCCCCCATCACAGGGTAAAGACAGGCACACAGTCCCACTACCCCCCATCACAGGGTAAAGACAGAAACACAGTCCCACTACCCCCCCATCACAGGGTAAAGACAGGAACACAGTCCCACTACCCCCATCACGGGGTAAAGACAGGAACACAGTCCCACTACCCCCCCATCACAGGGTAAAGACAGGAACACAGTCCCACTACCCCCCATCACAGGGTAAAGACAGGAACACAGTCCCACTACCCCCCATCACAGGGTAAAGACAGGAACACAGTCCCACTACCCCCCATCACAGGGTAAAGACAGGAACACAGTCCCACTACCCCCATCACAGGGTAAAGACAGGAACACAGTCCCACTACCCCCCATCACAGGGTAAAGACAGGAACACAGTCCCACTACCCCCCATCACAGGGTAAAGACAGGAACACAGTCCCACTACCCCCATCACAGGGTAAAGACAGGAACACAGTCCCACTACCCCCATCACGGGGTAAAGACAGGAACACAGTCCCACTACCCCCCCATCACAGGGTAAAGACAGGAACACAGTCCCACTACCCCCCATCACAGGGTAAAGACAGGAACACAGTCCCACTACCCCCCATCACAGGGTAAAGACAGGAACACAGTCCCACTACCCCCCATCACAGGGTAAAGACAGGGACACAGTCCCACTGAAACTAGAGACACAACCTGCCATTCTAAACTCCCATCTCTGCTCCTTTGCTTCTGCGTCTGAGCCTCATCACCTTCTCAGTGTCAGAGTTGACTGGTTGATGCCTTATTGGCAGATATCCTGGCGGTTGATAGAAGGAAATCACTTCCAGTCCAAGCTGGTAAAGCTCATGATTCATTCATCACTAGGAGACTTTGGGCAGAGGTGAAGGAGAAGGCCTGAGGTGACCATATGGCACAGAGGCATAACACAGCTGGTCTTCAGTCTGCCTGGCTGGCGCTGGCTGGCGCTGGCCAGAGTGACTGAAGGAGATGGTGCCTTGCTCAACCCTGCTGCACTTACAGTACAGTGATTTATGTCCCATCCTTGCATGGGGTGGTTCTGTGTGTGTGTGTGTGTGTGTGTGTGTGTGTGTGTGTGTGTGTGTGTGTGTGTGTGTGTGTGTGTGTGTGTGTGTGTGTGTGTGTTTTGAATTGCCACACTGCTCCATGATGCACAGGCCAACTGACCCTGCAGTCCTGCTGGGTTGTTGCTAGGCAACGTGGAGCAGAGATTGTTCATTAGCCAATCAGGTTCAGAGTTGAGAGGTTCGGAACACTCTGATGACCAATTAAAACATGATTATTTCCTGATTTAGGCCACTAGGGTACATTAATAATAATTAAAAAAAATGTGTCAATATACAAACTAGCAAATCACTATGTACAGTGGAGAGAACAAGTATTTGATACACTGCCGATTTTGCAGGTTTTCCTACTTACAAAGCATGTAGAGGTCTGTAATTTTTATCATAGGTACACTTCAACTGTGAGAGACGGAATTTAAAACAAAAATCCAGAAAATCACATTGTATGATTTTTAAGTAATTAATTTGCATTTTATTGCATGACATAAGTATTTGATCACCTACCAACCAGTAAGAATTCCGGCTCTCACAGACCTGTTAGTTTTTCTTTAAGAAGCCCTCCTGTTCTCCACTCATTACCTGTATTAACTGCACCTGTTTGAACTCGTTACCTGTATAAAAGACACCTGTCCACCCACTCAATCAAACAGACTCCAACCTCTCCACAATGGCCAAGACCAGAGAGCTGTGTAAGGACATCAGGGATAAAATTGTAGACCTGCACAAGGCTGGGATGGGCTACAGGACAATAGGTAAGCAGCTTGGTGAGAAGGCAACAACTGTTGGCGCAATTATTAGAAAATGGAAGAAGTTCAAGATGACGGTCAATCACCCTCGGTCTGGGGCTCCATGCAAGATCTCACCTCGTGGGGCATCAATGATCATGAGGAAGGTGAGGGATCAGCCCAGAACTACACGGCAGGACCTGGTTAATGACCTGAAGAGAGCTGGGACCACAGTCTCAAAGAAAACCATTAGTAACACACTACGCCGTCATGGATTAAAATCCTGCAGCGCACGCAAGGTCCCCCTGCTCAAGCCAGCGCATGTCCAGGCCCGTCTGAAGTTTGCCAATGACCATCTGGATGATCCAGAGGAGGAATTGGAGAAGGTCATGTGGTCTGATGAGACAAAAATAGAGCTTTTTGGTCTAAACTCCACTCGCCGTGTTTGGAGGAAGAAGAAGGATTAGTACAACCCCAAGAACACCATCCTAACCGTGAAGCTTGGAGGTGGAAACATCATTCTTTGGGGATGCTTTTCTGCAAAGGGGACAGGATGACTGCACCGTATTGAGGGGAGGATGGATGGGGCCATGCATCGCGAGATCTTGGCCAACAACCTCCTTCCCTCAGTAAGAGCATTGAAGATAGGTCGTGGCTGGGTCTTCCAGCATGACAACGACCCGAAACACACAGCCAGGGCAACTAAGGAGTGGCTCCGTAAGAAGTATCTCAAGGTCCTGGAGTGGCCTAGCCAGTCTCCAGACCTGAACCCAATAGAAAATCTTTGGAGGGAGCTGAAAGTCCGTATTGCCCAGCGACAGCCCCGAAACCTGAAGGATCTGGAGAAGGTCTGTATGGAGGAGTGGGCCAAAATCCCTGCTGCAGTGTGTGCAAACCTGGTCAAGAACTACAGGAAACGTATGATCTCTGTAATTGCAAAGAAAGGTTTCTGTACCAAATATTAAGTTCTGCTTTTCTGATGTATCAAATACTTATGTCATGCAATAAAATGCAAATGAATTACTTAAAAATCATACAATGTGATTTTCTGGATTTTTGTTTTAGATTCCGTCTCTCACAGTTGAAGTGTACCTGTGATAAAAATTACAGACCTCTACATGCTTTGTAAGTAGGAAAACCTGCAAAATCGGCAGTGTATCAAATACTTGTTCTCCCCACTGTATGTATTAGACAGTGGGCACTGCAATATGATGTAACATTAAGCACTAATATGATATGATAGTATTTGAATTGGAACTTTCCTCTTCGGTTTATAATGACTTGTAATAGACAGATTGTCGCAAACATCCCATTTCGAAGTGTATAACTTTAAGGTTAGGAACGAACTCTGAGTGGTTAAGGTTAGGAATGAACTCTGAGTGGTTAAGGTTAGGAATGAACTCTGAGTGGTTAAGGTTAGGAATGAACTCTGAGTGGTTAAGGTTAGGAACGAACTCTGAGTGGTTAAGGTTAGGAACGAACTCTGAGTGGTTAAGGTTAGGAACGAACTCTGAGTGGTTAAGGTTAGGAACGAACTCTGAGTGGTTAAGGTTAGGAACGAACTCTGAGTGGTTAAGGTTAGGAACGAACTCTGAGTGGTTAAGGTTAGGAACGAACTCTGAGTGGTTAAGGTTAGGAATGAACTCTGAGTGGTTAAGGTTAGGAACGAACTCTGAGTGGTTAAGGTTAGGAATGAACTCTGAGTGGTTAAGGTTAGGAACGAACTCTGAGTGGTTAAGGTTAGGAACGAACTCTGAGTGGTTAAGGTTAGGAATGAACTCTGAGTGGTTAAGTTTAGGAACGAACTCTGAGTGGTTAAGGTTAGGTACGAACTCTGAGTGGTTAAGGTTAGGAACGAACTCTGAGTGGTTAAGGTTAGGAACGAACTCTGAGTGGTTAAGGTTAGGAACGAACTCTGAGTGGTTAAGGTTAGGAATGAACTCTGAGTGGTTAAGGTTAGGAATGAACTCTGAGTGGTTAAGGTTAGGAATGAACTCTGAGTGGTTAAGGTTAGGAACGAACTCTGAGTGGTTAAGGTTAGGAACGAACTCTGAGTGGTTAAGGTTAGGAACGAACTCTGAGTGGTTAAGGTTAGGAATGAACTCTGAGTGGTTAAGGTTAGGAATGAACTCTGAGTGGTTAAGGTTAGGAACGAACTCTGAGTGGTTAAGGTTAGGAACGAACTCTGAGTGGTTAAGGTTAGGAACGAACTCTGAGTGGTGAAGGTTAGGAATGAACTCTGAGTGGTTAAGGTTAGGAATGAACTCTGAGTGGTTAAGGTTAGGAACGAACTCTGAGTGGTTAAGGTTAGGAACGAACTCTGAGTGGTTAAGGTTAGGAATGAACTCTGAGTGGTTAAGGTTAGGAATGAACTCTGAGTGGTTAAGGTTAGGAATGAACTCTGAGTGGTTAAGGTTAGGAATGAACTCTGAGTGGTTAAGGTTAGGAATGAACTCTGAGTGGTTAAGGTTAGGAATGAACTCTGAGTGGTTAAGGTTAGGAATGAACTCTGAGTGGTTAAGGTTAGGAACGAACTCTGAGTGGTTAAAGTTAGGAACGAACTCTGAGTGGTTAAGGTTAGGAATGAACTCTGAGTGGTTAAGGTTAGGAATGAACTCTGAGTGGTTAAGGTTAGGAATGAACTCTGAGTGGTTAAGGTTAGGAATGAACTCTGTGTGTGTGTGTGTGTGTGTGTGTGTGTGTGTGTGTGTGTGTGTGTGTGTGTGTGTGTGTGTGTGTGTGTGTGTGTGTGCTGTGTGTGTGTGTGTGTGCTGGGTGTGTGTGTGTGTGTGTGTACTGGGTGGGTGTGTGTGTGTGTGTGTACTGGGTGTGTGTGTGTGTGTGCTGGGTGGGTGGGTGTGTGTGTGTGCTGGGTGGGTGGGTGTGTGTGTGTGCTGGGTGGGGTCTAGACAGTTTTATTTTGGGTTGTCATCGCTATACCCTCTCAGACTGTCACTGGCTCGATGTCTCATACCACTGAATGACATCATACTCTGTCAGACTGTACCACTGAATGACATCATATCCTGTCAGACTGTACCACTGAATGACATCATACCCTGTCCGACTGTAAACCTGAATTACATCATACCCTGCAAGACTGTACCACTAAATGACATCATATCCTGTCAGACTGTACCACTGAATGACATCATCCCCTACACTGTCTCTCCCACCCCCTACACTGTCTCTCCCACCCCCTACACTGTCTCTCACACCACTGTCTCTCCCACCCCTACACTGTCTCTCCCACCCCTACACTGTCTCTCCCACTCCTACACTGTCTCTCCCACCCCCTACACTGTCTCTCCCACCCCCTACACTGTCTCTCCCACCCCCTACACTGTCTCTCCCACCCCCTACACTGTCTCTCCCCACCCCTACACTGTCTCTCCCCACCCCTACACTGTCTCTCCCCACCCCTACACTGTCTCTCCCCACCCCCTACACTGTCTCTCCCCACCCCTACACTGTCTCTCCCCACCCCTACACTGTCTCTCCCCACCCCTACACTGTCTCTCCCACCCCTACACTGTCTGTCCCACCCCTACACTGTCTGTCCCACCCCTACACTGTCTCTCCCACCCCTACACTGTCTCTCCCACCCCTACACTGTCTGTCCCACCCCTACACTGTCTCTCTCACCCCTACACTGTCTCTCCCCACCCCTACACTGTCTCTACCCACCCCTACACTGTCTCTCCCACCCCCTACACTGTCTCTCCCACCCCTACACTGTCTCTCCCCACCCCTACACTGTCTCTCCCACCCCCTACACTGTCTCTCCCCACCCCTACACTGTCTCTCCCCACCCCTACACTGTCTCTCCCACCCCTACACTGTCTCTCCCACCCCTTACACTGTCTCTCCCCACCCCTACACTGTCTCTCCCACCCCCTACACTGTCTCTCCCCACCCCTACACTGTCTCTCCCCACCCCTACACTGTCTCTCCCCACCCCTACACTCTCTCCCCACCCCTACACTGTCTCTTCCACCCCTACACTGTCTCTCCCACCCCTACACTGTCTCTCCCACCCCTACACTGTCTCTCCCACCCCCTACACTGTCTCTCCCACCCCCTACACTGTCTCTCCCACCCCTACACTGTCTCTCCCACCCCCTACACTGTCTCTCCCACCCCCTACACTGTCTCTCCCACCCCCTACACTGTCTCTCCCACCCCCTACACTGTCTCTCCCACCCCTACACTGTCTCTCCCACCCCCTACACTGTCTCTCCCACCCCTACACTGTCTCTCCCACCCCCTACACTGTCTCTCCCACCCCCTACACTGTCTCTCCCACCCCCTACACTGTCTCTCCCACCCCTACACTCGCTTTCCCACCCCTACACTGTCTCTCCCACCCCTACACTGTCTCTCCCCACCCCTACACTGTCTCTCCCACCCCTACACTGTCTCTCCCACCCCTACACTGTCTCTCCCACCCCTACACTGTCTCTCCCACCCCTACACTGTCTCTCCCACCCCCTACACTGTCTCTCCCACCCCCTACACTGTCTCTCCCACCCCTACACTGTCTCTCCCACCCCTACACTGTCTCTCCCACCACTACACTGTCTCTCCCACCCCCTACAGTACCATAATAAGCCATCCAAAATGCACTTATGTACAATGTACACACACACACACACATTCGCGATCAATGAATAATTTCATGAGTGATAAAAGTCCATTCATTGAAGTCCAGACTAATCAATTTAGCTGTATTGAATAGACTACTGCTCTAAGACCCCGATCGTCTGTCAGTTCAGGTTCACACACACACACACACACACACACACACACACACACACACACACACACACACACACACACACACACACACACACACACACACACACACACACACACACACACACACACACACACACACACAGACCTGTAAACCAACACCTACATGAACTTCATTTAAACCCAGTTATTACTCAACCCCCCCTCTCATCACTGTTGCTGATAGTGGAAGGGGTCTGGTTGTTATTGGCGCTGCTGATGGTAGCGATGACTCTCTTCTTCTTTTCCCACTGAAGCATCGCTACACTGGATACCCCGGGATGTCACCCAGTGGGGAAACCCTGTGGTACGTACCTAACTACCCCCTTACCTAACTACCCCCTTACCTAACTACCCCCTTACCTAACTACCCCCTTGTCTAACTACCCCCTTGCCTAACTACCCCATTGCCTAACTACCCCCTTGCCTAACTACCCCCTTGCCTAACTACCCCAACCCTCAATAAAATAAGTGAGATGGGAAAGACACAGAGAAATTATCCAACTCCAGACAAAGGATAGGAGGGTGGTGACATTAATCAGTGAAGGATAGGAGGGTGGTCACATTAATCAGTGAAGGATTGGAGGGTGGTCACAATCAGTGAAGGATAGGAGGGTGGTCACATTAATCAGTGAAGGATAGGAGGGTGGTCATATTAATCAGTGAAGGATAGGAGGGTGGTCACATTAATCAGTGAAGGATTGGAGGGTGGTCACATTCATCAGTGAAGGATAGGAGGGTGGTCACTTTAATCAGTGAAGGATAGGAGAGTGGTCACATTCATCAGTGAAGGATAGGAGGGTGGTCACATTCATCAGTGAAGGATAGGAGGGTGGTCACATTAATCAGTGAAGGATAGGAGGGTGGTCACATTAATCAGTGAAGGATAAGAGGGTGGTCACATTAATCAGTGAAGGATAGGAGGGTGGTCACATTCATCAGTGAAGGATATCGAGGGTGGTCACATTAATCAGTGAAGGATAGGAGATCACATTAATCAGTGAAGGATAGGAGGGTGGTCACATTAATCAGTGAAGGATAGGAGATCACATTAATCAGTGAAGGATAGGAGGGTGGTCACATTAATCAGTGAAGGATAGGAGATCACATTCATCAGTGAAGGATAGGAGGGTGGTCACATTAATCAGTGAAGGATAGGAGGGTGGTCACATTAATCAGTGAAGGATAGGAGGGTGGTCACATTCATCAGTGAAGGATCGGAGGGTGGTCACATTCATCAGTGAAGGATCGGAGGGTGGTCACATTCATCAGTGAAGGATAGGAGATCACATTCATCAGTGAAGGATAGGAGGGTGGGCATATTAATCAGTGAAGGATAGGTAGGTGGTCACATTAATCAGTGAAGGATAGGAGGGTGGTCACATTAATCAGTGAAGGATAGGAGGGTGGTCACATTCATCAGTGAAGGATAGGAGATCACATTCATCAGTGAAGGATAGGAGGGTGGTCACATTCATCAGTGAAGGATAGGAGGGTGGTCACATTAATCAGTGAAGGATAGGAGGGTGGTCACATTAATCAGTGAAGGATAGGAGGGTGGTCACATTAATCAGTGAAGGATAGGTAGGTGGTCACATTAATCAGTGAAGGATAGGAGGGTGGTCACATTAATCAGTGAAGGATAGGAGGGTGGTCACATTCATCAGTGAAGGATAGGAGGGTGCTCACATTCATCAGTGAAGGATAGGAGGGTGGTCACATTAATCAGTGAAGGATAGGAGGGTGGTCACATTAATCAGTGAAGGCTCAGCTGTCAGTGGGGCATACGTACCGGGTGGGTCACTGTCCTCAGATCATACGTACCGGGTGGGTCACTGTCCTCAGATCATACGTACCGGGTGGGTCACTGTCCTCAGATCATACGTACCGGGTGGGTCACTGTCCTCAGATCATACGTACCGGGTGGGTCACTGTCCTCAGATCATACGTACCGGGTGGGTCACTGTCCTCAGATCATACGTACCGGGTGGGTCACTGTCCTCAGATCATACGTACCGGGTGGGTCACTGTCCTCAGATCATACGTACCGGGTGGGTCACTGTCCTCAGATCATACGTACCGGGTGGGTCACTGTCCTCAGATCATACGTACCGGGTGGGTCACTGTCCTCAAATCATACGTACCGGGTGGGTCACTGTCCTCAGATCATACGTACCGGGTGGGTCACTGTCCTCAGATCATACGTACCGGGTGGGTCACTGTCCTCAGATCATACGTACCGGGTGGGTCACTGTCCTCAGATCATACGTACCGGGTGGGTCACTGTCCTCAAATCATACGTACCGGGTGGGTCACTGTCCTCAGATCATACGTACCGGGTGGGTCACTGTCCTCAAATCATACGTACCGGGTGGGTCACTGTCTTCAGATCATACGTACCGGGTGGGCCACTGTCCTCAGATCAAACGTACAAG
>NC_092116.1:32275911-32345911 GCF_045679555.1 Salvelinus alpinus
GTAACGGTGGCTTGTACAGTGCTCTCCATGCTGTCTTTACCTTGTCATCAACACCCTCCATTACATATCACCAGTCCCCTTTAGTAACGGTGGCTTGTACAGTGCTCTCCGTGCTGGCTTTACGTTGTCATCAAGGCCCAGTTTCACCCTCCATGGAGTGTCTTTTCTAGTTTTCAATGTCTCTTTATTCAAGACCTTGACACAACCCCTATATAACTCTTTCCCACCCACCTCATCCAAACCCACCTCATCCAAACCCACCTCATCCAAACCCACCTCTTCCAAACCCACCTCTTCCAAACCCACCTCTTCCAAACCCACCTCATCCAAACCCACCTCATCCAAACTCACCTCATCCAAACTCACCTCATCCAAACTCACCTCATCCAAACTCACCTCATCCAAACCCACCTCATCCAAACCCACCTCTTCTAACCCTCTCAAATCCAGTAATAATGCCTTTCTGTCTGACTCTGGGATATTGGGTGTAATCCCTAGTCTGTTTGACTCTGGGATATTGGGTGTAATCCCACTTTTTCAGTTCTGCCCACAAATGTTCTATAGGATTGAGGTCAGGGCTTTGTGATGGCCACTCCAATACCTTGACTTTGTTGTCCATAAACCATTTGGCCACAACTTTGGAAGTATGTTTGGGGTCATTGTCCATTTGGAAGACCTGTTTGTGACCAAGCTTTAACTTCCTGACTGATGTCTTGAGATGTTGCTTCAATATATCCACATACTTTTCCTACCTCATGATGCCATCTATTTTACAAAGTGCACCAGTCCCTCCTGCAGCAAAGCACCCCCACAACATGATGCTGCCACCCCCGTGCTTCACGGTTGGGATGGTGTTCTTCGGTTTGCAAGTCTCCCCCTTTTTCCTCCAAACATAACGGTGGTCATTATGGCCAAACAGTTCTATTTTTGTTTCATCAGACCAGAGGACATTCCTCCAAAAAGTACGATCTTTGTCCCCATGTGCAGTTGCAAACCGTAGTCTGGCTTTTTAGGGCGGTTTTGGAGCAGTGGCTTCTTCCTTGCTGAGCGGCCTTTCAGGTTATGTCGATATAGGACTCGTTTTACTGTGGATATAGATTATTTTGTACCGGTTTCCTCCAGCATCTTCACAAGGTCTTTTGCTGTTGTTCTGGGATTGATTTAAACATTTCGCACCAAAGTACATTCATCTCTAGGAGACAGAACGTATCTCCTTCCTTAGCGGTATGACGGCTGCGTGGTCCCATTGTCACGGCCGTTGAATGAAGTAGACCAAGGTGCAGCGTGGTGAGCGTACATATTACTTTATTATTATGACGCCGACAAAAACAATAAACAATCCAAAACAAACCGTGAAGCTTAAGGCTAAGTGTCACAAACAAAGTCAACTTCCCACAAAGACAGGTGGGAAAAAGGGCTACCTAAGTATGGTTCTCAATCAGAGACAACAATAGACACCTGTCTCTGATTGAGAACCCTACCGGCCAAAACATAGAAATACAAATAATAGAACATAAGAACATAGAATACCCACCCCAAATCACAGGGCGTGACACCCAGGGTGTTTATACTTGCATACTATTGTTTGTACAGATGAACGTGGCACCTTCAGGCGTTTGAAAATTGCTCCCAAGGATGAACCAGACTTGTGGAGGTCTACAATTTTTTTTCTGAGGTCTTGGCTGATTTCTTTAGATTTTCCCATGATGTCAAGCAAGAGGCACTGAGTTTGAAGGTAGGCCTTGAAATACATCCACAGGTACACTTCCAATTGACTCAAATGATGTCAATTAGCCTATCAGAAGTTTCTAAAGCCATGACATAATTTTCTGGAATTTTCCAAGCTGTTTAAAGGCACAGTCAACTTAGTGTATGTAAACTACTGACCCACTGGAATTGTGATACAGTGAATTATAAGTGAAATAATCTGTCTGTAAAAAATTGTTGGAAAAATGACTTGTCATGCACAAAGTAGATGTCCTAACCGACTTGGCAAAACTATAGTTTGTTGACAAGAAATTTGTGGAGTGGTTGAAAAATGAGTTTTAATGACTCCAACCTAAGTGTATGTAAACTTCCAACTTCAACTGTATCTAGACTGAATGAATGAAATATCTTTAGATTGTCCATTATAGGTTGGGGCTACGTTTTGGTGACCATGGTAACAGCTGCTTCATTTTCCACCTGGTTTTTATCTGGGGTCAACATTGAAAAAACAATACAATATGTTTGATAGAATGGCTTGACCCCAACAGAGCCACTATTGGACTCAGACCACATTAGAGAAGATGGTGTGTTGTGTGTGTGTGTGTGTGTGTGTGTGTGTGTGTGTGTGTGTGTGTGTGTGTGTGTGTGTGTGTGTGTGTGTGTGTGTGTGTGTGTGTGTGTGTGTGTGTGTGTGTGTGTGTGTGTGTGTGTGTGTGTGAAGCCACATTAATTAAAGCTAGTGTGTTGGCTGGGTCTGTGACTGGTTATTGAGTGATGTCATAATGGAATTTTAATTAGACTTGTTCTTGTCTCATCCATCTCTCTCTCTCTCTCTCTCTCTCTCTCTCAATTCAATTAAATTCAAATGGCTTTATTGGCATTTGAAACAAATGTTTACATTGCCAAAGCAAGCTAAATAAAACATTTACAAAAGTGAGAAGAAAGAAATTTAACAACATCAATAAAATACCTTCCGGAGTATTTCCGGAGTATTCCGGAGTTCCAAATTAAGCAGCAGCAGCTGAAAAGATGAGCTCCTACAAATATTGAAATTTAAATGTTTTTTTAGAGTAAAGTACATCGAAAAAAATCAAAAGAAAACTGCAAACTGAATAGGAGACCAAACAAGCAGCAAACAAAGAAGAAAGGCTTTTGAAAAAGTAACAATTTTTCATAAAATTATACCGTTTTCTTAGCTAGCTAAGTTGTTTACCTGTTGCTAGGCAGTTGCTAGGGACATTCCTGAAAGAAGCTAGCTAGCTAACAAGGAGTGTCTAGTTGGCAGAAGAGAAGAAGGGACAAAGAAGGGACAAAGTGGGACAAAATAAGGACAGAAGAAAAGGGAAAGGGGACATTAAGGTGAAGCAGTCCTCTAAAGACACAAAAGACAATAATACAAGAAACAACACTTCTATTGCCTCTCCCTCTACGATACGCACTTCCGGTTTGGTTTGGAGCGAGTAGTTGCATTCCGCTTTGCTCCACAGGTAGTATTACAGGTAGTATTACATTTCATTTCATTACAGTACAACAGTTTGATTTGTTTGATCTTAGCTGGCTACATAGCCGTCTTTGTATCCAAGATAATTGTGTAGTCTAGAGTAATTGTCGAGGTTACCTAGCCAGTTAGAGGTTACCTAGCCAGCTACACTTTCAAACAAAGTCAACAACGCAGCCACTGCTAGCTAGCCTATTTCACCAGCCAGCAGTACTATATCATTTTAGTCAATAAGATTTTTTGCAACGTAAGCTTAACTTTCTGAACATTCGAGACGTGTAGTCCACTTGTCATTCCAATCTCCTTTGCATTAGCGTAGCCTCTTCTGTAGCCTGTCAACTATGTGTCTGTCTATCCCTGTTCTCTCCTCTCTGCACAGACCATACAAACGCTTCACACCGCGTGGCCGCTGCTACTCTAACCTGGTGGTCCCAGCGCGCACGACCCACGTGGAGTTCCAGGTCTCCGGCAGCCTCTGGAACTGCCGATCTGCGGCCAACAAGGCAGAGTTCATCTCAGCCTATGCTTCCCTCCAGTCCCTCGACTTCTTGGCACTGACGGAAACATGGATTACCACTGATAACACTGCTACTCCTACTGCTCTCTCCTCGTCTGCCCACGTGTTCTCGCACACCCCGAGAGCTTCTGGTCAGCGGGGTGGTGGCACTGGGATCCTCATCTCTCCCAAGTGGACATTCTCTCTTTCTCCCCTGACCCATCTGTCTATCGCCTCCTTTGAATTCCATGCTGTCATAGTTACCAGCCCTTTCAAGCTTAACATCCTTATCATTTATCGCCCTCCAGGTTCCCTTGGAGAGTTCATCAATGAGCTTGACGCCCTGATAAGTTCCTTTCCTGAGGATGGCTCACCTCTCACAGTTCTGGGTGACTTTAACCTCCCCACGTCTACCTTTGACTCATTCCTCTCTGCCTCCTTCTTTCCACTCCTCTCCTCTTTTGACCTCACCCTCTCACCTTCCCCCCCTACTCACAAGGCAGGCAATACGCTTGACCTCATCTTTACTAGATGCTGTTCTTCCACTAATCTCATTGCAACTCCCCTCCAAGTCTCTGACCACTACCTTGTATCCTTTTCCCTCTCGCTCTCATCCAACACTTCCCACACTGCCCCTACTCGGATGGTATCGCGCCGTCCCAACCTTCGCTCTCTCTCCCCCGCTACTCTCTCCTCTTCCATCCTATCATCTCTTCCCTCTGCTCAAACCTTCTCCAACCTATCTCCTGATTCTGCCTCCTCAACCCTCCTCTCCTCCCTTTCTGCATCCTTTGACTCTCTATGTCCCCTATCCTCCAGGCCGGCTCGGTCCTCCCCTCCTGCTCCGTGGCTCGACGACTCATTGCGAGCTCACAGAACAGGGCTCCGGGCAGCCGAGCGGAAATGGAGGAAAACTCGCCTCCCTGCGGACCTGGCATCCTTTCACTCCCTCCTCTCTACATTCTCCTCTTCTGTCTCTGCTGCTAAAGCCAATTTCTACCACTCTAAATTCCAAGCATCTGCCTCTAACCCTAGGAAGCTCTTTGCCACCTTCTCCTCCCTCCTGAATCCTCCTCCCCCTCCTCCCCCCTCCTCCCTCTCTGCTGATGACTTCGTCAACCATTTTGAAAAGAAGGTCGACGACATCCGATCCTCGTTTGCTAAGTCAAACGACACCGCTGGTTCTGCTCACACTGCCCTACCCTGTGCTTTGACCTCTTTCTCCCCTCTCTCTCCAGATGAAATCTCGCGTCTTGTGACGGCCGGCCGCCCAACAACCTGCCCGCTTGACCCTATCCCCTCCTCTCTTCTCCAGACCATTTCCGGAGACCTTCTCCCTTACCTCACCTCGCTCATCAACTCATCCTTGACCGCTGGCTACGTCCCTTCCGTCTTCAAGAGAGCGAGAGTTGCACCCCTTCTGAAAAAACCTACACTCGATCCCTCCGATGTCAACAACTACAGACCAGTATCCCTTCTTTCTTTTCTCTCCAAAACTCTTGAACGTGCCGTCCTTGGCCAGCTCTCCTGCTATCTCTCTCAGAATGACCTTCTTGATCCAAATCAGTCAGGTTTCAAGACTAGTCATTCAACTGAGACTGCTCTTCTCTGTGTCACGGAGGCGCTCCGCACTGCTAAAGCTAACTCTCTCTCCTCTGCTCTCATCCTTCTAGACCTATCGGCTGCCTTTGATACTGTGAACCATCAGATCCTCCTCTCCACCCTCTCCGAGCTGGGCATCTCCGGCGTGGCCCACGCTTGGATTGCGTCCTACCTGACAGGTCGCTCCTACCAGGTGGCGTGGCGAGAATCTGTCTCCGCACCACGTGCTCTCACCACTGGTGTCCCCCAGGGCTCTGTTCTAGGCCCTCTCCTATTCTCGCTATACACCAAGTCACTTGGCTCTGTCATATCCTCACATGGTCTCTCCTATCATTGCTATGCAGACGACACACAATTAATCTTCTCCTTTCCCCCCTCTGATAACCAGGTGGTGAATCGCATCTCTGCATGTCTGGCAGACATATCAGTGTGGATGACGGATCACCACCTCAAGCTGAACCTCGGCAAGACGGAGCTGCTCTTCCTCCCGGGGAAGGACTGCCCGTTCCATGATCTCGCCATCACGGTTGACAACTCCATTGTGTCCTCCTCCCAGAGTGCTAAGAACCTTGGCGTGATCCTGGACAACACCCTGTCGTTCTCAACTAACATCAAGGCGGTGACCCGTTCCTGTAGGTTCATGCTCTACAACATTCGCAGAGTACGACCCTGCCTCACGCAGGAAGCGGCGCAGGTCCTAATCCAGGCACTTGTCATCTCCCGTCTGGATTACTGCAACTCGCTGTTGGCTGGGCTCCCTGCCTGTGCCATTAAACCCCTACAACTCATCCAGAACGCCGCAGCCCGTCTGGTGTTCAACTTTCCCAAGTTCTCTCACGTCACCCCGCTCCTCCGCTCTCTCCACTGGCTTCCAGTTGAAGCTCGCATCCGCTACAAGACCATGGTGCTTGCCTACGGAGCTGTGAGGGGAACGGCACCTCCGTACCTTCAGGCTCTGATCAGGCCCTACACCCAAACAAGGGCACTGCGTTCATCCACCTCTGGCCTGCTCGCCTCCCTACCTCTGAGGAAGTACAGTTCCCGCTCAGCCCAGTCAAAACTGTTCGCTGCTCTGGCACCCCAATGGTGGAACAAACTCCCTCACGACGCCAGGTCAGCGGAGTCAATCATCACCTTCCGGAGACACCTGAAACCCCACCTCTTTAAGGAATACCTAGGATAGGATAAAGTAATCCTTCTAACCCCCCCCCCCCCCTTAAAAGAGTTAGATGCACTATTGTAAAGTGGTTGTTCCACTGGATATCATAAGGTGAATGCACCAATTTGTAAGTCGCTCTGGATAAGAGCGTCTGCTAAATGACTTAAATGTAAATGTAAATACCTATTAGAAGCTAACAGTAATGGCACTCAAAAAGGTTTCTCTTCCCCTTTTCCATCTCTCTCTCTGTCAATTTCAATTCAATTCGCTTTATTGGCATGACGTAACAATGTACATGTTGCCAAAGCTTATTTTGGATATCAACGGGACAACAGTAACAACAGTAACCAAGTGTCAAAATAACCATACATTCAACAATAACAATAAACATACAGTAGAGTAGATGTGCAGGTTGATTGGTCTGTCAGACACTGTCCCTCAACTTATGGCAGGCAGCAATGTAGTGAGCTGCCAACCCACAGCTCTCTGCGTCCTCCCCCAACAGGACTGGTAGCCTGAGGCTGAGGATTTTTCTAGAATAGTGGCCAATTCATTGATGTAATTATTGAAGAGTGCAGGGCTCAGATTGCAAACCTGGCGAAGGCCCCGCCCCTGGTTAAAGAATTCTGTTCTTTTCTATCCAATTTTAATGCTGCACGTATTGCCAGTATACATTGATTTAATTATGTCATATGTTTTACCCCCTACACCACTTTCAATAACTTTGTAGAACAGTCCTGTATGCCAAATAGAATCAAATGCTTTTTGGTAGTCGATAAAGCAAGCGTATATTTTGGTATTATTTTGGGGGACATGTTTATCTATCAGGGTGTGTAGGGTGTAAATATGATCAGTTGTGCGATGTTTTGGTATAAATCCAATTTGGCTTTGACTCAAGACATTGTGCTTATTAAGGAAGTTTAGAAATCGTAAATTTATAATACTACAGAAAAACCTTCCCAGGTTACTGTTCACACAAATGCCTCTGTAATTGTTAGGGTCACATTTGTCTCCGTTTTTAAAGATTGGGGTTATGAGTCCTTGATTCCAGATGTCAGGGAAATAACCTACACTCAGGATCAAATTAAACAGTTTTAATATAGCCTATTGAAATGTTGCACTAGTGAGTTTGAGCATCTCATTTAGGATGCCATCAGGTCCACATGCTTTTTTAAATTTGAGGGCCTGAAGTTTCTTATAGAGCTCCTGGTCAGTAATTGGGGAGTCCAATGGATTTTGATTGTCCTTTATAGCTTTTTCTAATCCATTCAACTTCTCATGAATTTGGCGTTGTTCTGCGTTTGCGTCAATTTGAACGGTGTTGTAGAGTGTTTTAAAATGGGTTGTCCATATGTCACCATTTTGTATCGCTAATTCCTCTGGTGTAGATTTTTTATTTTTTTTCCAATTTTTCCAGAAGTTGTTTGTGTTTATGGACTCCTCAATTAGTGTCCGCTGCTTGCTGTTGTGCTGTGCTATTTTGGTTCTGAGTGTACGTTTATAGAGTTTTAAAGTCTCACAGTAATGACGGCGTTATTATAATTTCTGTCACGGTCGTCGTAAGGAGGAGACCAAGGCGCAGCGTGATAAGAGTACATAACTCTTTTAATGAACGAAGAATACTTAACAAACTAACAAAACGTGAAGCAAATATGTCTAGTGCAAAACAGGCAACTAAACATAGAATAACAACCCACAACACCAAAATGGAAAATGGCAACCTAAATAGGATCCCCAATCAGAGACAACGATAAACAGCTGCCTCTGATTGGGAACCAATTCAGGCCACCATAGACCTACATATACCTAGACATACAAAAAAAACCATAGATATACAAAAACCCTAGACAGGTCAAAAACTAAACCAACCACCCTTGT
The DNA here is from genome assembly GCF_045679555.1 of Salvelinus alpinus. Taxonomy (NCBI): domain Eukaryota; kingdom Metazoa; phylum Chordata; class Actinopteri; order Salmoniformes; family Salmonidae; genus Salvelinus; species Salvelinus alpinus. The sequence goes on from NC_092116.1 coordinate 32,284,252, forward strand.
CACACCCTGACCTAACCAAAATAATAAAAAATAAACAAAGATAACTAAGGTCAGGGTGTGACAATATCACCATTATTTGGGTCTCTGTGCTTTTGGTTGGATAGTTTTCTAAATTTTCTCCTTATAATTTTACATTCTGCATCAAACCAGTTGTCATCTGTGATCTTTTTTGTTTTGTTTTTTGTCAATTTCAATTGTGCTTCTTTTGCCTGAATATATAGTTGATGTTTTGTACTGCTAGATTGATGCCTTCTTTACTGTGAGTGAATGTGGTATCCAGAAAGTTATCTAAGAGTGTTTGGATATTTTGGTTCCAGGTTGCTTTCTGGTATTCTTCTGTGCTGTTTTGGGCCCATCTGTATGAATTTCGTATATTTTTTATTAAAAAAATGTTTTACCCCCTTTTTCTCCCCAATTTCGTGGTATCCAATTGTTAGTAGTTACTATCTTGTCTCATCGCTGAAACTCCCGTACGGGCTCGGGAGAGACGAAGGTCGAGAGCCATGCGTCCTCCGAAACACAACCCAACCAAGCCGCACTGCTTCTTAACAAGGCACGCATCCAACCCGGGAAGCCAGCCGCACCAATGTGTCGAAGGAAACACCGTGCACCTGGCGACCTTGTCAGCGTGCACTGCACCCAGCCCGCCACAGGAGTCGCTAGTGCGCGATGAGACAAGGATATCCCTGCCGGCAAAACCCTCCCTAACCCGGACGACGCTAGGCCAATTGTGCGTCGCCCCATGGCGGCCGGCTGCGATAGAGCCTGGGCTCGAACCCAGAGTCTCTGGTGGCACAGCTAGCGCTGCGATGCAGTGCCTTAGACCACTGCGCCACCCGGGAGGCTCCCTTCTGTATGAATGTCTGATGTTGTACAGCTCACTGGGCTGTGAATGTGTGGTTGTTTCCATGTCTGTTCTTTTGAGGAACAACGTAATTTGGCTGTGATCAGACAGAGGTGTTAGTGGCTTGACAGTGAATGGGCTGAGAGAGAAAGGGTCAATGTCTGTAATCATATAGTCTACTGTACTGTGGCCAAGAGGTGAGCAGTAGGTGAATCTCCCCAAAAAGTCCCCCCGTAACCTACCATTGACAAAGTACAGACCCAGGCTTCTACAGAGCTGCAACAGATCCCTTCCGTTGTTGTTGGCGGTGCTGTCACTGTTGTTTCTATGGGATTAAGACAGTTAGAAACAGTATGGCCTGTAATAAAGCTGTCCCCTCGTGTGCTCGCTAGATCTCTGTCTCTCTCTCTCTCTCTCTCTCTCTCTCTCTCTGTCTCTGTCTCTGTCTCTGTCTCTGTCTCTCTCTCTCGCTCTCTCTGTCTCTGTCTCTCCTCTCTCACTCTCTCTCTGTCTCTGTCTCTCCTCTCTCACTCTCTCTATCTCTCCTCTATCTCTCCTCTCTCTCTCACTCTCTCTATCTCTCTCTCTCTCTCTCTCTCTCTCTCTCGCTCTCTCTCTCTCTCTCTCTCTCTCCCCCCTAAGATATTTTATAACGACACAGGAGGCAGATGGTTAGAGTCTCTGATATTTATTAATAGACAAGAGGCAGGTTGAGGACCGACAATCAGGGCAGGCAGAATGGTATGGCAGGCAGAATGGTATGGCAGGCAGAATGTTATGGCAGGCAGAATGGTATGGCAGGCGGGCTGGTATGGCAGGCAAAATGGTATGGCAGGCAGAATGTTATGGCAGGCAGAATGGTATGGCAGGCAGAATGGTATGGCAGGCAGAATGTTATGGCAGGCAGAATGTTATGGCAGGCAGAATGGTATGGCAGGCAGAATGGTATGGCAGGCAGAATGTTATGGCAGGCAGAATGGTATGGGAAGCAGAATGGTATGGCAGGCGGGCTGGTATGGCAGGCAGAATGGTATGGCAGGCAGACTCGAGGTCAGGGCAGGCAGAATGGTATGGCAGGCAGGGTCAGGGTAGGCAGAATGGTATGGCAGGCAGGGTCAGGTTAGGCTGAAAAGGTCGGAACCGGGAGGACAACAAGGACTAGAAGAAAAAAAGGAGGATGGAAAAACACGCTGGTAGGCTTGACGAGACAAGACGAACTGGCAACAGACAAACAGAGAACACCGGTATAAATACACAGTGGATAATGGAACAAATGGGAGACGAGCACAAGACAGGTGAAACAGATCAGGGTGTGACAGGCTTTATTGACATGGGAAACATATGTTAACATTGCCAAAGCAAGTGAAGTAGATAATAAACAAAAGTGAAATAAACAATAACAAATGAACAGTTAACATTACACTCACAGAAGTTCCAAAAGAATAAAGAAAATTTGGTAGTGTCTGTTTGTGTTTCTGTCCTGGGGCTCTGTGGGGTCTGTTTGTGTTGCTGTCCTGGGGCTCTGTGGGGTCTGTTTGTGTTGCTGTCCTGGGGCTCTGTGGGGTCTGTTTGTGTTGCTGTCCTGGGGCTCAGTGGGGTCTGTTTGTGTTTCTGTCCTGGGGCTCTGTGGGGTCTGTTTGTGTTGCTGTCCTGGGGCTCTGTGGGGTCTGGTTGTGTTGCTGTACTGGGGCTCTGTGGGGTCTGTTTGTGTTTCTGTCCTGGGGCTCTGTGGGGTCTGTTTGTGTTGCTGTCCTGGGGCTCTGTGGGGTGTGTTTGTTTCGCTGTCCTGGGGCTCTGTGGGGTGTGGTTGTGTTGCTGTCCTGGGGCTCTGTGGGGTCTGTTTGTGTTGCTGTCCTGGGGCTCTGTGGGGTGTGTTTGTTTCGCTGTCCTGGGGCTCTGTGGGGTGTGGTTGTGTTTCTGTCCTGGGGCTCTGTGGGGTATGTTTGTTTCGCTGTCCTGTGGCTCTGTGGGGTGTGGTTGTGTTGCTGTCCTGGGGCTCTGTGGGGTCTGTTTGTGTTGCTGTCCTGGGGCTCTGTGGGGTCTGTTTGTGTTGCTGTCCTGGGGCTCTGTGGGGTCTGTTTGTGTTGCTGTCCTGGGGCTCTGTGGGGTCTGTTTGTGTTGCTGTCCTGGGGCTCTGTGGGGTCTGTTTGTGTTTCTGTCCTGGGGCTCTGTGGGGTCTGTTTGTGTTTCTGTCCTGGGGCTCTGTGGGGTCTGTTTGTGTTGCTGTCCTGGGGATCTGTGGGGTCTATTTGTGTTGCTGTACTGGGGCTCTGTGGGGTCTGTTTGTGTTTCTGTCCTGGGGCTCTGTGGGGTCTGTTTGTGTTGCTGTCCTGGGGCTCTGTGGGGTGTGTTTGTTTCGCTGTCCTGGGGCTCTGTGGGGTGTGGTTGTGTTGCTGTCCTGGGGCTCTGTGGGGTCTGTTTGTGTTGCTGTCCTGGGGCTCTGTGGGGTCTGTTTGTGTTGCTGTCCTGGGGCTCTGTGGGGTCTGTTTGTGTTGCTGTCCTGGGGCTCTGTGGGGTCTGTTTGTGTTGCTGTCCTGGGGCTCTGTGGGGTCTGTTTGTGTTGCTGTCCTGGGGCTCTGTGGGGTCTGTTTGTGTTTCTGTCCTGGGGCTCTGTGGGGTCTGTTTGTGTTTCTGTCCTGGGGCTCTGTGGGGTCTGTTTGTGTTACTGTACTGGGGCTCTGTGGGGTCTGTTTGTGTTGCTGTCCTGGGGCTCTGTGGGGTCTGTTTGTGTTGCTGTCCTGGGGCTCTGTGGGGTCTGTTTGTGTTGCTGTCCTGGGGCTCTGTGGGGTCTAATTGTGTTGCTGTCCTGGGGCTCTGTGCGGTCTGTTTGTGTTTCTGTCCTGGGGCTCTGTGGGGTCTGTTTGTGTTTCTGTCCTGGGGCTCTGTGGGGTCTGTTTGTGTTGCTGTACTGGGGCTCTGTGGGGTCTGTTTGTGTTGCTGTCCTGGGGCTCTGTGGGGTCTGTTTGTGTTGCTGTCCTGGGGCTCTGTGGGGTGTGTTTGTTTCGCTGTCCTGGGGCTCTGTGGGGTGTGGTTGTGTTGCTTTCCTGGGGCTCTGTGGGGTCTGGTTGTGTTGCTGTCCTGGGGCTCTGTGGGGTCTGTTTGTGTTGCTGTCCTGGGGCTCTGTGGGGTCTGTTTGTGTTGCTGTCCTGGGGCTCTGTGGGGTCTGGTTGTGTTGCTGTACTGGGGCTCTGTGGGGTCTGTTTGTGTTGCTGTCCTGGGGCTCTGTGGGGTCTGTTTGTGTTGCTGTCCTGGGGATCTGTGGGGTCTATTTGTGTTGCTGTACTGGGGCTCTGTGGGGTCTGTTTGTGTTTCTGTCCTGGGGCTCTGTGGGGTCTGTTTGTGTTGCTGTCCTGGGGCTCTGTGGGGTGTGTTTGTTTCGCTGTCCTGGGGCTCTGTGGGGTGTGGTTGTGTTGCTGTCCTGGGGCTCTGTGGGGTCTGTTTGTGTTGCTGTCCTGGGGCTCTGTGGGGTCTGTTTGTGTTGCTGTCCTGGGGCTCTGTGGGGTCTGTTTGTGTTGCTGTCCTGGGGCTCTGTGGGGTCTGTTTGTGTTGCTGTCCTGGGGCTCTGTGGGGTCTGTTTGTGTTGCTGTCCTGGGGCACTGTGGGGTCTGTTTGTGTTTCTGTCCTGGGGCTCTGTGGGGTCTGTTTGTGTTTCTGTCCTGGGGCTCTGTGGGGTCTGTTTGTGTTACTGTACTGGGGCTCTGTGGGGTCTGTTTGTGTTGCTGTCCTGGGGCTCTGTGGGGTCTGTTTGTGTTGCTGTCCTGGGGCTCTGTGGGGTCTGTTTGTGTTGCTGTCCTGGGGCTCTGTGGGGTCTAATTGTGTTGCTGTCCTGGGGCTCTGTGCGGTCTGTTTGTGTTTCTGTCCTGGGGCTCTGTGGGGTCTGTTTGTGTTTCTGTCCTGGGGCTCTGTGGGGTCTGTTTGTGTTGCTGTACTGGGGCTCTGTGGGGTCTGTTTGTGTTGCTGTCCTGGGGCTCTGTGGGGTCTGTTTGTGTTGCTGTCCTGGGGCTCTGTGGGGTGTGTTTGTTTCGCTGTCCTGGGGCTCTGTGGGGTGTGGTTGTGTTGCTTTCCTGGGGCTCTGTGGGGTCTGGTTGTGTTGCTGTCCTGGGGCTCTGTGGGGTCTGTTTGTGTTGCTGTCCTGGGGCTCTGTGGGGTCTGTTTGTGTTGCTGTCCTGGGGCTCTGTGGGGTCTGGTTGTGTTGCTGTCCTGGGGCTCTGTGGGGTCTGTTTGTGTTGCTGTCCTGGGGCTCTGTGGGGTCTGTTTGTGTTGCTGTCCTGGGGCTCTGTGGGGTCTGTTTGTGTTGCTGTCCTGGGGCTCTGTGGGGTCTGTTTGTGTTGCTGTCCTGGGGCTCTGTGGGGTCTGTTTGTGTTGCTGTCCTGGGGCTCTGTGGGGTCTGTTTGTGTTGCTGTCCTGGGGCTCTGTGGGGTCTGTTTGTGTTGCTGTCCTGGGGCTCTGTGGGGTCTGTTTGTGTTGCTGTCCTGGGGCTCTGTGGGGTCTGGTTGTGTTGCTGTCCTGGAGCTCTGTGGGGTGTGTTTTTGAACAGAGCCACAGGACCAGCTTGTTTAGTTGACTCTTCTCCAGGTTCATCTCTCTGTAGGTGATGGATTTGTTATGGAAGGTTTGTGAATCGCTTCCTTTTCGGTGGTTGTAGAATTTAACGGCTCTTTTCTGGATTTTGATAATTTGCGGGTATCGGCTTAATTCTGCTCTGCATGAATTATTTTGTGTTTTACGTTGTACACAGAGGATATTTTTGCAGAATTCGGCATGCAGAGTCTCAGTTTGGTGTCTGTCCCATTTTTGTGAATTGTTGGTTGGTGAGCGGAGCCCAGACCTCCATTTGTTGATTTGTTTAACACTTTTTTGGTTACCACATGATTCCATATGTGTTATTTGATAGTTTTGATGTCTTCACTATTATTCTACAATGTAGAAAATTGTAAAACTAAAGAAAAACCCTTGAGTAGGTGTTGTAGAACTTTTGACTGGTACTGTATATATTAGAGAGGGTGGGTGCCCCCCCCAGCCCTGTGGAAAGCAATGCTTGTGTTATTTTTTAACCGCACGCTTGTTATTTGTGTACATGGATTTTATAATGTTGTATGTTCCCCCCCCCCCAACACCACTTTCCATCAATTTGTATAGCAGACACTCATGCCCTCAGGGGTCGAAAGCTTTTTTTAAATCAACAAAGCATGAGAAGACTTTGCCTTTGTTTTGGTTTGTTTGTTTGTTTGTCAATTAGGCTGTGCAGGGTGAATACGTGGTCTGTCATACGGTCATTTGGTTAAAAGCCAATTTGACATTTGCTCAGGACATTGTTTTCGCTGAGGAAATGAGATACGCTTCACGCCGCCGCCGCGGCGAGCCAGACGGCGGATAGCGGGCTTGGGGATTCCCTGGATGTTATCGCGGAGAACTTTGCGGTGACGCTTGGCTCCTCCTCCTTTTCCCGAGTCCCTTGATGCTTTTGCCTCTTCCTGACATCTTGTGTTCTCTTCCTGATATCGTGTGTTCTCTTCCTGACGTCGTGTGTTCTCTTCCTGATATCGTGTGTTCTCTTCATGATATTGTGTGTTCTCTTCCTGATATCGTGTGTTCTCTTCCTGACGTCGTGTGTTCTCTTCCTGATATTGTGTGTTCTCTTGCTGATATTGTGTGTTCTCTTCCTGATATTGTGTGTTCTCTGCCTGATATTGTGTGTTGTCTTCCTGATATCGTGTGTTCTCTTCCTGATATTGTGTGTTCTCTTCCTGATATTGTGTGTTCTCTTCCTGATATTGTGTGTTCTCTTCCTGATATTGTGTGTTCTCTTCCTGATATCGTGTGTTCTCTTCCTGATATCGTGTGTTCTCTTCCTGATATCGTGTGTTCTCTTCCTGATATTGTGTGTTCTCTTCCTGATATCGTGTGTTCTCTTCCTGATATCGTGTGTTCTCTGCCTGATATTGTGTGTTCTCTTCCTGACGTCGTGTGTTCTCTGCCTGATATTGTGTGTTCTCTGCCTGATATTGTGTGTTCTCTTCCTGATATTGTGTGTTGTCTTCCTGATATCGTGTGTTGTCTTCCTGATATCGTGTGTTCTCTTCCTGATATTGTGTGTTCTCTTCCTGATATCGTGTGTTCTCTTCCTGATATCATGTGTTCTCTTCCTGATATTGTGTGTTCTTCTCCTGATATCGTGTGTTCTCTTCCTGATATTGTGTGTTCTCTTCCTGATATCATGTGTTCTCTTCATGATATCGTGTGTTCCCTTCCTGATATCGTGTGTTCTCTGCCTGATATCGTGTGTTCTCTTCCTGATATTGTGTGTTCTCCTCCTGATATCGTGTGTTCTCTTCCTGATATTGTGTGTTCTCCTCCTGATATCGTGTGTTCTCTTCCTGATATCGTGTGTTCTCTTCCTGATATTGTGTGTTCTCTGCCTGATATCGTGTGTTCTCTTCCTGATATCGTGTGTTCTCTGCCTGATATCGTGTGTTCTCTTCCTGATATCATGTGTTCTCTTCCTGATATCATGTGTTCTCTTCATGATATCGTGTGTTCCCTTCCTGATATCGTGTATTCTCTGCCTGATATCGTGTGTTCTCTTCCTGATATTGTGTGTTCTCTTCCTGATATGGTGTGTTCTCTTCATGATATCGTGTGTTCTCTTCCTGATATCGTGTGTTCTCTTCCTGATATCGTGTGTTCTCTTCATGATATCGTGTGTTCTCTTCATGATATTGTGTGTTCTCTGCCTGACATCGTTGTAACAGTCCTGACCTGTTTTATGTTGTTTTTTATGTGTTTTGGTCAGGGCATGTGTTTTGGGTGGGCAGTCTATGTTATCTGTTTCTATGTTGTTTTTGGTTTGCCTGGTATGGCTCTTGATTAGAGGCAGGTGGTTTGCGTTTTCCTCTAATCAAGAGTCATATTTAGGTAGGGCATTCTCACTGTTTGTTTGTGGGTGATTGTCTCCTGTGATGTCTTTCGTCGTTGTCGATGTGTTTTCACTTACGGGACTGTTACGGTTTGTTTAATTTCGATGTAGTCTGTTTCCTGTCCGTGAGTTTTACGTTTCAGTTAAGTAAGTTCATGTTCAGGTTTTGTCGTCTACGTCGTTTTGTTATTTTGTAAGTTTTGAAAGTGTTTTGTTTTGTTTCGTGTTGCCGTCGTATTTATAATAAAGATGGCTTATTTCCCTGAAGCTGCGTTTTGGTCTGAAGATCCTTCTCTCCTCACCTCATCCGAGGAAGAGGAGAGCGACAGCCGTTACAGAATCACCCACCACCACGCTAAGACCAAGCGGCAAGGGAAAACGAAACGGAGTAAGGGACAGGAGAGAAAGGAGCAATGGACATGGGACGATGTTTTGGATGGAAAGGGTTGCTACACTTGGGAGGAGATCCTGGCTGGGAGGGATCGCCTCCCATGGGAACTGGTGGAGGCATTGAGGAGAGCAGAGGCTACCTGGGAGAGGAACCGGAGCTATGAGGGAACGCGTCTGGCACGGAAGCCAAAAAAGCCCGTGAGTAATTCCCAAAAATTTCTTGGGGGGGGGCTAGGAGATAGTGGGCCAAGGGCAGGTAGGAGACCTGCGCCCACTTCCCAGGCTTACCGTGGAGAGCGGGAGTACGGGCAGGCGCCGTGTTACGCAGTAGAGCGCACGGTGTCTCCTGTACGAGTGCATAGCCCAGTGCGGGTTATTCCACCTCCCCGCACTGGTAGGGCTAGATTGAGTATTGAGCCAGGTGTCATGAGGCCGGCTCAACGCGTCTGGTCTCCAGTGCGTCTCCTCGGGCCGGCATACATGGCACCTGCCTTACGCATGGTTTCCCCGGTTCGCCTACATAGCCCGGTGCGGGTTATTCCACCTCCCCGCACTGGTCGGGCAACCGGGAGTATTCAACCAGGTAAGGTTGGGCAAGCTCAATGCTCAAGAGAGCCAGTACGCCTGCACGGTCCGGTATTTCCGGCGCCACCTCCCCGCCCCAGCCTAGTACCTACAGTGCCTACATTACGCACTAGGCTACCAGTGCATTTCCAGAGCCCTGTTCCTCCTCCACGCACTCTCCCTATAGTGCGTGTATCCAGTTCAGTGCCTCCAGTTCCGGCCCCACGCACTAAGCCACCTGTGCGTCTCCTAAGTCCTGTACACACTGTCACTTCTCCCCGTACTAGTCCTGAGGTGCGTGCCCTCAGCCAGGTGCCACCAGTGCCGGTACCACGCACCAGGTATAGAGTACGCTTTGAGAGTTCAGTGTGCCCTGTCCCTGCTCCACGCACTAGTAGGAAGGTGCTTATCATTAGCCCGGTGCCTCCAGTTCCGGCACCACGCACCAGGTCTACAGTGCGCCGTATCCGGCCAGAGCCATCCGTCTCCCCAGCGCCATCTGAGCCATCCGTCTCCCCAGCGCCATCTGAGCCATCCGTCTCCCCAGCGCCATCTGAGCCATCCGTCTCCCCAGCGCCATCTGAGCCATCCGTCTCCCCAGCGCCATCTGAGCCATCCGTCTCCCCAGCGCCATCTGAGCCATCCGTCTGCCAGGAGCCTGCAAAGCCGCCCGTCTGCCATGAGCCTGCAAAGCCGCCCGTCTGCCATGAGCCTACAGAGCCATCCGCCAGACAGGAGCCGCTAGAGCCGTCAGCCAGACAGGAGCCGCTAGAGCCGCCCGCCAGACAGGATCTGCCAGAGCCGCCAACCAGACAGGATCTGCCAGAGCCGCCAACCAGACAGGATCTGCCAGAGCCGCCAACCAGACAGGATCTGCCAGAGCCGCCAACCAGACAGGATCTGCCAGAGCCGCCAATCAGACAGGATCTGCCAGAGCCGCCAGCGAGCCATGAGCAGCCAGAGCCGTCAGAGAGCCATGAGCAGCCAGAGCCGTCAGTGAGCCATGAGCAGCCAGAGCCGTCAGTGAGCCATGAGCAGCCAGAGCCGTTAGAGAGCCATGAGCAGCCAGAGCCGTCAGAGCGCCATGAGCGTCGAGAGCCGTCAGCCTGCCATGAGCGTCGAGAGCCGTCAACCTGCCATGAACGTCGAGAGCCGTCAGCCTGCCATGAGCGTCGAGAGCCGTCAGCCTGCCATGAGCGTAGAGAGCCGTCAGTCTGCCATGAGCGTCGAGAGCCGTCAGCCTGCATGGACCTGCCAGAGCCGTCCAAACAGGACCTGCCAGAGTCCTTCAGCCGGGATCTGCCCCTTGTCCCGGTGTTGCCCCTTGTCCCGGTGCTGCCCCTTGTCCCGGTGCTGCCCCTTGTCCCGGTGCTGCCCCTTGTCCCGGTGCTGCCCCTTGTCCCGGTGCTGCCCCTTGTCCCGGTGCTGCCCCTTGTCCCGGTGCTGCCCCTTGTTCTAGTGCTGCCCCTTGTCCCGGTGCTACCCCTTGTCCCGGTGCTGCCCCTTGTCCCGGTGCTAGCTGTTTATGTAGGGGAAGGTAGTGTTAGGGTGGTCATTAGAGGGGGTAGACAGAAGAGGGGAGTGACTATGGTGGTATGGGGACAGCGTCCTGAGCCGGAACCACCACCGTGGTCAACTGCCCACCCGGACCCTCCCCTGGACTTTGTGCTTGTGCGCTCGGCGTGCGCATCTTGAGGGGGGGGTACTGTAACAGTCCTGACCTGTTTTATGTTGTTTTTTATGTGTTTTGGTCAGGGCATGTGTTTTGGGTGGGCAGTCTATGTTATCTGTTTCTATGTTGTTTTTGGTTTGCCTGGTATGGCTCTTGATTAGAGGCAGGTGGTTTGCGTTTTCCTCTAATCAAGAGTCATATTTAGGTAGGGCATTCTCACTGTTTGTTTGTGGGTGATTGTCTCCTGTGATGTCTTTCGTCGTTGTCGATGTGTTTTCACTTACGGGACTGTTACGGTTTGTTTAATTTCGATGTAGTCTGTTTCCTGTCCGTGAGTTTTACGTTTCAGTTAAGTAAGTTCATGTTCAGGTTTTGTCGTCTACGTCGTTTTGTTATTTTGTAAGTTTTGAAAGTGTTTTGTTTTGTTTCGTGTTGCCGTCGTATTTATAATAAAGATGGCTTATTTCCCTGAAGCTGCGTTTTGGTCTGAAGATCCTTCTCTCCTCACCTCATCCGAGGAAGAGGAGAGCGACAGCCGTTACAATCGTGTGTTCTCTTCATGATATCGTGTGTTCTCTTCCTGATATCGTGTGTTCTCTTCATGATATCGTGTGTTCTCTTCATGATATCGTGTGTTCTCTTCATGATATCGTGTGTTCTCTTCCTGATATTGTGTGTTCTCTTCCTGATATCGTGTGTTCTCTGCCTGACATCGTGTGTTCTCTTCATGATATCGTGTGTTCTCTTCATGATATCGTGTGTTCTCTTCATATGATACCGTGTGTTCTCTTCATGATATTATGTGTTCTCTTCATGATATCGTGTGTTCTCTTCATGATATCGTGTGTTCTCTGCCCTGGTATTGTGTGTTCTCTTCCTGATATTGTGTGTTCTCTTCCTGATATGGTGTGTTCTCTTCCTGATATTGTGTGTTCTCTTCCTGATATTGTGTGTTCTCTTCCTGATATTGTGTGTTCTCTTCTTGATATCGTGTGTTCTCTGCCTGACATCGTGTGTTCTCTTCATGATATCGTGTGTTCTCTTCATGATATCGTGTGTTCTCTTCATGATACCGTGTGTTCTCTTCATGATATTATGTGTTCTCTTCATGATATGGTGTGTTCTCTTCCTGATATTGTGTGTTCTCTTCCTGATATGGTGTGTTCTCTTCCTGATATTGTGTGTTCTCTTCCTGATATTGTGTGTTCTCTGCCTGATATCATGTGTTCTCTTCCTGATATTGTGTGTTCTCTTCCTGACGTCGTGTGTTCTCTGCCTGACATCGTGTGTTCTCTTCCTGATATCGTGTGTTCTCTTCCTGACTTTGTGTGTTCTCTGCCTGATATCGTGTGTTCTCTTCCTGACTTTGTGTGTTCTCTTCCTGACATCGTGTGTTCTCTTCCTGATATCGTGTGTTCTCTTCCTGACGTCGTGTGTTCTCTTCCTGACATTGTGTGTTCTCTTCCTGATATCGTGTGTTCTCTTCCTGATATCGTGTGTTCTCTTCCTGATGTCGTGTGTTCTCTTCCTGATGTCGTGTGTTCTCTGCCTGACGTCGTGTGTTCTCTGCCTGACGTTGTGTGTTCTCTTCCTGACGTTGTGTGTTCTCTTCCTGACGTCGTGTGTTCTCTTCCTGACGTCGTGTGTTCTCTTCCTGACATTGTGTGTTCTCTTCCTGACGTTGTGTGTTCTCTTCCTGACGTCGTGTGTTCTCTTCCTAACGTCGTGTGTTCTCTTCCTGATATTGTGTGTTCTCTGCCTGACGTCGTGTGTTCTCTTCCTGACTTTGTGTGTTCTCTTCCTGACGTCGTGTGTTCTCCTCCTGACATTGTGTGTTCTCTGCCTGACGTCGTGTGTTCTCTAGTTGAGTTCAAGTGAATGAATGACAATAGACAATGGGCCTGATCATCAGACATCTTTTCTGTCTGTCTCTCTCTTTATCCCTCTCTCCCCCATCTCTCTCTTTATCCCTCTATCCTCCATCTCTCTCTCTCTTTATCCCTCTCTCCCCCATCTCTCTCTCTTTATCCCTCTCTCCCCCATCTCTCTCTTTATCCCTCTCTCCCCCATCTCTCTCTCTTTATCCCTCTCTCCCCCATCTCTCTCTCTTTATCCCTCTCTCCCCCATCTCTCTCTCTTTATCCCTCTCTCCCCCATCTCTCTCTTTATCCCTCTCTCCCTCATCTCTCTCTCTATCCCTCTCTCCCCCATCTCTCTTTATCCCTCTCTCCTCCATCTCTCTCTCTATCTATCCCTCTGTCCCCATCTCTCTCTCTATCCCTCTGTCCCCCATATCTCTCTCTCTTTCTCATTCTCTCTCTGTCTTTGTATCTCCTCTCTCTCTCTCTTGCTCATTCTCTCTCTATTGTCTATGTATCTCTTCTCTCTATCTCTCTATTTCTGTCTAAACCTCTTAATTGAATGTCATTGTGACAAACTCATCTCATTTCAGCAATGTTTTGCTGGTCATGCTTTCGGGAACACGCACGCACGCACGCACGCACGCACACACACACACACACACACACACACACACACACATTCAGTAGGATTAATTTAGCACTTGACGGAGCGGTGTTGAATGGTTTACTGAGGTAAATCACACCGTTAAAACGGTTTACTGAGGTCAATCACACCGTTAAAATGGTTTACTGAGGTATATCACACTGTTAAAACGGTTTACTGAGGAAAATCACACTGTTAAAACGGTTTACTGAGGTAAATCACACTGTTAAAACGGTTTACTGAGGTAAATCACACTGTTAAAACGGTTTACTGAGGTAAATCACACTGTTAAAATGGTTTACTGAGGTAAATCACACTGTTAAAACGGTTTACTGAGGTAAATCACACTGTTAAAACGGTTTACTGAGGTAAATCACACTGTTAAAACGGTTTACTGAGGTAAATCACACTGTTAAAACGGTTTACTGAGGTAAATCACACTGTTAAAACGGTTTACTGAGGTAAATCACACTGTTAAAACGGTTTACTGAGGTAAATCACACCGTTAAAACGGTTTACTGAGGTCAATCACACCGTTAAAACGGTTTACTGAGGTCAATCACACCGTTAAAACGGTAGAACTGCTGCCTCGTTAAAGTAGAGCTAACGGAACAGGACAAACCAGGTTTTACTACCGTGACAACGTATTTACTCAATCTTACTGTTAGGCTTGAGTAAATTGCCAAGAGTGGTCAACGCTGTCATCAAGGCAAAGGGTGGCTATTTGAAGAATCTAAAATCCTAAAAAATATTTTGATTTGTTTAACACTTTTTTGGTTACTACATAATTCCATATGTGTTATTTCATAGTGTTGATGTGTTCACTATTATTCTACAATGTAGAAAATAGTAAAAATAAAGAAAAACCCTTGAATGAGTAGGTGTTCTAGAACTTTTGACTGGTACTGTATTTATATACACACACTACCATTCAATAGTTTGGGGTCACTTAGAAATGTCTTTGTTTTTGAAAGAAAAGCACATTTATTGTCCATTAAAATAACATAAAATTGATCAGAAATACAGTGTAGACATTGTTAATGTTGTAAATGACTATTGTAGCTGGAAACGGCAGATTTTTTATGAAATATCTACATAGGCGTTACAGAGGCCCATTATCAGCAACCATCACTCCTGTGTTCCAATGGCACGTTGTGTTAGCTAATCCAAGTTGATCAATTTAAAAGGCGAATTGATCATTAGAAAACCCTTTTGCAATTATGTTAGCACAGCTGAAAACTGTTGTCCTGATTAAAGAAGCAATAAAACTGGCCTTATTTAGACTAGTTGAGTATCTGGAGCATCAGCATTTGTGGGTTCGATTACAGGCTCAAAATGGCCAGAAACAAAGAACTTTCTTCTGAAACTCATCAGTCTATTCTTGTTCTGAGAAATGAAGGCTATTCCATGCGAGAAATTGCCAAGAAACTGAAGATCTCGTACAACACTGTGTACTACTCCCTTCACAGAACAGCGCAAACTGGCTCTAACCAGAATAGAAAGAGGAGTGGGAGGCCCCTGGTGCACAACTGAGCAAGAGGACAAGTACATTAGAGTATCTAGTTTGATGCTAGAGAGGAGAAAATCCTTCCCTTCTTCTCTCCCTTTCTACTTCCCTATTCCTCTACTTTGTTTCTTACACTCATCCCCCCTTCTCTGGTGGTGTAATTGAATCAGTCCCTAGACCCACTGTCCAGACCAAGGTTGGACATGCACACATACACACACACACACACACACACACACACCCACACCCACCCACACACACTGTCCAGAGCCAGGCTTGATGGCAGAGGCACCAGGTGTCTGTGCTATGATGGATCACACACACACATACACACACACACACACACACACACACACACACACACACACACACACACACACACACACACACACACACACACACACACGCTTTTGCAATAACAGATGAAGCAGACAAAGAACAGACCATCGTCTCCTCCATCTTCTTCTTCATCTGTAGCTCTTCTCATTCTTCTTCTCCGGTGATTCTACAACATTCTAGAACATCTTCATCCATCCCTTCATCCGTCACTCCATCCACTCCTCTATCCCTCTAAAGCTGACGTGTGTGTGTGTGTGTGTGTGTGTGTGTGTGTGTGTGTGTGTGTGTGTGTGTGTGTGTGTGTGTGTAAACCGGCATGACCTGTGTGTGTGTGTCTGTCTGTCTTAGTGTTAGAGAGAAAGGAGAGTCTGCTCAACAATTCCACAAATGGACTACAGCATAAATTCTCTCAATTCAATTAAATTTTATTCAAGGGGTTTTATTGGCATGGGAAACATTTGTTAACATTGCCAAAGCAAATGAGGTAGATAATATACAAGAGTGAAATAAACAATAAAAATGAACAGTAGACATTACACAAACAGAAGTTTCAAAATAATAAAGACATTACAAATGTCATATTATGTATATATACAGTGTTGTAACAATGTAAAATTAGTTAAAGTACAAAAGGGAAAATAAATAAACATACATTTGGGTTGTATTTACAAAGGTGTTTGTTCTTCACTGGTTGCCCTTTTCTTGTGGTAACAGGTCACAAATCTTGCTGCTTTGATGGCACACTGTGGTATTTCACCCAGTAGATATGGGAGTTTATCAGAATTGGGTTTGTTTTTGAATTCTTTGTGGATCTGTGTAATCTGAGGGAAATATGTCTCTCTAATATGGTCATACATTGGGCAGGAGGTTAGGAAGTGCAGCTCAGTTTCCACCTCATTTTGTGGGCAGTGAGCACATAGCCTGTCTTCTCTTGAGAGCCATGTCTGCCTACGGCGGCCTTTCTCAATAGCAAGGCTATGCACACTGAGTCTGTACATAGTCAAAGCTTTCCTTAAGTTTGGGGCAGTCACAGTGGTCAGGTATTCTGCCACTGTGTACTCTCTGTTTAGGGCCAAATAGCATTCTAGTTTGCTCTGTTTTTTTGTTAATTCTTTCCAATGTGTCAATTAATTATCTTTTTGTTTTCTCATGATTTGCTTGGGTCTAATTGTGCTGCTGTCCTGGGGCGCTCTCTCTTTCTCGCTCCCACCCTCTCTATCTCTCCCTCGTTCTCTCTCTCTCTCTCTCTCTCAAGTCAATTCAATTCAAGGGGCTTTATTGGCATGGGAAACATATGTTAACATTGCCAAAGCAAGTAAAATAGATAAACAAAAGTTCCAAAAGTACAAAGACATTTCAAAGGTCATATTATGTATATATACAGTGTTGTAGCAATGTGAAAATAGTTAAAGTACAAAAGGGAAAATAAATAATCTCTCTCTGAGCAGTTTTTTCTCTTTTATCCATTATTCATATCTATATTATATTATTATTATTATATTATTATTATATTATTATTATTATATTATTATTATATTATTATTATTATATTATTATATTATTATTATTATTATATTATCATATTATTATTATATTATATTATTATTATATTATTATTATTATATTATTATTATTATATTATTATTATTATTATTATTATTATATTATTATTTTGAGTCTATGAGATGACAGACCCGTCTTCTAAGTTGATTGACAGGTGTGATTGATTGGGAGTCTACGGAGGGGTCGAGGTCAACCTTCGAGCCCTGCAGGTGAATAGAAACTGCTCGTCAGGGCGGGAAACAGCTGGCAGGTAACGGACATTGTAATGTGAAGGGGCTGTTGTGGAGGGACGGTTTGACCGGGACACGCGGGTGAGTAGAGACATCTGGATTGGAGGGCGAGAACAATAAGTAAGTAAAAAAAAATTTAATTTTAAACGTTACTGAAAACAAGATATGCACCACAGGAAAATGAGAAAGGAGGCAGAGGGGTGAGAGAGAGAGAGAGAGAGAGAGGGGAGAGAGAGAGGGGGAAAGAGAGAGAGAGGGAAAGAGAGAGAGAGAGAGAGAGGGGGAGAGAGAGAGAGGGGGAAAAAGAGAGAGAGAGACGGGGAGAAGGAGAGAGAGAGGGGGAAAGAGAGAGAAGGGGAGCGAGAGGGGGAGAAGGAGAGAGAGAGAGAGGGGAGAAGGAGAGAGAGAGGGGAAAGAGAGAGAGAGTGGTGGAGAAGGAGAGGGAAAGAGAGAGAGAAGGGGGAGAAGGAGAGGGAAAGAGAGAGAGAAGGGGAGAAGGAGAGAGAGAGGGGGAGAGGGCGAGAGAGAGGGGGAGAAGGAGAGAGAGAGGGGGAAAGAGAGAGAAGGGGAGCGAGAGGGGGAGAAGGAGAGAGAGAGGGGGAGGAGAGAGAGAGAGGGGGAGAAGGAGAGAGAGAAGGGGAAAGAGAGAGAGAGGGGGGAGAAGAAGAGAGAAGGAGAGAGAGAGAGAGGGGGAGAAGAGAGAGAGAGAGAGAGAGAGGGGGAGAAGGAGAGAGAGAGAGAGAGAGAGGGAGAAGGAGAGAGGAGAGAGGGGGAGAAGGAGAGAGGAGAGAGAGAGGGGGGAGAAGGAGAGAGGAGAGAGATAGAGGGGGGAGAAGGAGAGAGGAGAGAGAGAGGGGCTGCAGAGAAGGGAACTGACAGTTGGTTCAATGTGCTGTTAGAAAACAGAACTGGTGTCAAGATCAACACAGAGATAGAGAGAACATCCACGCACATCTCTCTCTCCACGGCAACCACGTTAACACACTCCAACCGGCACCATGACAACCGCAGGCAGCAGCACACACACACCGCCACCGGAGCCCATGGAGCTGGCTCTGATCCAAACCGAGGAGACCGCACTGCTTACCAGCCACGCATAGCTAGTGCTCCCACCCTCGTCCTCCTCCTCCTCCTCCTCCTCTTCGCCACATCAGTGTGGAGAATTATTATCGGCTCTATTTTCTATGCTTTTAACCGTCAACACCAACAAATGTGAAAATATTCACCTGTAGCTTTGGATAATACAATTGTATTGTTGTTTTTTTTTGGGGGGGGGGGAATTGACAGCTATAAATGTGTTTATAACATGTTGTAACGCTAAATAAAATTTAAAAAAACAGGAAAGAACGGTTGGTTTATTTTACCAACGGAAAAAGAAGGGAACAGAACTAGGGAGGTTTTGAGGAGTGAGGAAGCCACAGAGTATAAGTCAGATGTGCAGGGTAGCTGAGGGGGATGCTCCTCGTTTCGCCGCTCTGCGCCAGGAGTTCCCCGTGTCTCTCTCTCTCTGTGTGTGTGTGTGTGTGTGTGTGTGTTGCGCGTTTTAATGCTAGTGGAGTGTGTGTGTGAGAGAGTGAGAGAGAGAGAGAGAGAGACAAGGAGAGAGAGAGAGAGAGAGAGAGAGAGAGAGAGAGAGAGAGAGAGAGAGACAAGGAAAGAGAGAGAGAGAGAGGGCTCACCACTCCACTCCGGTCGACGCAGCATGAAAGCATGCCGAAGCGGAGAGTGGTGGACACAGATTCCTGCTCGGACCTGGTGGCGATAGGATGACCTGAACCCAGCAGAAATACGCACCTTTTCCCGCCAGAGGAAGTCTCTAGACCCGGTGACGATCTGTTCAGGACATTAAACGTTAAAACAGAAGGAAGAAGGAAACTAAATCAGGTAATGCCACCTTCTTAAAAATATATCAGATTATTTAAAAATATATATATTTTGTAGATACGTCTCGTTTCATTCATGAACAAGTGATGCGTTCTGATGACTTTGCTTTTAACCCAATTTATAATCAGAAAGCTTAAAGTCTAAAGGTATAAGATTAACATCCGATTCAGTTGTTTCCTGTTGCTTATCGTTGTGTTGTCAGATATTAATCTCTGGCCGACCCAGTATATCATTAGGTAGAGTGGGCATTGGTGTATCGGTTATGTTAGAGGTTTTCAGCACTGTTGACACATTTAAATTCCGTAAAGACAAGAGAGGATAACGTTATGATTACTACCATTTCATTGGTCCAACTGAAATTTGACTTTGGGCTTTTAACCCAATCACTCCGAAAGACACTTACTGTACGTACACATATAGAGGTTGTTGGAGAGGTGGTGGTGGTGGTGGTGGTGGTGGTGGTGGTGGGGGCTGCCACGCTGGGGTTAAGTGCTTTGTTCAAGGGCGCAACGGCAGGAGGAGAAGAGAAGGATGGATAGAGTAGGAGAAGAGAGGAGACACGGAATGAGAGAGCGAGAGAGAGAGAGAGGGAGAGGGAGAGAGAGAGAGACAGAGACAGAGAGAGAGAGAGAGAGAGAGAGAGAGTCAGAGACAGAGAGAGAGAGAGAGTCAGAGACAGAGAGAGAGAAAGAGAGAGAGATAGAGAGAGAGAGAGAGAGAGAGAGAGAGAGAGAGAGAGAGACTGTTGCCACAAGAAAAGGGCAACCAGTGAAGAACAAACACCATTGTAAATACAACCCATATTTATGTTTATTTATTTTAACTTGTGTACTTTAACCATTTGTACATTGTTACAACACTGTATATATATAATATGACATTTGTAATGTCTTTATTGTTTTGAAACTTCTGTATGTGTAATGTTTACTGTTAATTTTTATTGTTTATTTCACTCTTGTATATTATCTACCTCACTTGCTTTGGCAATGTTAACACATGTTTCCCATGCCAATAAAGCCCCTTGAATTGAATTGAATTGAGAGAGAGAGAGAGAGAGGGGGGGGGGGGGGAGAGAGAGAGCGAGAGAGAGAGGTAGAGAGACAGATAGAGAGACAGATAGAGAGACAGAGAGAAAGAGAGACAGAGAGACAGAGAGAGAGAGAGAGAGAGAGAGAGAGAGAGAGAGAGAGAGAGAGAGAGAGAGAGAGAGAGAGAGAGAGACTACACTTCAGCAATGAAGGTGTACATTTGGCCGTTAGGAACATAAACTTTATATTTGACAAATTAGCCTCCTTGGCTAATCTAAAGAAGCATAAGAGCAAACCAAAAATAACAGATAATGAAAAATGGTTTGATAATGATTGCAAAAATCTAAGAAAGTCATTGAGAAATATATCTAATCAAAAACACAGAGAACCAGACAACAAAAATATACGCCTTCAATATGGGGAAACACTGAAGCAATACAAACGCACCCTAAGAACAAAAAAGGAACAGCACATTAGAAATCAGCTGGATGGAATTGAGGAATCCATAGAATCAAACCACTTCTGGGAGAATTGGAATAAATTAAACAAACCTCATCATGAGGAGTTGGCTATCCAAAATGGGGATATGTGGAGAAATCACTTTGCAAACCTCTACAGCAATATAACAAAGAGCCCAGAACAAAAAGATATACAAGAAAAATTACAAATCCTTGAATTAGCAGTCAAAGACTATCAGAATCCTGTGGATACCCCAATTACAGAAGAAGAATTATTGGAAAAAATATGCAATCTCCAACCCAAAAAGGCCTGTGGTGCTGATGGGATCTTAAATGAAATGATCAAATATACAGACCACAAATTCAAATTGGCTATACTCAAACTCTTCAACATTATCCTCACTGCAGGTATTTTCCCCGATATTTGGAACCAGGGACTGATCACACCAATCTATAAAAATGGAGACAAATTTGACCCAAATAATTACAGAGGAATATGCGTTAACAGCAACTTGGGGAAAATTCTCTGCAGTATTATAAATAGCAGACTACATCATTTCTTTGACGAACACAACGTCCTGAGCAGAAGCCAGATTGGATTTCTAAAAAATTATCGTACAACTGACCACATTTACACCCTCCACACTCTAATTGATAAACAAGTTAACCAAAACAAAGGCAAAATCTACTCGTGTTTTGTAGATTTCAAGAAAGCATTTGATTCAATTTGGCACGAAGGTCTTTTTTATAAACTAATAGAAAGTGGTATTGGAGGGAAAACATATGATTTTATTAAATCAATGTACACTAAAAACAAATGTGCGGTTAAAATTGGCAACAAGCAAACAGACTTCTTCTCTCAGGGGCGGGGAGTGAAACAGGGCTGCCCAATAAGTCCAACATTATTTAACATCTACATTAATGAATTGGCAAAAACATTAGAAGAATCGGCAGCACCTGGTATCACCCTACACAACACTGAAATCAAGTGTCTGCTGTACGCAGATGACCTGGTGCTGCTGTCTCCCACTAAAGAGGGGTTACAGCAACACCTAGATCATCTTCACAGGTTCTGTCAGACTTGGGCTCTGACCGTTAACCTAAAAAAAACAAATATAATGATATTCCAAAAAAGGTCCGGAAATAAGGATGACAAATATAAATTCTATTTGGACACAGTTCTATTAGAACACACCAAAAACTACACATATCTAATTGAAATTCCAATTAGAATCTGGCTCAAAATTTTTCAATCAGTTATAGAACCAATTGCTCTATATGGCAGTGAGGTATGGGGTCCACTCTCTAATAATGAATTTACTAAATGGGACAAACATCCAATTGAAGTATTGCATGCAGAGTTTTGCAAGACTGTATTGCAAGTACAAAGAAAAACTCAAAATAACGCATGTAGGGCAGAATTGGGCCAATACCCCCTCCTCATTCGAATAGAAAAAAGAGCCATCAAATTTTACAACCATCTAAAAACAAGTAACCCTAAAACATTCCATCACACAGCTCTACAATGTCAAGAGATGAAACCAGAGAAGAGTCCCCTCAGCCAGCTGGTTCTGAGGCTCAGTTCACCAACCCAAACCAACCCCACAGAGCCTCGGGACAGCCCTCAGAAAATCTGGCCCAACCAAATCATCACAAAACAAAAAGAAAAATATATAACCTATTGGAAAGACACCACAAAAAATCAAAGTAAACTTCAATGCTATTTGGCTCTAAACAGACAGTACATGGTGGCAGACTATCTGACCACTGTGACTGATAGAAAACTGAGGAAAACATTGACTAGGTACAGACTCAGTGAGCACAGTCTGGCTATAGAGACCGGTCGTCACAGACAAACCTGGCTGCCCAGAGAGGACAGGCTGTGCTCACTCTGCTCCAGGGGAGAGATAGAGACAGAAGTGCATTTCCTACTACACTGTGACAAATACTCAGACCTAAGAGCATATTTCTTTCCCAAAATTATAATTCAATACAAAGAATTTGAAACTATAAAATAGAAAAGCCAAAATGTGCAGTTTTGGCAGCCAAATATGTGTCCTCCTGCCATAGCCTGAGGGACAGCCAGTGAAAAATGCAAAGTAATGTTGATAATATTTCCCATTTAGCTTAGTTTTGTTTTGTCTTTCGTACCAGGTCATGTGTCTTCTCAGTCATGTTGACACTGGTCTACTACTGTTGCTTTAATGTATTGTTGTTCTGATTAATATTGTTGTTGTAGCTGTTATTAATGGTAATACCATGTCCACTACTACTATTATTATTGCTGTTAGTCCCACCATTTATTTATATATAAATATATATATATTTTGTGTATATATATACATATATATTTTATTTAAATTTTTCGATATGTATACTTTGACAATGTAAGTAATAATAACTTGCCATGTCAATAAAGTCAATTGAATTGAATTGAATTGAATTGAATTGAGAGAGAGAGAGACAGAGACAGAGAGAGAGAGAGGGAGGGAGAGAGAGAGAGAGACAGAGAGAGAGAGAGAGAGAGAGAGAGAGAGAGAGAGAGAGAGAGAGAGAGAGAGAGAGAGAGAGAGAGAGAGAGAGAGAGAGAGAGAGAGAGAGAGAGAGAGAGAGAGAGAGAGAGAGAGAGAGAGAGAGAGAGAGAGAGAGAGAGAGAGAGAGAGAGAGAGAGAGAGAGAGATGTAAGTGTCTATTGGTCTTCTAAATCCCAAACAAACTTAAATTCCATTGACTAATAGCCTGGTGCTACTCTACATCAAAGAGAGCCTACTAATAACATACTTTATCCAGACATAACACTTCATAAAAACACTTACAGTTCTAGAAACAGATTTGCACTAACGCAACAACATCATTCAGAGTTGAAAGACTTTCAAGTGCCAAAGAGGTGTGTGTGTGTGTGTGTGTGTGTGTGTGTGTGTGTGTGTGTGTGTGTGTGTGTGTGTGTGTGTGTGTGTATGTGTGTGTGTGTGTGTGTGTGTGTGTGTGTGTGTGTTGAGGTGCCCCAAGTTCATGTCTGATCGTTAGCAACAGTTTCTCTGCTCATCTTGTGTGGGTGCAGGATTCTGTTCCTGTGGGATTCTCTCTCTCTCTCTCTCTCTCTCTCTCTCTCTCTCTCTCTCTCGCTCCCCTCTCTCTCTCTCTCTCGCCCCCCCTATCTCTCTCTGTCTCTCTCTCTCTCTCTCTCTCTCTCCCTCCCTCTCTCTCTCTCTCTCTCCCTGTTAGTGAGCATTTCTCCTTTGCCAAGATAATCCATCCACCTGACAGGTGTGGCATATCAAGAAGCTGATTAAACAGCATGATCATTACACAGGTGCACCTTGTGCTGGGGGGACAATAAAAGGCCACTCTAAAATGTGCAGTTTTGTCACACAACACAATGACACAGATGTCTCAAGTTTCTAGGGAGCAAATGGCATGCTGACTGCAGCTAATGTTCACCAGAGCTGTTGCTAGAGAACTGAATGTTAATTTCTCTATGTCGTTTTAGAGAATTTGGCAGTACGTCCAACCGGCCTCACAACCGCAGACAGCGTGTATGGCGTCGTGTGGGCGAGTGGTTTGCTCGCGTTGTGAACAGAGTGTCCCATGGTGGGGTTCTGGTATGGGCATAAGCTACGGACAACGAACACAATTGCATTTTATCGATGGCAATTTGAATGCACAGAGATACCGTGATGAGATACTGAGGCCCATTGTCGTGCCGTTCATCTGCTGCCATCACCTCATGTTTCAGCATGATAATGCACGGCCCCATGTTGCAAGAATCTGTACACAATTCCTGAAAGCTGAAAATGTCCCAGTTCTTCCATGACCTGCATACTCAGACATTTCACCCATTGAGTATGTTTGGGATGCTCTGGATCGACGTGTACGACAACGTGTTCCAGTTTCCGCTAATATCCAGCACCTTCACACAGCCATGGAAGAGGAAGTGGGACAACATTCCACAGGCCACAATCAACTCTATGTGAAGGAGATGTGTCACGCTGCATGAGACACATGGTCACACCAGATACTGACTGGTTTCCTGATCCACACCTCTACCTTTTATTAACGGTATCTGTGACCAATAGAAGCACATCTGTATTCCCAGTCATGTGAAATCCATAGATTAGGTCCTCATGAATTCATATCAATTGACTGATTTCCTTCATATAAACTGTAACTCAGTAAAAATGTTTTGAATTTGTTGTATGTTTCGTTTATATTTTTTTTGCTCAGTGTGTTAAAGAATAATCATTTTATACGGTAGTAAATAATACTAAAAATAAAAACATAAATAATAGAAATAATAACAATAAAATAACATTAAATAGTAGAAAAATATATAATTACTAAACTAATAATATAATAATAATAGTAATAACAATAACAATAATAATAAGTAAGTTACTGCTTACTATGCAGATGTTATTGTCCCTCAGGCTAAAGCAGACAAATGTATTTAACATATTTGTCTGCAAGAGGAGCCATTGCTCCTTCACTGCATGAGTATTTTTTGGTTTTATTATAATATATCTCTTGGTGTGTTGAGTATTTCTGGGCTTGTTTCTGGGCTCAGCTGTTGGGTTTTAAGCGCTTTAAATTGGAGACTTGAATGTAGGTGTAGCCAATGTTTATATTATATAATTGTGGTATTTTCATTACCACTGGAAAGCGGCCCAGTTCTGCCCCACGTGCTTTAGTTGGTGTACTTCTTTAGTTAGTGTACTTCTTTAGTTGGTGTACTTCTTTAGTTAGTGTACTTCTTTGCTCCTCCACCACTACTGTAGAGCCCTGGGTACTACTGCTCCTCCACCACTACTGTAGAGCCCTGGGTACTACTGCTCCTCCACCACTACTGTAGAGCCCTGGGTACTACTGCTCCTCCACCACTACTGTAGAGCCCTGGATACTACTGCTCCTCCACCAATACTGTAGAGCCCTGGGTACTACTGCTCCTCCACCACTACTGTAGAGCCCTGGATACTACTGCTCCTCCACCACTACTGTAGAGCCCTGGGTACTCTTGCTCCTCCCTCCTCCACCACTACTGTAGAGCCCTGGGTACTACTGCTCCTCCCTCCTCCACCACTACTGTAGAGCCCTGGGTACTATTGCTCCTCCCTCCTCCACCACTACTGTAGAGCCCTGGGTACTATTGCTCCTCCCTCCTCCACCACTACTGTA
The DNA here is from genome assembly GCF_045679555.1 of Salvelinus alpinus. NCBI lineage: Eukaryota > Metazoa > Chordata > Actinopteri > Salmoniformes > Salmonidae > Salvelinus > Salvelinus alpinus. The sequence continues at coordinate 32,309,324 of NC_092116.1, forward strand.
GAGCCCTGGGTACTACTGCTCCTCCACCACTACTGTAGAGCCCTGGGTACTACTGCTCCTCCCTCCTCCACCACTACTGTAGAGCCCTGGGTACTATTGCTCCTCCCTCCTCCACCACTACTGTAGAGCCCTGGGTACTACTGCTCCTCCCTCCTCCACCACTACTGTAGAGCCCTGGGTACTACTGCTCCTCCCTCCTCCACCACTACTGTAGAGCCCTAGGTACTACTGCTCCTCCACCACTACTGTAGAGCCCTAGGTACTACTGCTCCTCCACCACTATCTCCTCCTCTCTCTCATCTATCTATCCTCTCCATCCCTCTCTCTCCTCCTCTCTCTCATCTATCTATCCTCTCATCCCTCTCCATCCCTCCATCATCTCCCTCTCAATCCCTCCATCATCTTCCTCTCCATCCTCTTCCCCTCTCTCTCGCCATCCTCTCCCCATCTCTGTCCTCTTCCCCTCTCCGTCCTCTTTCCCTCCCCGTCCTCTTCACGTCTCCGTCCTCTCCCCTTCTCCGTCCTCTTCCCCTCTCCGTCCTCTTCCCCTCTCCGTCCTCTTCCCCTCTCCGTCCTCTTCCCCTCTCCGTCCTCTTCCCTTCTCCGTCCTCTTCCCGTCTCCGTCCTCTTCCCTTCTCCGTCCTCTTCCCTTCTCCGTCCTCTTCCCCTCTCCGTCCTCTTCCCCTCTCCTTCCTCTTCCCTTCTCCGTCCTCTTCCCTTCTCCGTCCTCTTCCCCTCTCCGTCCTCTCCCCTTCTCCGTCCTCTTCCCCTCTCCGTCCTCTTCCCTTCTCCGTCCTCTTCCCTTCTCCGTCCTCTTCCCTTCTCCGTCCTCTTCCCCTCTCCGTCCTCTTCCCCTCTCCGTCCTCTTCCCTTCTCCGTCCTCTTCCCCTCTCCGTCCTCTTCCCCTCTCCGTCCTCTTCCCCTCTCCGTCCTCTTCCCCTCTCCGTCCTCTCCCCTTCTTCGTCCTCTTCCCCTCTCCGTCCTCTCCCCTTCTCCGTCCTCTCCCCTTCTCCGTCCTCTCCCCTTCTCCGTCCTCTTCCCCTCTCCGTCCTCTTCCCTTCTCCGTCCTCTTCCCTTCTCCGTCCTCTTCCCCTCTCCGTCCTCTTCCCATCTCCGTTCTCTTCCCTTCTCCGTCCTCTTCCCTTCTCCGTCCTCTTCCCTTCTCCGTCCTCTTCCCCTCTCCGTCCTCTCCCCTTCTCCGTCCTCTCCCCTTCTTCGTCCTCTTCCCCTCTCCGTCCTCTTCCCTTCTCCGTCCTCTTCCCTTCTCCGTCCTCTTCCCTTCTCCGTCCTCTTCCTTTCTCTGTCCTCTCCCCATCTCTGTCCTCTCCCCATCTCCGTTCTCTTCCCCTCTCCGTCCTCTTCCCTTCTCCGTCCTCTTCCCCTTTCCGTCCTCTTCCCTTCTCTGTCCTCTTCCCTTCTCTGTCCTCTTCCCCTCTCCGTCCTCTCCCCATCTCCGTTCTCTTCCCTTCTCTGTCCTCTTCCCCTCTCCGTCCTCTTCCCCTCTCTGTCCTCTTCCCCTCTCTGTCCTCTTCCCTTCTCTGTCCTCTTCCCTTCTCTGTCCTCTTCCCCTCTCCGTCCTCTTCCCTTCTCTGTCCTCTCCCCTTCTTCGTCCTCTTCACCTCTCCGTCTTCTTCTCCTCTCCGTCCTCTTCACCTCTCCGTCCTCTTCCCCTCTCCGTCCTCTTCCCCTCTCCGTCCTCTTCCCCTCTCCGTCCTCTTCCCCTCTCCGTCCCCTTCACCTCTCCGTCCTCTTCCCTTCTCTGTCCTCTTCCCCTCTCTGTCCTCTTCCCTTCTCTGTCCTCTTCCCTTCTCTGTCCTCTTCCCCTCTCCGTCCTCTTCCCTTCTCTGTCCTCTTCCCTTCTCTGTCCTCTTCCCTTCTCCATCCTCTTCCCCTCTCTCTCGCCATCCTCTCCCCATCTCCATTCTCTTCCCCTCTCCGTCCTCTCCCCTTCTCCGTCCTCTCCCCTTCTCTGTCCTCTTCCCCTCTCCGTCCTCTTCCCCTCTCCGTCCTCTTCCCTTCTCCGTCCTCTTCCCCTCTCCGTCCTCCTCACCTCTCCGTCCTCCTCACCTCTCCGTCCTCTTCCCCTCTCCGTCCTCTTCCCCTCTCCGTCCTCTTCCCCTCTCCGTCCTCTTCCCCTCACCGTCCTCTTCCACTCTCAGTCCCCTTCACCTCTCCGTCCTCTTCCCTTCTCTGTCCTCTTCCCCTCTCCGTCCTCTTCCCTTCTCTGTCCTCTTCCCTTCTCTGTCCTCTTCCCTTCTCCATCCTCTTCCCCTCTCTCTCGCCATCCTCTCCCCATCTCCATTCTCTTCCCCTCTCCGTCCTCTCCCCCTCTCCGTCCTCTCCCCTTCTCCGTCCTCTCCCCTTCTCCGTCCTCTTCCCCTCTCTGTCCTCTTCCCCTCTCTGTCCTCTTCCCCTCTCTGTCCTCTTCCCCTCTCTGTCCTCTTCCCCTCTCTGTCCTCTTCCCCTCTCTGTCCTCTTCCCCTCTCTGTCCTCTTCCCCTCTCCGTCCTCTTCCCCTCTCCGTCCTCTTCACCTCTCCGTCCTCTTCCCCTCTCCGTCCTCTCCCCTTCTCTGTCCTATTCCCTTCTTCTTCCCTTCTCCATCCTCTTCCCTTCTCTGTCCTCTCCCCTTCTTCGTCCTCTTCCCCTCTCCGTCCTCTTCCCCTCTCCGTCCCCTTCACCTGTCCGTCCTCTACCCTTCTCTGTCCTCTTCCCCTCTCCATCCTCTTCCCCTCTCTCTCGCCATCCTCTCCCCATCTTCGTCCTCTTCCCCTCTCTGTCCTCTTCCCCTCTCTGTCCTCTTCCCTTCTCTGTTCTCTTCCCCTCTCCGTCCTCTCCCCTTCTCCGTCCTCTCCCCTTCTTCGTCCTCTCCCCTTCTTCGTCCTCTTCCCCTCTCCGTCCTCTTCCCTTCTCTGTCATCTCCCCTTCTTCGTCCTCTTCACCTCTCCGTCCTCTCCCCCTCTCCGTCCTCTTCCCCTCTCCGTCCTCTTCACCTCTCCATCCTCTTCCCTTCTCTGTCCTCTCCCCTTCTTCGTCCTCTTCACCTCTCCGTCCTCTCCCCCTCTCCGTCCTCTTCACCTCTCCAGCCTCTTCCCTTCTCCATCTACAATTAACTACAGAAATGAGTCGCTGCACAGAGACATTAGAGAGAGACAGTGTGTGAGTGAGTGAGTGAGTGAGTGAGTGAGTTAGAGTCACGGTTTAGGTCAGCTGCCTATCGATCAGGATATTGATCAGGTATTGATTACCAATACAACACGTCACTATCGTTACTTATCTGCTGTCTTTTACAATACAACCAACTACAAGCCAATGAAAGCTTATAAATATAATTGGGTTGGGCCAATTGTCCAGGAGGTTGTGAAATAATGCATTTTAGCCTATAAATGTATTAAAATACCAGTGGATGTAGTGAGAGAGGTGTGGATACAGCACCAACAGCTGTCTGTATGAGAGAGAGCTGTGGATACATCACCAACAGCTGTCTGTATGAGAGAGCTGTGGACACAGCACCAACAGCTGTCTGTATGAGAGAGAGCTGTGGATACAGCACCAACAGCTGTCTGTATGAGAGAGAGCTGTGGATACAGCACCAACAGCTGTCTGTATGAGAGAGCTGTGGATACAGCAGCAACAGCTGTCTGTATGAGAGAGAGCTGTGGATACAGCACCAACAGCTGTCTGTATGAGAGAGAGCTGTGGATAGAGCACCAACAGCTGTCTGTATGAGAGAGAGCTGTGGACACAGCACCAACAGCTGTCTGTATGAAAGAGCTGTGGATACAGCACCAACAGCTGTCTGTATGAGAGAGAGCTGTGGATACAGCTGCAACAGCTGTCTGTATGAGAGAGAGCTGTGGACACAGCACCAACAGCTGTCTGTATGAGAGGGAGCTGTGGACACAGCACCAACAGCTGTCTGTATGAGAGAGCTGTGGATACAGCACCAACAGCTGTCTGTATGAGAGAGAGCTGTGGATACAGCTGCAACAGCTGTCTGTATGAGAGAGAGCTGTGGACACAGCACCAACAGCTGTCTGTATGAGAGGGAGCTGTGGACACAGCTGCAACAGCTGTCTGTATGAGAGAGAGCTGTGGATACAGCAGCAACAGCTGTCTGTATGAGAGAGAGCTGTGGACACAGCACCAACAGCTGTCTGTATGAGAGAGCTGTGGATACAGCAGCAACAGCTGTCTGTATGAGAGAGAGCTGTGGATACAGCTGCAACAGCTGTCTGTATGAGAGAGAGCTGTGGATACAGCAGCAACAGCTGTCTGTATGAGAGAGAGCTGTGGATACAGCTGCATCAGCTGTCTGTATGAGAGAGAGCTGTGGATACAGCTGCATCAGCTGTCTGTATGAGAGAGCTGTGGATACAGCACCAACAATTGTCTGTATGAGAGAGAGCTGTGGATACAGCACCAACAGCTGTCTGTATGAGAGAGAGCTGTGGATACAGCTGCAACAGCTGTCTGTATGAGAGAGCTGTGGACACAGCAGCAACAGCTGTCTGTATGAGAGAGCTGTGGATACAGCTGCATCAGCTGTCTGTATGAGAGAGAGCTGTGGACACAGCACCAACAGCTGTCTGTATGAGAGAGAGCTGTGGACACAGCACCAACAGCTGTCTGTATGAGAGAGAGCTGTGGACACAGCACCAACAGCTGTCTGTATGAGAGAGAGCTGTGGACACAGCTGGAGTGAAATATGTTTCATTAAGACCAATTATACCACGATTCTAAAGTCAATGGAATGTAAAAAGCCACGGCTCCCCCGTCCTCTCCCCTTCTTCGTCCTCTTCCCCTCTCCGTCCTCTTCCCTTCTCTGTCATCTCCCCTTCTTCGTCCTCTTCACCTCTCCGTCCTCTCCCCCTCTCCGTCCTCTTCCCCTCTCCGTCCTCTTCCCTTCTCTGTCCTCTCCCCTTCTTCGTCCTCTTCACCTCTCCGTCCTCTCCCCCTCTCCGTCCTCTTCACCTCTCCAGCCTCTTCCCTTCTCCATCTACAATTAACTACAGAAATGAGTCGCTGCACAGAGACATTAGAGAGAGACAGTGTGTGAGTAGGTGAGTGAGTGAGTGAGTGAGTGAGTGAGTGAGTGAGTGAGTGAGTGAGTGAGTGAGTGAGTTAGAGTCACGGTTTAGGTCAGCTGCCTATCGATCAGGATATTGATCAGGTATTGATTACCAATACAACACGTCACTATCGTTACTTATCTGCTGTCTTTTACAATACAACCAACTACAAGCCAATGAAAGCTTATAAATATAATTGGGTTGGGCCAATTGTCCAGGAGGTTGTGAAATAATGCATTTTAGCCTATAAATGTATTAAAATACCAGTGGATGTAGTGAGAGAGGTGTGGATACAGCACCAACAGCTGTCTGTATGAGAGAGAGCTGTGGATACATCACCAACAGCTGTCTGTATGAGAGAGCTGTGGACACAGCACCAACAGCTGTCTGTATGAGAGAGAGCTGTGGATACAGCACCAACAGCTGTCTGTATGAGAGAGAGCTGTGGATACAGCACCAACAGCTGTCTGTATGAGAGAGCTGTGGATACAGCAGCAACAGCTGTCTGTATGAGAGAGAGCTGTGGATACAGCACCAACAGCTGTCTGTATGAGAGAGAGCTGTGGACACAGCACCAACAGCTGTCTGTATGAGAGAGCTGTGGACACAGCACCAACAGCTGTCTGTATGAAAGAGCTGTGGACACAGCACCAACAGCTGTCTGTATGAGAGAGCTGTGGATACAGCAGCAACAGCTGTCTGTATGAGAGAGAGCTGTGGATACAGCTGCAACAGCTGTCTGTATGAGAGAGAGCTGTGGATACAGCAGCAACAGCTGTCTGTATGAGAGAGAGCTGTGGACACAGCACCAACAGCTGTCTGTATGAGAGAGAGCTGTGGACACAGCACCAACAGCTGTCTGTATGAGAGAGAGCTGTGGACACAGCACCAACAGCTGTCTGTATGAGAGAGAGCTGTGGACACAGCACCAACAGCTGTCTGTATGAGAGAGAGCTGTGGATACAGCTGCATCAGCTGTCTGTATGAGAGAGAGCTGTGGATACAGCTGCATCAGCTGTCTGTATGAGAGAGCTGTGGATACAGCACCAACAATTGTCTGTATGAGAGAGAGCTGTGGATACAGCACCAACAGCTGTCTGTATGAGAGAGAGCTGTGGATACAGCTGCAACAGCTGTCTGTATGAGAGAGCTGTGGACACAGCAGCAACAGCTGTCTGTATGAGAGAGCTGTGGATACAGCTGCATCAGCTGTCTGTATGAGAGAGAGCTGTGGACACAGCACCAACAGCTGTCTGTATGAGAGAGAGCTGTGGACACAGCACCAACAGCTGTCTGTATGAGAGAGAGCTGTGGACACAGCACCAACAGCTGTCTGTATGAGAGAGAGCTGTGGACACAGCTGGAGTGAAATATGTTTCATTAAGACCAATTATACCACGATTCTAAAGTCAATGGAATGTAAAAAGCCACGGCTCAATTAAAAAGAGATACTATTTGTATTTTTTAATTGGTAATTGAAGTTTTCAGTTCACCGTTCTAATGCGTAGTCAACGGAAAGCTACGTCAGCGACTCCGCTTCGCAATGAGCAGGAAGCGGTATCCATTTTGAACAAAATGTATACTTCGTTGTTTGAAAGTCTGAAACTTTTACTAAAATATTATGAGGCATGACTTTACCTTGCTTCAAAGTAGTCTAGCCAAAATCACACCAAACGTGCAGGGAATTCTTTTATAAAGACTTCTTCCATATGTCATTGAAACCAGTAGCCTATTTTCTCTCGTTTTCTATTGGTTTTCAACTGTCTTTCATTGTCCGGCAGCCAAAGGCACAATCCTAGTCTTATTAGCAACACATGCTAATAGTTGCACTTAAAATATTTCTACCAGATATTTTCATCTCTGTCACATGAAACCGCTCATGATTGTGTTTTCCACTAATTGCATTATGGAACGCACATTGACGCGCATCGCTGTGCTAATAATGTAAACAAAATAGTAGTTCATAAACATTTTATGCTAATCGTTCTGATCTGTTGCAACTCACCAATCATCTATTTGGTATTTTGCCCGTGGGCTCTCTGCCCAGATTGCGGGTCCTTCCGACCGTTAAGCGTTTTATGTGGAGGCCAGGTCATCTGATACAGCCAAGAGTGTGCGATGTCATCGAGGCAAAGGGTGGCTATTTGAAGAATCTCAAATATTCTTAGATTTGTTTAACACTTTTTTGGTTACTACATGATTCCATATGTGTTATTTCATTGTTTTGATGTCTTCATTATTATTCTACAATGTAGAAAATAGTAAAAAATAAAGAAAAACCCTTGAATGAGTAGGTGTGTCCAAACTTTTGACCGGTAGTGTATGTCATATCGCTGAGTCTACCTAATGTCTACCTAACGCAAATGATATCTGACATAGGCTTTTTGAAAAAGCACCCGCGAGCCGGTGCCGACCCATAATGCAATATTACGCTTAAGGCCCTCGCGAGCCGGTGCCGACACAGTCAATGTGGAGGCTATATACAGGGGGTACTGGTACAGAGTCAATGTGGAGGCTATATACAGGGGGTACCGGTACAGAGTCAATGTGGAGGCTATATACAGGGTGTTACGGTACAGAGTCAATGTGGAGGCTATATACAGGGTGTTACGGTACAGAGTCAATGTGGAGACTATATACAGGGTGTTACGGTACAGAGTCAATGTGAAGGCTATATACAGGGTGTTACGGTACAGAGTCAATGTGGAGGCTATATACAGGGTGTTACGGTACAGAGTCAATGTGGAGGCTATATACAGGGGGTACCGGTACAGAGTCAATGTGGAGGCTATATACAGGGTGTTACGGTACAGAGTCAATGTGGAGGCTATATACAGGGTGTTACGGTACAGAGTCAATGTGGAGGCTATATACAGGGTGTTACGGTACAGAGTCAATGTGGAGGCTATATACAGGGTGTTACGGTACACAGTCAATGTGGAGGCTATATACAGGGGGTACCGGTACAGAGTCAATGTGGAGGCTATATACAGGGGGTACCGGTACAGAGTCAATGTGGAGGCTATATACAGGGTGTTACGGTACAGAGTCAATGTGGAGGCTATATACAGGGGGTACCAGTACAGAGTCAATGTGGAGGCTATATACAGGGTGTTACGGTACAGAGTGAATGTGGAGGCTATATACAGGGTGTTACGGTACAGAGTCAATGTGGAGGCTATATACAGGGGGTACCGGTACAGAGTCAATGTGGAGGCTATATACAGGGGGTACCGGTACAGAGTCAATGTGGAGGCTATATACAGGGGGTACCGGTACAGAGTCAATGTGGAGGCTATATACAGGGTGTTACGGTACAGAGTCAATGTGGAGGCTATATACAGGGGGTACCGGTACAGAGTCAATGTGGAGGCTATATACAGGGGGTACCGGTACAGAGTCAATGTGGAGGCTATATACAGGGTGTTACGGTACAGAGTCAATGTGGAGGCTATATACAGGGTGTTACGGTACAGAGTCAATGTGGAGGCTATATACAGGGTGTTACGGTACAGAGTCAATGTGGAGGCTATATACAGGGTGTTACGGTACAGAGTCAATGTGGAGGCTATATACAGGGTGTTATGGTACAGAGTCAATGTGGAGGCTATATACAGGGTGTTACGGTACAGAGTCAATGTGTAGGCTATATACAGGATGTTACGGTACAGAGTCAAAGTGGAGGCTATATAAAGGGTGTTACGGTACAGAGTCAATGTGGAGACTATATACAGGGTGTTACGGTACAGAGTCAATGTGGAGGCTATATACAGGGTGTTACGGTACAGAGTCAATGTGGAGGCTATATACAGGGGGTACCGGTACAGAGTCAATGTGGAGACTATATACAGGGGGTACTGGTACAGAGTCAATGTGGAGGCTATATACAGGGGGTACCAGGGGGTGCCGGTAGTATCGCGATACTACCCGTTATTGTGATACTACTCGGTATCGTGATACTACCCGGTATCGTGATGCTGCCCGGTATCGTGATACTTCCCGGTATCGTGATACTACCCGTTATTGTGATACTGCCCGGTATCGTGATACTACCCGTTATTGTGATACTACTCGGTATCGTGATGCTGCCCGGTATCGTGATACTTCCCGGTATCGTGATACTTCCCGGTATCGTGATACTTCCCGGTATCGTGATACTACCCGTTATTGTGATACTACTCGGTATCGTGATACTACCCGGTATCGTGATGCTGCCCGGTATCGTGATACTTCCCGGTATCGTGATACTTCCCGGTATCGTGATACTACCCGTTATTGTGATACTACTCGGTATCGTGATACTACCCGGTATCGTGATGCTGCCCGGTATCGTGATACTTCCCGGTATCGTGATACTACCCGGTATCGTGATGCTGCCCGGTATCGTGATACTTCCCGGTATCGTGATACTTCCCGGTATCGTGATACTTGACCTGGTATTGCATCGTTAGTAAAATATTGGTATTGTGGAAACACAAAAAAATGAATCAAATGTTCTTAACTGAGATGTATTTTTTTGCCACCAGTTTGCACCCCTGGTCTTATCGGCAGCGATACATGTGATTTAGAAACGAGCCGTGAGGACAATGCCGACCCAGTCTCCTATCGTTTGGTTTGGCACAGAGATGGTTTCCGTGTTTTAATGCTTTTCATCCGTCAAACCGCTGGCTTTTTATCCTCAGAAAGTATTCAGACCCTTTGACTTTCTCCACATTTCGTTACAGCCTTATTCTGAACCTGATTCAATCCTCCCCCCTCATACATCTACACACACGGCCCCATAGTGACAAAGCAAAATCAGGGATTTAGAAATGCAGTGTGTGTGTGTGTGTGTGTGTGTGTGTGTCATCCTTTCCCCCTACCGATCAGTATGTGTACCAAATTACATCCTATTCCCTATTTGGTATAGGGTGCCAGCCCAGGTCTAAAGTAGTGCACTATATAGGGAATAGGGTGCCAGCCCTGGTCTAAAGTAGTGCACTATATAGGGAATAGGGTGCCAGCCCTGGTCTAAAGTAGTGCAGATTTAACCAGTCGCTCTGATGAGTCAGTTTAACCAATGGTTCCTGTTCTAACCATTACACACCTCAACTCCTCTCTCTCCTCTCTCTCTCTCTCTCTCTCTCTCTCTCTCTCTCTCTCTCTCTCTCTCTCTCTCTCTCTCTCTCTCTCTCTCTCTCTCTCTCTCTCTCTCTCTCTCTCTCTCTCTCTCTCTCTCTCTCTCTCTCTCTCTCTCTCTCTCTCTCTCTCTCTCTCTCTCTCTCTCTCTCTCTCTCTCTCTCTCTCTCTCTCTCTCTCTCTCTCTCTCTCTCTCTCTCTCTCTCTCTCTCTCTCTCTCTCTCTCTCTCTCTCTCTCTCTCTCTCTCTCTCTCTCTCTCTCTCTCTCTCTCTCTCTCTCTCTCTCTCTCTCTCTCTCTCTCTCTCTCTCTCTCTCTCTCTCTCTCTCTCTCTCTCTCTCTCTCTCTCTCTCTCTCTCTCTCTCTCTCTCTCTCTCTCTCTCTCTCTCTCTCTCTCTCTCTCTCTCTCTCTCTCTCTCTCTCTCTCTCTCTCTCTCTCTCTCTCTCTCTCTCTCTCTCTCTCTCTCTCTCTCTCTCTCTCTCTCTCTCTCTCCTTCCCTTCTCCCTCTCTCTCTCTCTCCTTCCCTTCTCCCTCCCTCTCTCTCTCCTTCCCTCTCCCTCTCTCTCTCCCTCCCCCTCTCTCTCTCCTTCCCTTCTCTCCTCCCTCCCTCCCTCTTTAATAAACATGTTGCTACCAGCCTAAGCCTCTGTAATTCGTCATTAGTTTAAGTAGCTTATTGAAGCTGCCAGTGAAACAACATCCTATATATATATATATATGTTATAACACATTATAATGCCATACTATTCCCTTGGTACTGCACTACTGTTCACCAGGGCCCATGGGGAAGATGGGATAGGACTCTGGTCTAAAGTAGTGCACTACGTAGGGAATAGGACTCTGGTCTAAAGTAGTGTACTATATAGGGAATAGGACTCTGGTCTAAAGTAGTGCACTACATAGGGAATAGGGTGCCATTTGGGACGCTAACCTTAATACTATAATTTAACCCAATAAAACTAAAGCCACTTACCAGATGTGAAGGAGGGGGGAGAGGAGGAGAGAAAGGGGAGGGAGGGGAGGGAGGGGAAGGGGAGGGGGGAGAGGAGGAGAGAAAGGGGAGGGAGGGGGAGGGGAAGGGGAGGGAGGGAGGGGAAGGGAATGGAAGGGGAGGGAGGGGAAAGGGAGGGAGGGGAGGGGGGAGAGGAGGAGAGAAAGGGGAGGGAGGGGAGGGGAGGGGGGGAAGGGGAGGGGGGAGACGAGGAGAGAAAGGGGAGGGAGGGGGAGGGGAGGGGAGGGGAAGGGGAGGGGGGAGAGGAGGAGAGAAAGGGGAGGGAGGGGGAGGGGAGGGAAGGGGGGAGAGGAGGAGAGAAAGGGGAGGGGAGGGGAAGGGAATGTAAGGGTGAGGGGGAGGGGAAGGGGAGGGAGGGGAGGGAGGGGAAGGGAGGGAGGGGAGGGGAAGGGGAGGGAGGGAGGGGGAGGGGAAAGGGAGGGAGGGGAAGGGAATGGAAGGGGAGGGGGAATGGAAGGGGAGGGGGATGGGAGGGGAGGGGGGAGAGGAGGAGAGAAAGGGGATGGAGGGAAGGGGCGGCTAAGAGGGGGAGATGATGGAAGAGAGGCTGAAGAAAGAGAAGATAGATATGGAAAGAAACGATTTGGGGAAAAGAGGAAGGGATAAGTGGCAAGTTAACTTTTGAGGAGAAAGGTTGTGAGGGACAGAGTGACTCAGAACGGGAGAGGGACAGAGTGACTCAGAACGGGAGAGGGACAGAGTGACTCAGAACGAGAGAGGGACAGAGTGACTCAGAACGAGAGAGGGACAGAGTGACTCAGAACGAGAGAGGGACAGAGTGACTCAGAACGAGAGAGGGACAGAGTGACTCAGAACGAGAGAGGGACAGAGTGACTCAGAACGAGAGAGGGACAGAGTGACTCAGAACGAGAGAGGGACAGAGTGACTCAGAACGAGAGAGGGACAGAGTGACTCAGAATGAGAGAGGGACAGAGTGACTCAGAACGAGAGAGGGACAGAGTGACTCAGAACGGGAGAGGGACAGAGTGACTCAGAACGGGAGATGGACAGAGTGACTCAGAACGGGAGAGGGACAGAGTGACTCAGAACGAGAGAGGGACAGAGTGACTCAGAACGAGAGAGAGCCAGAGTGACTCAGAACGAGAGAGGGCCAGAGTGACTCAGAACGAGAGAGGGACAGAGTGACTCAGGACGAGAGAGGGACAGAGTGACTCAGAACGAGAGAGGGACAGAGTGACTCAGGACGAGAGAGGGACAGAGTGACTCAGAACGAGAGAGGGACAGAGTGACTGAGAACGGGAGAGGGACAGAGTGACTCAGAACGAGAGAGGGACAGAGTGACTCAGAACGAGAGAGGGACAGAGTGACTCAGAACGAGAGAGGGACAGAGTGACTCAGAACGAGAGAGGGACAGAGTGACTCAGAACGAGAGAGGGACAGAGTGACTCAGAACGAGAGAGGGACAGAGTGACTCAGAACGAGAGAGGGACAGAGTGACTCAGAACGAGAGAGGGACAGAGTGACTCAGAACGAGAGAGGGACAGAGTGACTCAGAACGAGAGAGGGACAGAGTGACTCAGAACGAGAGAGGGACAGAGTGACTCAGAACGAGAGAGGGACAGAGTGACTCAGAACGAGAGAGGGACAGAGTGACTCAGAACGAGAGAGGGACAGAGTGACTCAGAACGAGAGAGGGACAGAGTGACTCAGAACGAGAGAGGGACAGAGTGACTCAGAACGAGAGAGGGACAGAGTGACTCAGAACGAGAGAGGGACAGAGTGACTCAGAACGAGAGAGGGACAGAGTGACTCAGAACGAGAGAGGGAAAGATGGAGTCCTTCCTGTTGATCCGTTCAGTCAGACTGCCTTCATAGAAGTCCTTCCTGTTGATCCATTCAGTCAGACTGCCTTCCTAGAAGTCCTTCCTGTTGATACATTCAGTCAGACTGCCTTCATAGAAGTCCTTCCTGTTGATACATTCAGTCAGACTACCTTCCTAGAAGTCCTTCCTGTTGATCCATTCAGTCAGACTGCCTTCCTAGAAGTCCTTCCTGTTGATCCATTCAGTCAGACTACCTTCCTAGAAGTCCTTCCTGTTGATCCATTCAGTCAGACTACCTTCCTAGAAGTCCTTCCTGTTGATCCATTCAGTCAGACTGCCTTCCTAGAAGTCCTTCCTGTTGATCCATTCAGTCAGACTGCCTTCCTAGAAGTCCTTCCTGTTGATCCATTCAGTCAGACTACCTTCCTAGAAGTCCTTCCTGTTGATCCATTCAGTCAGACTACCTTCCTAGAAGTCCTTCCTGTTGCTCCATTCAGTCAGACTGCCTTCATAGAAGTCCTTCCTGTTGATCCATTCAGTCAGACTACCTTCCTAGAAGTCCTTCCTGTTGATCCATTCAGTCAGACTGCCTTCCTAGAAGTCCTTCCTGTTGCTCCATTCAGTCAGACTGCCTTCATAGAAGTCCTTCCTGTTGATCCATTCAGTCAGACTGCCTTCCTAGAAGTCCTTCCTGTTGATCCATTCAGTCAGACTACCTTCCTAGAAGTCCTTCCTGTTGATCCATTCAGTCAGACTACCTTCCTAGAAGTCCTTCCTGTTGATCCATTCAGTCAGACTACCTTCCTAGAAGTCCTTCCTGTTGCTCCATTCAGTCAGACTGCCTTCATAGAAGTCCTTCCTGTTGATCCATTCAGTCAGACTACCTTCCTAGAAGTCCTTCCTGTTGATCCATTCAGTCAGACTGCCTTCCTAGAAGTCCTTCCTGTTGCTCCATTCAGTCAGACTGCCTTCATAGAAGTCCTTCCTGTTGATCCATTCAGTCAGACTGCCTTCCTAGAAGTCCTTCCTGTTGATCCATTCAGTCAGACTACCTTCCTAGAAGTCCTTCCTGTTGATCCATTCAGTCAGACTACCTTCCTAGAAGTCCTTCCTGTTGATCCATTCAGTCAGACTACCTTCCTAGAAGTCCTTCCTGTTGATCCATTCAGTCAGACTACCTTCCTAGAAGTCCTTCCTGTTGATCCATTCAGTCAGACTACCTTCCTAGAAGTCCTTCCTGTTGATCCATTCAGTCAGACTGCCTTCCTAGAAGTCCTTCCTGTTGATCCATTCAGTCAGACTGCCTTCCTAGAAGTCCTTCCTGTTGACGTCAAAGTGAGGGGCGTTGTACAAAATCCAAATCCAGACTCTATGGTGGAGAAGAAACGTTAGTTGGAGTGACACTTGACCAGAGGATTGGTAGCCAGGCAACTAGGCAGGATGACTGACACTAATAATGGTAGCCAGGCAACTAGGCAGGATGACTGACACTAATAATGAGCTAAGAGAATGGAACAGCTGTTATGATGAGAGAGATGGAAGATAGAAAGGGGAAGGGAGAAAGAAATGGACAGAGAAGGGTAAGTGACATAATGAAAGACAGAGAGAGAGAGAGAGTCATGACCAGGGTAGAGAGAGAGAGAGAGAGTCATGACCAGGGTAGAGAGAGAGAGAGAGAGTCATGACCAGGGTAGAGAGAGAGAGAGAGAGTCTTGACGAGGGTAGAGAGAGAGAGAGAGAGAGAGAGAGAGAGAGAGAGAGAGAGAGAGAGAGAGAGAGAGAGAGAGAGAGAGAGAGATAAATTATATTATAAATTATTAATTATAAATTATATTATAAACTAATAGAAAGTGGTATTGGAGGGAAAACATATGATTTTATTAAATCAATGTACACTAAAAACAAATGTGCGGTTAAAATTGGCAACAAGCAAACAGACTTCTTCTCTCAGGGGCGGGGAGTGAAACAGGGCTGCCCAATAAGTCCAACATTATTTAACATCTACATGAATGAATTGGCAAAAACATTAGAAGAATCGACAGCACCTGGTATCACCCTACACAACACTGAAATCAAGTGTCTGCTGTACGCAGATGACCTGGTGCTGCTGTCTCCCACTAAAGAGGGGTTACAGCAACACCTAGATCATCTTCACAGGTTCTGTCAGACTTGGGCTCTGACCGTTAATCTAAAAAAAAACAAATATAATGATATTCCAAAAAAGGTCCGGAAATAAGGATGACAAATATAAATTCTATTTGGACACAGTTCTATTAGAACACACCAAAAACTACACATATCTAG
This sequence comes from Salvelinus alpinus, assembly GCF_045679555.1. Lineage (NCBI taxonomy): Eukaryota > Metazoa > Chordata > Actinopteri > Salmoniformes > Salmonidae > Salvelinus > Salvelinus alpinus. The sequence continues at coordinate 32,324,612 of NC_092116.1, forward strand.
GACTAAATATCAGCAACACAGGTAGCTTTCACATGGCTGTGAATGAGCTGAGAGACAAAGCAAGAAGAGCATTCTATGCCATTAAAAGGAACATCAAAATTGAAATTCCAATTAGAATCTGGCTCAAAATTTTTCAATCAGTTATAGAACCAATTGCTCTATATGGCAGTGAAGTATGGGGTCCACTCTCTAATAATGAATTTACTAAATGGGACAAACATCCAATTGAAGTATTGCATGCAGAGTTTTGCAAGACTGTATTGCAAGTACAAAGAAAAACTCCAAATAACGCATGTAGGGCAGAATTGGGCCAATATCCCCTCCTCATTCGAATAGAAAAAAGAGCCATCAAATTTTACAACCATCTAAAAACAAGTGACCCTAAAACATTCCATCACACAGCTCTACAATGTCAAGAGATGAAACCAGAGAAGAGTCCCCTCAGCCAGCTGGTTCTGAGGCTCAGTTCACCAACCCAAACCAACCCCATAGAGCCTCGGGACAGCCCTCAGAAAATCTGGCCCAACCAAATCATCACAAAACAAAAAGAAAAATATATAACCTATTGGAAAGACACCACAAAAAATCAAAGTAAACTTCAATGCTATTTGGCTCTAAACAGACAGTACATGGTGGCAGACTATCTGACCACTGTGACTGATAGAAAACTGAGGAAAACATTGACTAGGTACAGACTCAGTGAGCACAGTCTGGCTATAGAGACCGGTCGTCACAGACAAACCTGGCTGCCCAGGGAGGACAGGCTGTGCTCACTCTGCTCCAGGGGAGAGGTAGAGACAGAAGTGCATTTCCTACTACACTGTGACAAATACTCAGACCTAAGAGCATATTTCTTTCCCAAAATTATAATTCAATACAAAGAATTTGAAACTATAAAAGATGAAGAAAAATTCAAATATTTGTTGGGTGAAAAGCCAAAATGTGCAGTTTTGGCAGCCAAATATGTGTCCTCCTGCCACAGCCTGAGGGACAGCCAGTGAAAAATGCAAAGTAATGTTGATAATATTTCCCATTTAGCTTAGTTTTGTTTTGTCTTTCGTACCAGGTCATGTGTCTTCTCAGTCATGTTGACACTGGTCTACTACTGTTGCTTTAATGTATTGTTGTTCTGATTAATATTGTTGTTGTAGCTGTTATTAATGGTAATCCCATGTCCACTACTACTATTATTATTACTGTTAGTCCCACCATTTATTTATATATAAATATATATATATTTTGTGTATATATATACATATATATTTTATTTAAATTTTTCGATATGTATACTTTGACAATGTAAGTAATAATAACTTGCCATGTCAATAAAGTCAATTGAATTGAATTGAATTGAGAGAGAGAGAGAGAGAGACATGACCAGGGTAGAGCGAGAGAGAGAGAGAGAGAGAGAGAGAGAGAGAGAGAGAGACATGACCAGGGTAGAGCGAGAGAGAGAGAGAGAGTCTTGACCAGGGTAGAGAGAGAGAGAGAGAGTCTTGACCAGGGTAGAGAGAGAGAGAGAGAGAGTCTTGACCAGGGTAGAGAGAGAGAGAGAGAGTCTTGACCAGGGTAGAGAGAGAGAGAGAGAGTCTTGACCAGGGTAGAGAGAGAGAGAGAGAGTCTTGACCAGGGTAGAGAGAGAGAGAGAGAGAGAGAGAGAGAGACATGACCAGGGTAGAGAGAGAGAGAGAGAGAGAGAGAGAGTCTTGACCAGGGTAGAGAGAGAGAGAGAGAGAGAGTCTTGACCAGGGTAGAGAGAGAGAGAGAGTCATGACCAGGGTAGAGAGAGAGAGAGAGAGAGAGAGAGAGAGAGAGAGAGAGAGAGAGAGAGAGAGAGAGAGAGAGAGAGAGAGAGAGAGAGAGAGAGAGAGAGAGAGAGAGAGAGAGAGAGAGAGAGAGATATTCATGACCAGGGTAGAGAGAGAGTCTTGACCAGGGTAGAGAGAGAGTCTTGACCAGGGTAGAGAGAGAGAGAGAGTCATGACCAGGGTAGAGAGAGAGAGAGAGAGAGATAGTCATGACCAGGGTAGACAGAGAGAGAGAGAGAGATGTATTGTATTGTTTATTTCACTTTTGTATAATATCTACCTCACTTGCTTTGGCAATGTTAACACATGTTTCCCATGCCAATAAAGCCCCTTGAATTGAATTGAATTGAGAGAGAGAGAGAGTCATGACCAGGGTAGAGAGAGAGAGAGAGAGAGAGAGCGAGAGAGAGAGAGAATAATCATATAATAATTATCATAATAATCAGCTTCCCTATCAAATCTAAAAATCTCAAATAGAAAACCGAAGAAAATGAACAACAATGACAAATGGTTTGATAAAGAATGCAAAAATCTAAGAAATAAATTGAGAAACCTGTCCAACCAAAAACATAGAGACCCGGAAAACCTGAGTCTACGCCTTCACTATGGTGAATCACTAAAACAATACAGAAATACACTACGGAAAAAGAAGGAACAGCACGTCAGAAATCAGCTCAATGTAATTGAAGACTCCATAGACTCTAACCAATTCTGGGAAAATTGGAAAACACTAAACAAACAACAACACGAAGAACTATCTATCCAAAATGGAGATGTATGGGTAAACCACTTCTCCAATCTTTTTGGCTCTATAACAAAGAATAAAGAGCAAAAACATATACATGATCAAATACAAATCCTAGAATCAACTATTAAAGACTACCAGAACCCACTGGATTCTCCAATTACCTTGAATGAGTTACAGGACAAAATAAAAACCCTCCAACCCAAAAAGGCCTGTGGTGTTGATGGTATCCTTAATGAAATGATCAAATATACAGACAACAAATTCCAATTGGCTATACTAAAACTCTTTAACATCGTCCTTAGCTCTGGCATCTTCCCCAATATTTGGAACCAAGGACTGATCACCCCAATCCACAAAAGTGGAGACAAATTTGACCCCAATAACTACCGTGGAATATGCGTCAACAGTAACCTTGGGAGAATCCTCTGCATTATCATTAACAGCAGACTCGTACATTTCCTCAATGAAAACAATGTACTGAGCAAATGTCAAATTGGCTTTTTACCAAATTACCGTACAACAGACCATGTATTCACCCTACACACCCTAATTGACAACCAAACAAACCAAAACAAAGGCAAAGTCTTCTCATGCTTTGTTGATTTCAAAAAAGCCTTCGACTCAATTTGGCATGAGGGTCTGCTATACAAATTGATGGAAAGTGGTGTTGGGGGTAAAACATACGACATTATAAAATCCATGTACACAAACAACAAGTGTGAGGTTAAAATTGGCAAAAAACACACATTTCTTCACACAGGGTCGTGGGGTGAGACAGGGATGCAGCTTAAGACCCACCGTCTTCAACATATATATCAACGAATTGGCGCGGGCACTAGAACAGTCTGCAGCACCCGGTCTCACCCTACTAGAATCCGAAGTCAAATGTCTACTGTTTGCTGATGATCTGGTGCTTCTGTCACCAACCAAGGAGGGCCTACAGCAGCACCTAGATCTTCTGCACAGATTCTGTCAGACCTGGGCCCTGACAGTAAATCTCAGTAAGACCAAAATAATGGTGTTCCAAAAAAGGTCCAGTCACCAGGACCACAAATTCCATCTAGACACCGTTGCCCTAGAGCACACAAAAAACTATACATACCTCGGCCTAAACATCAGCACCACAGGTAACTTCCACAAAGCTGTGAACGATCTGAGAGACAAGGCAAGAAGGGCCTTCTATGCCATCAAAAGGAACATAAATTTCAACATACCAATTAGGATCTGGCTAAAAATACTTGAATCAGTCATAGCATTGCCCTTTATGGTTGTGAGGTCTGGGGTCCGCTCACCAACCAAGATTTCACAAAATGGGACAAACACCAAATTGAGACTCTGCATGCAGAATTCTGCAAAAATATCCTCCGTGTACAACGTAGAACACCAAATAATGCATGCAGAGCAGAATTAGGCCGATACCCACTAATTATCAAAATCCAGAAAAGAGCCGTTAAATTCTACAACCACCTAAAAGGAAGCGATATCCAAACCTTCCATAACAAAGCCATCACCTACAGAGAGATGAACCTGGAGAAGAGTCCCCTAAGCAAGCTGGTCCTAGGGCTCTGTTCACAAACACAAACACACCCCACAGAGCCCCAGGACAACAGCACAATTAGACCCAACCAAATCATGAGAAAACAAAAAGATAATTACTTGACACATTGGAAAGAATTAACAAAAAAACAGAGCAAACTAGAATGCTATTTGGCCCTAAACAGAGAGTACACAGTGGCAGAATACCTGACCACTGTGACTGACCCAAACTTAAGGAAAGCTTTGACTATGTACAGACTCAGTGAGCATAGCCTTGCTATTAAGAAAGGCCGCCGTAGGCAGACATGGCTCTCAAGAGAAGACAGGCTATGTGCACACTGCCCACAAAATGAGGTGGAAACTGAGCTGCACTTCCTAACCTCCTGCCCAATGTATGACCATATTAGAGAGACATATTTCCCTCAGATTACACAGATCCACAAAGAATTTGAAAACAAATCCAATTTTGATAAACTCCCATATCTACTGGGAGAAATTCCACAGTGTGCCATCACAGCAGCAAGATTTGTGACCTGTTGCCACAAGAAAAGGGCAACCAGTGAAGAACAAACACCATTGTAAATACAACCCATATTTATGCTTATTTATTTTAACTTGTGTGCTTTAACCATTTGTACATTGTTACAACACTGTATATATATAATATAAAATTTGTAATGTCTTTATTGTTTTGAAACTTCTGTATGTGTAATGTTTACTGTTAATTTGTATTGTTTATTTCACTTTTGTATAATATCTACCTCACTTGCTTTGGCAATGTTAACACATGTTTCCCATGCCAATAAAGCCCCTTGAATTGAATTGAATTGGGAGAGAGAGTCATGACCAGGGTAGAGAGAGAGAGAGAGAGAGTCTTGACCAGGGTAGAGAAAGAGAGAGACAAGGCAAGAAGGGCATTCTATGCCATCAAAAGGAACATAAATTTCAACATACCAATTAGGATCTGGCTAAAAATACTTGAATCAGTCATAGAGCCCATTGCCCTTTATGGTTGTGAGGTCTGGGGTCCGCTCACCAACCAAGATTTCACAAAATGGGACAAACACCAAATTGAGACTCTGCATGCAGAATTCTGCAAAAATATCCTCCGTGTACAACGTAGAACACCAAATAATGCATGCAGAGCAGAATTAGGCCGATACCCACTAATTATCAAAATCCAGAAAAGAGCCGTTAAATTCTACAACCACCTAAAAGGAAGCGATTCCCAAACCTTCCATAACAAAGCCATCACCTACAGAGAGATGAACCTGGAGAAGAGTCCCCTAAGCAAGCTGGTCCTAGGGCTCTGTTCACAAACACAAACACACCCCACAGAGCCCTAGGACAACAGCACAATTAGACCCAACCAAATCATGAGAAAACAAAAAGATAATTACTTGACACATTGGAAAGAATTAACAAAAAAACAGAGCAAACTAGAATGCTATTTGGCTCTAAACAGAGAGTACACAGTGGCAGAATACCTGACCACTGTGACTGACCCAAACTTAAGGAAAGCTTTGACTATGTACAGACTCAGTGAGCATAGCCTTGCTATTGAGAAAGGCCGCCGTAGGCAGACATGGCTCTCAAGAGAAGACAGGCTATGTGCTCACTGCCCACAAAATGAGTTGGAAACTGAGCTGCACTTCCTAACCTCCTGCCCAATGTATGACCATATTAGAGAGACATATTTCCCTCAGATTACACAGATCCACAAAGAATTCGAAAACAAATCCAATTTTGATAAACTCCCATATCTACTGGGTGAAATTCCACAGTGTGCCATCACAGCAGCAAGATTTGTGACCTGTTGCCACAAGAAAAGGGCAACCAGTGAAGAACAAACACCATTGTAAATACAACCCATATTTATGTTTATTTATTTTAACTTGTGTGCTTTAACCATTTGTACATTGTTACAACACTGTATATATATAATATGACATTTGTCATGTCTTTATTGTTTTGAAACTTCTGTATGTGTAATGTTTACTGTTAATTTTTATTGTTTATTTCACTTTTGTATATTATCTACCTCACTTGCTTTGGCAATGTTAACACATGTTTCCCATGCCAATAAAGCCCCTTGAATTGAATTGAGAGAGAGTCATGACCAGGGTAGAGAGAGAGAGAGAGAGAGAGAGAGAGAGAGAGAGAGAGAGAGAGAGAGAGAGAGAGAGAGAGAGAGAGAGAGAGAGAGAGAGAGAGAGAGAGAGAGAGAGAGAGAGAGAGAGAGAGAGAGAGAGGAGAGAGAGAGAGAGAGAGAGAGAGAGAGAGAGAGAGAGAGAGGGGAGAGAGAGAGAGGGGAGAGAGAGAGAGGGAGAGAGAGAGAGAGAGAGGAGAGAGAGGGGAGAGAGAGAGGGAGAGAGAGAGAGAGAGAGAGAGAGAGAGAGAGAGAGAGAGAGAGAGAGAGAGAGAGAGAGAGAGAGAGAGAGAGAGAGAGAGAGAGAGAGAGACAAAGTTGCATCGGTTTGTTGCTGAACAACTCATCCCTCTAAAACGGCAACACACACGTAGTGGAGGAGGTTTAAGAGCTCAGTTTATCAATGTTGAGGAGATTTCCAAGTAATTTCTCCGGTCGCCGTCTTTCCGTCCGTCGTTCCAAACCCAGGAGATCGGGACAATGACTCACAGATTAGGAAAGTCAGCACATCACACACACACACACACACACACACACACACACACACACACACACACACACACACACACACACACACACACACACACACACACACACACACACACACACACACACACACACACACACACACACACACACACACACACACACACACACACACACACACACACACACACAGCGTAATAAATGCTAATTACTGAGAGAGATAGAGTCCTTAAATTGAGTTGGAGATAGAGAGAGAGATATATAGATAGAGAGAGAGAAAGAGAGAAAGAGAGAGAGAGAGAGAGAGAGAGACAGAGAGAGAGAGAGAGACCGAGACAGAGACAGGAGTACATCTGCATTGCTGTAATAGCCAGCTCAGCAGACCAGACTCTGCTAGTGTGATTTCCTGTTTAATTAATCAGCATATTGGAAAGTACATTTAGCAAAGTACCACACACACACACAGCATTCCCTTTACACTGGCAGAATAGTGCTGATCTCTATCGCATTACTGCGGTCTGTTCAATCCAGATATCTATAACATGTGCTTTACTAAATTGCTATTTATTCTGTTGCAGAACTTGGACTAAATGTCCTGGTTGACAGATTTAGTTCTCTGCCTTAGCCAACTCCTGTTCTCTGCCTTAGCCAACTCCTGTTCTCTGCCTTAGCCAACTCCTGTTCTCTGCCTTAGCCAACTCCTGTTCTCTGCCTTAGCCAACACCTGTTCTCTGCCTTAGCCAACACCTGTTCTCTGCCTTAGCCAACACCTGTTCTCTGCCTTAGCCAACACCTGTTCTCTGCCTTAGCCAACACCTGTTCTCTGCCTTAGCCAACTCCTGTTCTCTGCCTTAGCCAACTCCTGTTCTCTGCCTTAGCCAACTCCTGTTCTCTGCCTTAGCCAACTCCTGTTCTCTGCCTTAGCCAACTCCTGTTCTCTGCCTTAGCCAACACCTGTTCTCTGCCTTAGCCAACACCTGTTCTCTGCCTTAGCCAACTCCTGTTCTCTGCCTTAGCCAACACCTGTTCTCTGCCTTAGCCAACCCCTGTTCTCTGCCTTAGCCAACTCCTGTTCTCTGCCTTAGCCAACTCCTGTTCTCTGCCTTAGCCAACACCTGTTCTCTGCCTTAGCCAACACCTGTTCTCTGCCTTAGCCAACACCTGTTCTCTGCCTTAGCCAACTCTAGTTCTCTGCCTTAGCCAACTCTAGTTCTCTGCCTTAGCCAACATCTGTTCTCTGCCTTAGCCAACTCCTGTTCTCTGCCTTAGCCAACTCCTGTTCTCTGCCTTAGCCAACTCCTGTTCTCTGCCTTAGCCAACTCTAGTTCCCTGCCTTAGCCAACTCCTGTTCTCTGCCTTAGCCAACTCCTGTTCTCTGCCTTAGCCAACTCCTGTTCTCTGCCTTAGCCAACACCTGTTCTCTGCCTTAGCCAACACCTGTTCTCTGCCTTAGCCAACTCTAGTTCTCTGCCTTAGCCAACTCTAGTTCTCTGCCTTAGCCAACTCTAGTTCTCTGCCTTAGCCAACATCTGTTCTCTGCCTTAGCCAACTCCTGTTCTCTGCCTTAGCCAACTCCTGTTCTCTGCCTTAGCCAACTCCTGTTCTCTGCCTTAGCCAACTCTAGTTCCCTGCCTTAGCCAACTCTAGTTCCCTGCCTTAGCCAACTCTAGTTCCCTGCCTTAGCCAACTCCTGTTCTCTGCCTTAGCCAACTCTAGTTCTCTGCCTTAGCCAACTCCTGTTCTCTGCCTTAGCCAACTCCTGTTCTCTACCTTAGCCAACTCCTGTTCTCTGCCTTAGCCAACTCCTGTTCTCTGCCTTAGCCAACACCTGTTCTCTGCCTTAGCCAACACCTGTTCTCTGCCTTAGCCAACACCTGTTCTCTGCCTTAGCCAACTCCTGTTCTCTGCCTTAGCCAACACCTGTTCTCTGCCTTAGCCGCCTCCTGTTCTCTACCTTAGCCAACTCCTGTTCTCTGCCTTAGCCAACACCTGTTCTCTGCCTTAGCCAACACCTGTTCTCTGCCTTAGCCAACACCTGTTCTCTGCCTTAGCCAACACCTGTTCTCTGCCTTAGCCAACACCTGTTCTCTGCCTTAGCCAAATCCTGTTCTCTGCCTTAGCCAAATCCTGTTCTCTGCCTTAGCCAACTCTAGTTCTCTGCCTTAGCCAACTCTAGTTCTCTGCCTTAGCCAACTCCTGTTCTCTGCCTTAGCCAACTCCTGTTCTCTGCCTTAGCCAACTCCTGTTCTCTGCCTTAGCCAACTCCTGTTCTCTGCCTTAGCCAACTCTAGTTCTCTGCCTTAGCCAACTCCTGTTCTCTGCCTTAGCCAACTCTAGTTCTCTGCCTTAGCCAACTCTAGTTCTCTGCCTTAGCCAACTCCTGTTCTCTGCCTTAGCCAATACCTGTTCTCTGCCTTAGCCAACTCTAGTTCTCTGCCTTAGCCAACACCTGTTCTCTGCCTTAGCCAACTCCTGTTCTCTGCCTTAGCCAACTCTAGTTCTCTGCCTTAGCCAACTCCTGTTCTCTGCCTTAGCCAACTCCTGTTCTCTGCCTTAGCCAACTCCTGTTCTCTGCCTTAGCCAACTCCTGTTCTCTGCCTTAGCCAACTCCTGTTCTCTGCCTTAGCCAACACCTGTTCTCTGCCTTAGCCAACACCTGTTCTCTGCCTTAGCCAACACCTGTTCTCTGCCTTAGCCAACTCCTGTTCTCTGCCTTAGCCAACTCCTGTTCTCTGCCTTAGCCAACTCCTGTTCTCTGCCTTAGCCAACTCCTGTTCTATGCCTTAGCCAACACCTGTTCTCTGCCTTGGCCAACTCCTGTTCTCTGCCTTGGCCAACTCCTGTTCTCTGCCTTAGCCAACTCCTGTTCTCTGCCTTAGCCAACTTCTGTTCTCTGCCTTAGCCAACACCTGTTCTCTGCCTTAGCCAACACCTGTTCTCTGCCTTAGCCAACACCTGTTCTCTGCCTTAGCCAACTCCTGTTCTCTGCCTTAGCCAACTCCTGTTCTCTGCCTTAGCCAACTCCTGTTCTCTGCCTTAGCCAACTCCTGTTCTCTGCCTTAGCCAACACCTGTTCTCTGCCTTAGCCAACTCCTGTTCTCTGCCTTAGCCAACTCCTGTTCTCTGCCTTAGCCAACTCCTGTTCTCTGCCTTAGCCAACTCCTGTTCTCTGCCTTAGCCAACACCTGTTCTCTGCCTTAGCCAACTCCTGTTCTCTGCCTTAGCCAACTCCTGTTCTCTGCCTTAGCCAACTCCTGTTCTCTGCCTTAGCCAACACCTGTTCTCTGCCTTAGCCAACTCTATGTCCACTACTGTAGGACAAGGACAAACCAGATGTTTTGAGAGGCTGTGTGCTATTTTGATGGTGAGATATATGATTTAAATCTCTCTCTCCCCACCCCCCCTCTCTCCCTTCTCTCCCCACCCCCTTCTCTCTCTCCCCACCCCCCTCTCTCCCTTCTCTCCCCCCTTCTCTCTCTCCCCACCCCCCCTCTCTCCCTTCTCTCTCTCCCCTTATCTCTCTCCCTTCTCTCCCCCCCTTCTCTCTCTCTCTCCCCCCTTCCCCTTCCCCCTGCTCCCTCTCAGCCAGGAAAGATGAATCCAATGGCTCAGCTGTATTATAAGAAGGTGAGTTACTCTCCATACCGGGACAGAATCCCACTGCAGATTGTTCGGGCTGAGTTGGAGCTCTCTGCTGAGGAGAGGGCCTACCTCACCGCCGTAGAGAAAGGTAATATACATACCATGTTGTGGTATATAATATATATAATATTAATATGTCAATACCCAGAAATGTAAGTTATTTGATTATGATCTTTGATAATATCTCAATATCATCTGTCCCCTACCCCTCTGTCCCCTACCCCTCTGTCCCCTTATTAACCCTCTGTCCCCTACCCCTCTGTCCCCCTCTGTCCCCTACCCCTCTGTCCCCTAACCCTCTGTCCCCTTATTAACCCTCTGTCCCCTACCCCTCTGTCCCCTACCCCTCTGTCCCCTAACCCTCTGTCTCCAGGGGACTATGCAGGTGTGAAACATGCTCTGCACGAGGCGGAGGTATACTACAATATAGATGTGAACTGTCTGGACCCTCTGGGGCGGAGCGCGCTGCTCATCGCTATCGAGAACGAGAACCTGGAGGTGATGGAGCTACTTCTGGACCACGGGGTTGCTACGGGAGACGCCCTTCTCTACGCCATACGGAAAGAGGTGGTGGGGGCCGTGGAGTTGCTGCTGTCTCATAGGAGACCTGGTGGAGAGAAACAGGTAGGTGTGTTACAGTGTCTCTGTGTGTGTGTGTGTGTGTGTGTGTGTTTTACAGAGAGTGTGTTTCACCATAAATTCCTGGACATTTTCCAGATTCTATATCACTATGGCAACCCCCCCAGCCTGAGTGGAGTGTGGTTGGACGTCTTTGTGTACACACACACACACACACACACACACACACACACACACACACACACACACACACATAATAAACAAAAGTGAAAAAAACAATTAAAATGAACAGTAAACACTCACAAGTTCCAAAAGAATAAATACATGTCACATGTCATATTATGTTATATCATGTCTATATACAATGTTGTAACGATGTGCAAATAGTTAAAGTACAAAAGGGAAAATAAATACTCTCCCCCTCATCCCTCCCTCCATATATTACTCTCCCCCTCCATATATTACTCTCCCCCTCATCCCTCCCTCCATATATTACTCTCCCCTCATCCCTCCCTCCATATATTACTCTCCCCCTCATCCTTCCCTCCATATATTACTCTCCCCCTCATCCCTCCCTCCATATATTACTCTCCCCTCATCCCTCCCTCCATATATTACTCTCCCCCTCATCCCTCCCTCCATATATTACTCTCCCCCTCATCCCTCCCTCCATATATTACTCTCCCCCTCATCCCTCCCTCCATATATTACTCTCCCTCTCATCCTTCCCTCCATATATTACTCTCCCCCTCATCCTTCCCTCCATATATTACTCTCCCCCTCATCCCTCCCTCCATATATTACTCTCCCCTCATCCCTCCCTCCATATATTACTCTCCCCCTCATCCCTCCCTCCATATATTACTCTCCCCCTCATCCCTCCCTCCATATATTACTCTCCCCCTCATCCCTCCCTCCATATATTACTCTCCCCCTCATCCCTCCCTCCATATATTACTCTCCCTCTCATCCTTCCCTCCATATATTACTCTCCCTCTCATCCCTCCCTCCATATATTACTTTCCCCCTCATCCCTCCCTCCATATATTACTCTCCCCCTCATCCCTCCCTTCATATATTACTCTCCCCCTCATCCCTCCCTCCATATATTACTTTCCCCCTCATCCCTCCCTCCATATATTACTCTCCCCCTCATCCCTCCCTCCATATATTACTCTCACCTCATCCTGCCCTTCATATATTACTCTCCCCCTCATCCCTCCCTCCATATATTACTCTCACCTCATCCTGCCCTTCATATATTACTCTCTGTCTCTCTCTCTCTCATTCTCTTCATCTGGTCTATTCCTCTCTCTCTCTCTCCACTCTGAATAACTGAAATGGAATTTCACAGTTATTCAGGGAGGGAGACAGAGATGAAGAAAGGGAGATCTTACAGTTTTCTACACCTTCTTTCACCGTCTTTGAAGTTTGAAGTCGGTGACAAGATGAGCGAAAGTGTGTGTGTGTGTGACCTTTTATCTTGCCACTGATGAGACATTGCAGACATCTCCAATGTTTCACACACAGAGAGAGAGAGAGAGATGCAGGGAGGGGGGAGAGATTGGGGGGAGGGAGAGAGAGAAAGATGGAGGGAGAGCGAGAGATAGAGGGAGGGAGAGAGCGATTTACAGAAAGAGCCTCCACTCCTTAGAGAGATGAAAGAAACTAAACCACTATCACTCTCTCTATAAATCATTGTCTTTCATTAACTCCTTTCTAAGTTCCTTTTTAAGATAATGAAGACAAAGTTCTTTCATGCAGACCGTCTTTTCCCCTCCTTTCGTCCTCTTCCTCCCCCTGTCCTCCTCTTTCCCCCCCTGTCCTCCTCTTTCCCTCCCTGTCCTCCTCTTTCTCCCCCTGTCCTCCTCTTTCTCCCCCTGTCCTCCTCTTTCTCCCCTTGTCCTCCCAGTATTTATTTAGTTCTGTCCTATTAATGTTCTGCATGATGTCATGTTTTATGTTTTGTATGATGTCATGTTTCATGTTCTGTGTGAAACTCACTCATTCTATTTCAACCCTATCCCAAACCGTAACCCCCCAGGTCGGCCTCTGAGGGTCCCAAACCGTAACCCCCCAGGTCTGCCTCTGAGGGTCCCAAACTTAACCCCCCAGGTCTGCCTCTGAGGGTCCCAAACTTAACCCCCCAGGTCGGCCTCTGAGGGTCCCAAACTTAACCCCCCAGGTCGGCCTCTGAGGGTCCCAAACTTAACCCCCCAGGTCGGCCTCTGAGGGTCCCAAACCTTAACCCCCCAGGTCTGCCTCCGAGGGTCCCAAACTTAACCCCCCAGGTCGGCCTCTGAGGGTCCCAAAACTTAACCCCCCAGGTCTGCCTCTGAGGGTCCCAAACCTTAACCCCCCAGGTCTGCCTCTGAGGGTCCCAAACTTAACCCCCCAGGTCTGCCTCTGAGGGTCCCAAACTTAACCCCCCAGGTCTGCCTCTGAGGGTCCCAAAACTTAACCCCCCAGGTCGGTCTCTGAGGGTCCCAAACCTTAACCCCCCAGGTCTGCCTCTGAGAGTCCCAAACTTAACCCCCCAGGTCGGCCTCTGAGGGTCCCAAAACTTAACCCCCCAGGTCTGTCTCTGAGGGTCCCAAACCTTAACCCCCCAGGTCTGCCTCTGAGGGTCCCAAACTTAACCCCCCAGGTCTGCCTCTGAGGGTCCCAAACTTAACCCCCCAGGTCTGCCTCTGAGGGTCCCAAACTTAACCCCCCAGGTCTGCCTCTGAGGGTCCCAAACTTAACCCCCCAGGTCTGCCTCTGAGGGTCCCAAACCTTAACCCCCCAGGTCGGCCTCTGAGGGTCCCAAACCTTAACCCCCCAGGTCTGCCTCTGAGGGTCCCAAACCTTAAAGAGAAATGTAATCATCTCCAGCACCACCCCAACATCAACATATGTGAACATTGCTACGTTTCTACATTTCTATGTTTCTACATTTCTATGTTTCTATGTCTCTATGTTTCTACGTTTGTCACGTTCATTGTAATGATGAGACCAAGGCACAGCGTACATAGAGTTCCATCATTTTAATAAAGAGAAACTCACTAAACAAAAACAATAAAGAACAACGAACGAAACGTGAAGCTGTACGAAGAGTGCAGACAGGCAACTAAACATAGAACAAGATCCCACAAACACAAAAGGGAAATGGCTACCTAAATATGATCCCCAATCAGAGACAACGATAAACAGCTGTCTCTGATTGGGCACCATATCAGGCCAACATAGACATACAATACACCTAGATGACAACAACCCTAGACATACAAAAACCCTAGACATACAAAAACCCTACACATACAAAAACCCTAGACATACAACACTAGAGTACCCACCCTAGTCACACCCTGACCTAACCAAAATATATAGAAAAACAGATATCTAAGGTCAGGGCGTGACAGTACCCCCCCCCCAAAGGTGCGGACTTCCGGCCGCAAACCTGAACCTATAGGGGAGGGTTCGGGTGGGCATCTACCCTTGGTGGCGGCTCTGGTTCTGGACGCAGCTCTGGAAGCTCCGGACCGTGGGTCGTCTCTGGAGGCCCCGGACCGTGGATCGTCGCCAGAGGAACCTGACCGTAGATCGTCGCAGGAGGAACCTGACCGTAGATCGTCGCAGGAGGCTCTGGACTGAGAATCCCTGCTGAAGGCTCTGGACCGCCGACCGTCGCTCGAGGCTCTGTACTGCCGACCATCGCTGGAGGCTCTGGACCGCCGACCGTCGCTGGAGGCTCTGGACCGCCGACCGTCGCTGGAGGGTCTGGACCGCCGACCGTCACTGGAGGATTCGGTGCTGGAGGCTCTGGACCGGGGACCGTCGCTGGAGGCTCCGGACTGTGGACCGTCTCAGGAGGTTCCGGACCGTAGACCGTCTCAGGAGGTTCTGGACTGTGGTCCGTCGTTGGAGGTTACGGACTGTGAAACGTCACCGGAAGCTCTGGACTAGGAACTGTCGCCGGAAGCTCTGGACTGGGAACTGTCGCCGGAAGCTCTGGACTGGGAACTGTCGCCGGAAGCTCTGGACTGGGAACTGTCGCCGGAAGCTCTGGACTGGGAACTGTCGCCGGAAGCTCTGGACTGGGGAGGCGCACTGGAGGCTTGATGCGTGGCACCGGGCTAATGACACGCACCTCAGGGCAAGTGCGGGGAAGAGGCACAGGACGTACTGGACTGTGGAGGCGCACTGGAGACCTGATGCGTGGGACCGGTACCGGTGGCACCGGGCTGATGACACGCACCTCAGGGCGAGTGCGAGGAGCAGGAACAGGACGGACCTGATGGGGAAAGCGCACTTGAGGGAGAGTGCAAGGAGCTGGCACAGGACGCACTGGGTTGTGAAGGTACACTGGAGACCTGGTGCGTATAGCCGGCATCAATTGTCCCGGAACTTTAACCATTTCCAGCCGTGTAGCCAATGCTCCATGCGGTATGGTTAGCAATTCAACAACCATTACAACCTTAGCTTAAACTGAGGTTTTTGTGGTCTAAACTCAACCCTGCGCCCCCTCGTTGTCCATCAAGGTATGCGTGGTCTGAAGAGGATTTCCTCAGGAGGGGGTTTTATTCGTAACAGTAGAAAAGGGCTGTTCCTTGACGCCAGATCATGTCTGTTCTCACGGGGGCGGGCCAATGACTTAGTTAAACTTTACAGGGAATACAAGTCTCTTTCATTAAAGGTTTAACATCACATTACATCATTTCACAAATAGTTTAATCTTTACTCATTCGTTTTATACAATAATTAGATGCAAACCCCATAATTGAGAAATGTACATATTCAGAGATATAGTCCTGTGTGTTTCCTGTCCTCTCTGAGGTCACCAAATGAAACACACTCGTCATACCCGTCCCTTAAGTGTCCACGGACCATTCCCACCTCCTCACAAGTGGACATTTTGTATCAAAATCCCATTTTGGGGATTTAGGAGTTCGCCAGGTGAAATCCTTTGTTCTCTCTATGTGTCTCTTTCTGCCTGGCCAGGGGGAGAGGGTCTCCTCCAGGAATTTACGAACTGAGATAACAAAACCTGGGTGTAGGAGAGAAAGAGAGAGGGGGGGATGTAGATCAGGGATATTGTCTCTGCGTATTGAAACAGGTCAGATCAGGGATATTGCCTCTGCGTATTGAAACAGGTCAGATCAGGGATATTGCCTCTGCGTATTGAAACAGGTCAGACCAGGGATATTGCCTCTGCGAATTGAAACAGGCCAGATTACATTTTACATTTACATTTAAGTCATTTAGCAGACGCTCTTATCCAGAGCGACTTACAAGTTGGTGCATTCACCTTATGATGTCCAGTGGAACAACCACTTTACAATAGTGCATCTAACTCTAAGGGGGGGGGGGGGGGGGTTAGAAGGATTACTTTATCCTATCCTAGGTATTCCTTAAAGAGGTGGGGTTTCAGGTGTCTCCGGAAGGTGGTGATTGATTCCGCTGACCTGGCGTCGTGGGGGAGTTTGTTCCACCATTGGGGTGCCAGAGCAGCGAACAGTTTTGACTGGGCTGAGCGGGAGCTGTACTTCCTCAGAGGTAGGGAGGCGAGCAGGCCAGAGGTGGATGAACGCAGTGCCCTTGTTTGGGTGTAGGGCCTGATCAGAGCCTGAAGGTACGGAGGTGCCGTTCCCCTCACAGCTCCGTAGGCAAGCACCATGGTCTTGTAGCGGATGCGAGCTTCAACTGGAAGCCAGTGGAGAGAGCGGAGGAGCGGGGTGACGTGAGAGAACTTGGGAAGGTTGAACACCAGACGGGCTGCAGCGTTCTGGATGAGTTGTAGGGGTTTAATCGCACAGGCAGGGAGCCCAGCCAACAGCGAGTTGCAGTAATCCAGACGGGAGATGACAAGTGCCTGGATTAGGACCTGCGCCGCTTCCTGTGTGAGGCAGGGTCGTACTCTGCGAATGTTGTAGAGCATGAACCTACAGGAACGGGTAACCGCCTTGATGTTGGTTGAGAACGACAGGGTGTTGTCCAGGATCACGCCAAGGTTCTTAGCGCTCTGGGAGGAGGACACAATGGAGTTGTCAACCGTGATGGCAAGATCATGGAACGGGCAGTCCTTCCCCGGGAGGAAGAGCAGCTCCGTCTTGCCGAGGTTCAGCTTGAGGTGGTGATCCGTCATCCACACTGATATGTCTGCCAGACATGCAGAGATGCGATTCGCCACCTGGTTATCAGAAGGGGGAAAGGAGAAGATTAATTGTGTGTCGTCTGCATAGCAATGATAGGAGAGACCATGTGAGGATATGACAGAGCCAAGTGACTTGGTGTATAGCGAGAATAGGAGAGGGCCTAGAACAGAGCCCTGGGGGACACCAGTGGTGAGAGCACGTGGTGCGGAGACAGATTCTCGCCACGCCACCTGGTAGGAGCGACCTGTCAGGTAGGACGCAATCCAAGCGTGGGCAGCGCCAGAGATGCTCAACTCGGAGAGGGTGGAGAGGAGGATCTGATGGTTCACAGTATCAAAGGCAGCCGATAGGTCTAGAAGGATGAGAGCAGAGGAGAGAGAGTTAGCTTTAGCAGTGCGGAGCGCCTCCGTGACACAGAGAAGAGCAGTCTCAGTTGAATGACTAGTCTTGAAACCTGACTGATTTGGATCAAGAAGGTCATTCTGAGAGAGATAGCAGGAGAGCTGGCCAAGGACGGCACGTTCAAGAGTTTTGGAGAGAAAAGAAAGAAGGGATACTGGTCTGTAGTTGTTGACATCAGAGGGATCGAGTGTAGGTTTTTTCAGAAGGGGTGCAACTCTCGCTCTCTTGAAGACGGAAGAGACGTAGCCAGCGGTCAAGGACGAGTTGATGAGCGAGGTGAGGTAAGGGAGAAGGTCTCCGGAAATGGTCTGGAGAAGAGAGGAGGGGATAGGGTCAAGCGGGCAGGTTGTTGGGCGGCCGGCCGTCACAAGACGCGAGATTTCATCTGGAGAGAGAGGGGAGAAAGAGGTCAAAGCACAGGGTAGGACAGTGTGAGCAGAACCAGCGGTGTCGTTTGACTTAGCAAACGAGGATCGGATGTCGTCGACCTTCTTTTCAAAATGGTTGACGAAGTCATCCGCAGAGAGGGAGGAGGGGGGGGGGGGGGGGGGGAGGGGGAGGAGGATTCAGGAGGGAGGAGAAGGTGGCAAAGAGCTTCCTAGGGTTAGAGGCAGATGCTTGGAATTTAGAGTGGTAGAAAGTGGCTTTAGCAGCAGAGACAGAAGAGGAGAATGTAGAGAGGAGGGAGTGAAAGGATGCCAGGTCCGCAGGGAGGCGAGTTTTCCTCCATTTCCGCTCGGCTGCCCGGAGCCCTGTTCTGTGAGCTCGCAATGAGTCGTCGAGCCACGGAGCAGGAGGGGAGGACCGAGCCGGCCTGGAGGATAGGGGACATAGAGAATCAAAGGATGCAGAAAGGGAGGAGAGGAGGGTTGAGGAGGCAGAATCAGGAGATAGGTTGGAGAAGGTTTGAGCAGAGGGAAGAGATGATAGGATGGAAGAGGAGAGAGTAGCGGGGGAGAGAGAGCGAAGGTTGGGACGGCGCGATACCATCCGAGTAGGGGCAGTGTGGGAAGTGTTGGATGAGAGCGAGAGGGAAAAGGATACAAGGTAGTGGTCGGAGACTTGGAGGGGAGTTGCAATGAGATTAGTGGAAGAACAGCATCTAGTAAAGATGAGGTCAAGCGTATTGCCTGCCTTGTGAGTAGGGGGGGAAGGTGAGAGGGTGAGGTCAAAAGAGGAGAGGAGTGGAAAGAAGGAGGCAGAGAGGAATGAGTCAAAGGTAGACGTGGGGAGGTTAAAGTCACCCAGAACTGTGAGAGGTGAGCCATCCTCAGGAAAGGAGCTTATCAAGGCGTCAAGCTCATTGATGAACTCTCCAAGGGAACCTGGGGGGCGATAAATGATAAGGATGTTAAGCTTGAAAGGGCTGGTAACTGTGACAGCATGGAATTCAAAGGAGGCGATAGACAGATGGGTCAGGGGAGAAAGAGAGAATGTCCACTTGGGAGAGATGAGGATCCCAGTGCCACCACCCCGCTGACCAGAAGCTCTCGGGGTGTGCGAGAACACGTGGGCAGACGAGGAGAGAGCAGTAGGAGTAGCAGTGTTATCTGTGGTAATCCATGTTTCCGTCAGTGCCAAGAAGTCGAGGGACTGGAGGGAAGCATAGGCTGAGATGAACTCTGCCTTGTTGGCCGCAAATCGGCAGTTCCAGATGCTGCCGGAGACCTGGAACTCCACGTGGGTCGTGCGCGCTGGGACCACCAGGTTAGAGTGGCAGCGGCCACGCGGTGTGAAGCGTTTGTATGGTCTGTGCAGAGAGGAGAGAAGAGGGATAGACAGACACATAGTTGACAGGCTACAGAAGAGGCTACGCTAATGCAAAGGAGATTGGAATGACAAGTGGACTACACGTCTCGAATGTTCAGAAAGTTAAACTTACGTTGCAAGAAATCTTATTGACTAAAAATGATACAGTGCTGCTGAAGTAGGCTAGCTAGCAGTGGCTGCGTTGTTGACTTAGTTTGAAGGTGTAGCTGGCTAGGTAGCCTCGGTAACTGGCTAGGTAACCTCGACAATTACTCAAAATTACACAATTATCTTGACAGCAAAGACAACTATGTAGCTAGCTAACACTACACTAACCAAGTCGTTCCGTTGTAATGTAATAGTCTCTACAGTGCTGCTATTCGGTAGACGGTAGACGTTGGCTAGCTGGCTAGCTGCTGGCTAGCTAGCAGTGTTTCCTACGTTAAGAGGGACGACAAATAGCTGGCGAGCTAACCTCGGTAAATTACGATAATTACTGTAATCTACACAATTATCTTGGATACGAAGACAGCAAAGACAACTATGTAGATAGCTAACACTACGCTAATCAAGTCGTTCCGTTGAATGTAATAGTTTCTACAGTGCTGCTATTCGGTAGACGTTGGCTAGCTGTTGGCTAGCTAGCAGTGTTTCCTACGTTAAGAAGGACGACAAATAGCTGGCTAGCTAACCTCGGTAAATTAAGATAATCACTCTAAAACTACACACTCTAAACTACACAATTATCTTGGATACGAAGACAGCAAAGACAACTATGTAGCTAGCTAACACTACACTAATCAAGTCGTTCCGTTGAGTGCACTAGTTTCTACAGTGCTGCTATTCGGTAGACGGTGGACGTTGGCTAGCTGGCTAGCTGGCTAGCTGGCTAGCTGCTGGCCAGATAGCAGTGTTGACTACGTTAGGACGACGAATTACGATAATTACGAATTACGATAATTACGCAATTATCTTTGATACAAAGACGGCTATGTAGCTAGCTAAGAAGAAATTGCTAAGATCAGACAAATCAAACCGTTGTACTATAATGAAATGTAATGAAAAGTTATACTACCTGCGGAGCGAAATGCGACCGCTCGCTCCAACCCGGAAGTAGTCCAAAAAAATAAAAAATAAAATAAAATAAAGATCAGGGATATTGCCTCTGCGTATTGAAACAGGTCAGACCAGGGATATTGCCTCTGCATATTGAAACAGGTCAGATCAGGGATATTGCCTCTGCGTATTGAAACAGGTCAGACCAGGGATATTGCCTCTGCGTATTTAAACAGGTCAGACCAGGGATATTGCCTCTGCGTATTGAAACAGGTCAGATCAGGGATATTGTCTCTGCGTATTGAAACAGGTCAGATCAGGGATATTGCCTCTGCGTATTGAAACAGGTCAGACCAGGGATATTTCCTCTGCGTATTGAAACAGGTCAGATCAGGGATATTTCCTCTGCGTATTGAAACAGGTCAGACCAGGGATATTGCCTCTGCGTATTGAAACAGGTCAGACCAGGGATATTGCCTCTGCGTATTGAAACAGGTCAGACCAGGGATATTTCCTCTGCGTATTGAAACAGGTCAGATCAGGGATATTTCCTCTGCGTATTGAAACAGGTAAGTATTGTGGTGAAATGAAAGGGGAAACACTATGTAATTATTGTGACCTCGAAGAAATAGAGAATGAAACTCATTTGAACCAATATTGCACTTTCTACCACAGTGGGTTCTCAGAATCTACCTCTGCCGTCGTTCCTGTCATAAAGGGTTCATAAGCTGTTTATATACTGTTCATAACTCATTTCTTACTGTTTATTACCTCTCCCAGGTCCCATCCCTGATGATGGACAGTCAGTTCTCAGAGTTTACTCCGGACATAACTCCCGTTATCCTGGCAGCTCACACCAACAACTATGAGATCATTAAACTGCTGGTCCAGAGGAAAGTGACCATCCCCAAGCCTCACCAGATACGATGTGACTGTGTCCAGTGTGTTTCTAGTTCTGAGGTGAGCTTCTCGATGGATCTCTTGTCCTTTCTGTCCTGAAACGCATCCAGC
>NC_092116.1:32348298-32350798 GCF_045679555.1 Salvelinus alpinus
AGACACTAACTACTGTTAGTTTAGTCCTGGTTTAGAGGTAGGAGACTAACTACTGTTAGTTTAGTCCTGGTTTAGAGGTAGGAGACACAAACTACTGTTAGCTTAACCCTGGTTTAGAGGTCGGAGACTAACTACTGTGAGTTTAACCCTGGTTTAGAGGTAGGAGACACTAACTACTGTTAGTTTAACCCTGGTTTAGTGGTACTGTCTCCATGCTGGAGAAAGGTTTGAGTGAGGGGTCATAACCTGGGGTAACAGAATACCTGACCACTGTGACTGACCCAAACTTAAGGAAAGCTTTGACTATGTACAGACTCAGTGAGCATAGCCTTGCTATTGAGAAAGGTCGCCGTAGGCAGACATGGCTCTCAAGAGAAGACAGGCTATGCGCACACTGCCCACAAAATGAGGTGGAAACTGGTATCCCATGTCTGTTAGGCAAAATACTGCAGTGTATAATCACAGCAGTAAGATGTGTGGCCCGTTGCCACGAGAGAAGGGCAACCAGTGCATCACAAACAACATTGTAAATACAATCCATATTGATCTGTTTATTTATCCTCCCTTTCATACTTCATCTACTTGCACATTGTTACAACGCTGTACCTCGTTAATAATATACCATTTCAAATGTCTCTATTCGTTTAAAACCTTTGTGAATGTTTCTGTTTATTTCTGATTGTTTATTTCCCTTTTGTCTATTATCTATTCCACTTTATTTATTTATTTAACCTTTTATATAACGTGGCAAGTCAGTTAAGAACAAATTCTTATTTACAATGACGGCCTACCCCCCCCCCCCCCCCCGGCCAAACCTGGACGACGCTGGGCTAATTGTGCGCCGCCCTATGGGACTCCCAATCACGGCCGGTGATGATACAGCCTGGAATCGAACTAGGGTCTGTAGTGACGCCTTTAGCACTTAGATGCAGTGCCTTAGATCGCTGTGCTACTTGCGAGGCACTTGCTTTGGTAATGTACTCATAAAGCTCTTTGCATTGAATTGAGAGAGACAGACAGAGACAGACAGAGAGCGAGAGAGAGACAGAGACAGAGAGACAGATAGACAGACAGAGACAGACAGAGACAGAGAGACAAAAAGAGAGACAGAGACAGAGCGAGACAGACAGAGAGAGAAATAGAGAGACAGAGAGACAGAGAGACAGAGAGACAGAGAGACAGAGACACAGAGACAGAGAGACAGAGACAGACAGATACAGAGAGACAGACAGAGACAGAGAGACAGACAGAGACAGAGAGAGAAAGAGAGAGACAGAGACAGACAGATACAGAGAGACAGACAGAGACAGAGAGACAGACAGAGACAGAGAGACAGACAGAGACAGAGAGAGAAAGAGAGAGACAGAGACAGACAGAGACAGACAGAGACAGACAGAGAGAGAGACAGAGAGAGACAGAGAGAGACAGAGACAGACAGGGTGAGAGACAGAGACAGAGAGACAGACAGAGACAGAGAGAGACAGAGACAGACAGGGTGAGAGACAGAGACAGAGACAGACAGAGACAGAGACAGACAGGGTGAGAGAGACAGACAGAGAGAGACAGAGAGAGACAGAGACAGACAGGGTGAGAGAGAGAGAGAGAGAGAGAGAGAGTCAGAGAGAGACAGAGACAGACAGGGTGAGAGACAGAGAGAGAGACAGAGACAGACAGGGTGAGAGACAGAGACAGAGAGACAGACAGAGACAGAGACAGACAGGGTGAGAGAGAGAGAGAGAGAGAGACAGGGTGAGAGAGACAGAGAGACAGAGACAGAGACCGACAGGGTGAGAGAGAGAGAGACAGGGTGAGAGACAGAGACAGAGAGACAGACAGAGACAGAGACAGACAGGGTGAGAGACAGGGTGAGAGAGAGACAGACGGGGTGAGACAGAGACAGAGACAGACAGGGTGAGAGAGAGAGAGAGAGAGAAGGAACGCTGGGGATTGTACTCTGCAGGGACTGTCTGCAATGTTCTGAGGTGAGAACACTGTGATGGAAAGAATGTGACAGGAGTGGAGGGATGAAAGGAAGGAGAAAGAGAGGGATTAAAGTTTTAGGAGTTGATGGATGTTAGATGGGGGGGTTGATAGGAGTGTAGAGAGAGGGGTGTTGAGTGTTGTGTGGCCCAGGAGAGGATGTTTTTCTTTAGTGATAACATCCGTTTGCTCCTGAGAAGATCCTCTCTCTCTCTCTCTCTCTCTCTCTCTCTCTTACTATTTCTCTTTCTCCCTCTCTGTCTCTCTCTTTAGCCAGCTGTTTGTAGGAAATAAAATAAACTAGTGTGCCTTCAGTCCCCTGTTTTCAGACAGACGTATTAATATAGTGGGGACTGGATCTTCTGTCACCAATAGAGACAGACTCCAGCCACTGTCATTACTCACACAGAAGCTGTCTGGAGAGAGGGAGGGAGACGGAGAAGGGAGGGAGGGAGACGGAGAAGGGAGGGAGGGAGACGGAGAAGAGAGGGAGGGAGACGGAGAAGAGAGGGAGGGAGAC
>NC_092116.1:32353298-32360798 GCF_045679555.1 Salvelinus alpinus
AGTCAGTGATCAGGTCAATCATCCCGACCAACCTGGGACACAGTAAAAACAGATGTGCCAGAGTTTCAGACTCTGCACAGAATGGACACCCTCCCCAACAGTAGGGTCCAGGTGTACCAGATGCATGTTGGACACCCCTCCCCAACAGTAGGGTCCAGGTGTACCAGATGCATGTTGGACACCCCTCCCCCAACAGTAGGGTCCAGGTGTACCAGATGTATATTGGACACCCCTCCCCAACAGTAGGGTCCAGGTGTACCAGATGCATGTTGGACACCCCTCCCCCAACAGTAGGGTCCAGGTGTACCAGATGTATATTGGACACCCCTCCCCCAACAGTAGGATCCAGGTGTACCAGATACATATTGGACACCCCTCCCCAACAGTAGGGTCCAGGTGTACCAGATGTATATTGGTGGCTATGGCTCCATGTATGATCCTCCATTGGAGGTCAGCTGTCCTCTTATCAATCGGCAGTTTGTATAATGATCGCCAACAGCCTTTTGGGGAAGCACCTGGACCAAGCACACCCGCCCACCTCGTCGATTTTACCCCTTCCAGGGAAGAGGCATGGGACACCTTTACACATATTCTGTACATTGCCTTCTTTCCCACCTCCTTGAACTCCCCCAGCTCCGGGGTATGGAAGGAAAGCAGCATCCCCACGTCCTCCTCGAATGCCCCCACCGCAGCACTAACAATCAGTGCAGGGAACACATAATCCAGACCCTCCTTCCACCGATCAGAATTGGAAGTGTCAGTCACATACTGCAGATGAAGCACTGGCAAGGAATCACAGACCTCAGCGACGACCTTCCTCAGTAGGCGAGATGATCGGATCCCCGCTCTTTCTCCCAGCTCCTCCAACGATCTGCTCCTGCTCTGCATCAGATGACCCAGCTTGGTGCACCCCACACCTAACAGGCATGAACGCAGGCTGGCTGAACCCAGAGCACTGGACTGGATGGCAGTGTTATAAAAAAGAGGCTCTTCAAAAAGCCACATCCCTGGTAGCGTGCCGGCCTTACGGGACTTGACCAGAATCCTCCAAGCCTGCATAACAGACTCATAGAATGGAGTCAGGCCATTCAACTCACCCCCCTCCAGCTTTAAGAGGAAAAGGTGCTTGTCTAAGCCCAAACAGCCTGCTCTCCTCATCAGTGCGTAGGCTGTGTCGACCCAGCTAGAACCGTCACTGTACAACAGTCTCTGGGCTGCTTGAAGCCGGAAAGCCATGATCCTAGAGGAAATGTCCACCAGGCCTTGCCCCCCCTCGTGCAGTGGCAGGTACAAAGCTGCAGCTTTGATCCAGTGTTGTCCAGACCAGAAGAAATTGACAAGGGTCCTCTGAAGCTCTTGTATCAGACCCTTTGGTGGCTGCAAAATCATTAGTCTGTGCCACAGGGTAGAGGCAGCAAGATTATTAATTACCAGTACCCTTCCCCTATAAGACAACTGGGGTAGCACCCATTTCCATCTTGACAGTCTGGCACACACTTTCTCCACTACACCCTCCCAGTTCTTTTTCTGAAAGACATCAGAGCCTAGAAAAACACCCAATGTCTTCATCCCATCTCTGCCCCACTGAAGCCCCCCTGGTAACCGTGGAGCGGACCCTATCTGAAGCTGACCTGCCCACAGCGCTTCACTCTTTCCCCAATTGACTCTAGCTGAGGAGGCACCCTCATACACCATTAAAGCGTCTGAGAGAACCTTAACATCCTCAGCCCCTGTAATAAAAACTGTCACATCATCTGCATACGCAGACAGTGCTATCGTGGGACCCTTCATTACACCTGGCACAGAGAAACCAGTAAGCTTCGCTCTTAAAAAACAAAGCATTGGTTCAATCGCCAGACTATATAACTGCCCTGAAATTGGGCATCCCTGCCTGATACCCCTTTGGACAGGGATGGGGCAACTCAAACCACCCCCCACCTTCACCATACACGAGGCCCCAGCATACAGTAAATTCATCCAAGACAAAAAAACATCCCCAAACCCAAAGGCTTTCATCGTTTTGAACAAATACTGGTGGTCCACTCGGTCAAAAGCCTTCTCCTGATCCAAAGAAAGTAAACCCACATTTACATCAGACAGTTTACAAATGTCTAGAACATCTCTTATCAGAAACAAGTTGTCAACAATTGAGCGATCAGGTACACAGTAGGACTGGTCCTTGTGGACCAACAATCCCAGATACTCTTTCAACCTGTTTGAGAGACATTTTGAAACTATTTTATATTCTGCACACAGCAAAGCAACAGGTCTCCAATTTTTTATGAGAGCCAAATCCCCCTTTTTTGGCAACAGTGAAAGCACCGCACGTTGACAGGATACAGGAAGAGAACCCTCATGAAAAGATTCACACACCACTTCATAAAAATCCTCCCCAATAGACCCCCAAAAGTGCTTATAGAACTCAGATGGTAAACCATCAATGCCAGGGGCTCGGCCTGTTGAGAGCTGCATAACTGCTGTGGACAGCTCTTGCAGTGTAATGTCAGAGTCCAATGCGACTCTCTGTTCAGGTCCCAATTTAGGAAGACCATGTAACAACTGTTCAGTACACAGAGAGTCACAATCCTCCGCCTTATAGAGGGCAGAGTAGAAATCCACGGCATGTTGACGCATTTCACTGTCATCCGTGGTCACCAGGGAGACGAATGCAGACCATCTGTTTGCGTTGTAATGTCCACTGTCCTAGTGGTTAGAAAAAAACACTGGGAGCCTCCGTATCCTTGAGGGAAGAAAAACGAGACCTAATCAAGGCACCTTTCACTCTTTCATGCAGAAACGACCTCAGTTCATGTCTCTTGTCCTGTAAGTTCATGACTAGTCCAGGGTCATTCTGAGTGAGCAGCTTCAATTCAATTGATTTGATGTCCTGTTCAAGGGCATTGATAGTCTCTTTAACTTCAATTTGAGACAAAGCAGTATACTGTTGACAAAATACTCGTATTTGGGCCTTCCCAACATCCCACCATTGTCTCAAGGACTCAACATTCCCTTTTGTAACCCTTCATTTCCCCCAAAACAACAAAAACCTTTCACAAAACTTGACATCATGTAACAATTTAACATTAAAATACCAGTAAGGTGATGACCTTCGTGGACAGGACAAGTGAATATCAACAGTTATAATGTGATGATCAGAGAAACCCACAGGAGTAATGGCACACCTTCCAACCCTACTACAGTATTGATCAGATACGTACAACCTATCTAACCTTGCTGCACTGACACGACCTTCATTCACTTTCAACCATGTGTATTGCCTAACTTTTGCATTCCTTACTCTCCACACATCAGAAAGCTCTAACTCAGTTAGTAAGCCAGACAGGAAAGTGGCTGACCGCAGGTGAGGTTCTTCAGCGTTGCGATCAACAGTAAAATCCACAGTACAGTTCCAGTCCCCCCCTACAACCATACACCCCTCTTGGTCACACTGTCTTAAGGTTTCTTTTATTTTATCAAACACAACAAGACGCTCGGTACCCTCATTAGGAGCATAAACATTCAAAAAAACAAACAAAAACCCCATAACATCCACCTTGACCAATAAAACCCGACCCTTGACAATCTCTGTTGTAGATATCACAGTCACCCCTAAACCTGAGGAAAACAAGATGGCCACCCCAGCACTGAAATTAGTACCATGACTGAGTATATGCTGCCCCTCCCACCACATTCCCCAGTCAACCTCATTATCCTCATCACTATGTGTCTCCTGTAGGAAAACTACATTAAGCCTTTTCTGTTTTATTTCTTCTAAAACCCAAGCCCTCTTATTTCTGTCCCTTCCCCCATTAATATTGAGAGAGCCCACCCTTAGTACCTCCATGTAGAAAAGAGAAAGGAAAAGCAGAAGATACCACAGAGAAACCAAAGAGAAAAAAGACACCCTATGAAGCATGATCATCATCATTATTTAAATCTTTTCTTATTAACCTGACCACGTTTCCCACCACCTTTTGCTGCTGTAACAGCAGTAACAAATTTCCTCAAGCGAAACCGCTTCTTCTCACTCAACTGGTCCAACCCCACCGTCTTCTGTAACATCACAGCTGACCTCACAAACTTATCAACATCAAAATATTCTGCCAATTTTACAGATTTCCCAAAAGTCTGATCCAGAAACCCATTTACCTCCTCTAGATCATAAATTGAGTCCTCACCAGCTGCTGTCATATCAGAAGAGATATCCATATCCTTCTCCTGATCCTCCTCAGCTGAGGCCACAGACCACTGACTCCCCTCTACCACATCCCTTTCAACACTCCCCACTTGCACCCCATCACTCGTACCAGGCATCTCCTCCACTACCTGGGAGACTAGCCCCACCTGAACCCCATTACCCGTGGTGGGCATCTCCTCCACTACATGAGAGCCCAGCTCCACATGAACCCCATCCTGTACCCCATTACTCGTAGTGGGCATTTCCTCTACTACCTGGGAGCCTAACTCCACATGAAACCCCTCCTGTACTCCATTACTCGTAGTGGGCATCTCCTCCACTCCCTTGGAGTCTAGCTCCACATGAACCCCCTCCTGTACTCCATTACTCGTAGTGGGCATCTCCTCCACTACCTGTGAGATTAGTTCCACATGAACCCCCTCCTGTACTCCATTACTCGTAGTGGGCATCTCCTCCACTACCTTTGAGATTAACTCCATATGAACCCCCTCCTGTGCCCCAGTACTCGTACTGGGCACCTCCTCACCAGTCTGAGGAACTGGCTCTTCAACACGGATAACTTGTTCCTCGGCAACAGGTGCTTGTGGCTGCTCAACCACTGTCAGCCCACCTCTCCCTACATCAGTGGGCCCAGGCGTTACGATGACCACCTGCGCCCCTCCCTCTGCCTTCTCCCTTTTCGGGCAAGCATGTCGCTTATGGCCAACATCCCCACACTCAAAACATCGTTGACTACCCGTACTAGCATACGCCATATACATTCTATTGTCATACTTGACTTTAAACGATATCTCTAAAGTCTGCTCCGGTGAGTCCAAAAACATAAACACCTGTCGCCGAAACGACATAACCTGTTTCAACGCCGGGTGTTTGTAACCCAACGGGACAACCTTAATTGAGCTTGCAAACTTCCCAAAGCGCAATAACTCGCGCTCCAATAGCTCATTTGGAATAAACGGTGGTACATTTGAAATCGTTACCCTTGTTGACGGAGAAAAAAGCGGGGTAACTTGAATAAACATTCCCTTAAGAAGTACGCCCTGCTCAACCATACGATCAACAAGGCGCTCTTCCTTAAGAAATACCACCACCGCTTTATTCATCCGTGACGCATACGCAACATTATCGTATCCTACCTTCTCTCCTACGGCGACCAGAAACTCCTCCACCGTGACAGTAGCTTCAGTGACACACCTAAAGCCGTGCCGAAGTGACAGGGACGGCATTCCAATTCTGTAAGCCATCCCCGCCAAAATCAAGGTAATTTCGATACGAAAAAACCTAAATACTTAATTCTACCACACAAAAAAAAAAATATATATAATAATCTTAATCATGCACAGAAGAAACCAAAGAATGCCACCAAGAAAGAAAAAACCGAAGGAAAGTTCTGAATATCTTACTCTACACAACACACGCACTCACTCAATCAATCATTCAATTCCCAGCATGCACCAAACACTCCCAGCATGCAGAGAGAGAGAGAGAGAGAGAGAGAGAGAGAGAGAGACAGACAGACAGAGAGAGAGAGAGACAGAGAGAGAGAGAGACAGAGAGAGAGAGAGACAGAGAGGGACAGGAACAGAGAGAGACAGAGAGAGACAGAGAGAGACAGAGAGAGACAGGAACAGAGAGAGACAGAGAGAGACAGAGAGAGACAGAGAGAGACAGCGAGAGACAGAGAGAGACAGAGACAGAGAGACAAATCAAATCAAATCAAAATGCAAATTTATTTATATAGCCCTTCTGACATCAGCTGATATCTCAAAGTGCTGTACAGAAACCCAGCCTTAAACCCCAAACAGCAAGCAATGCAGGTGTAGAAGCACGATGGCTAGGAAAAACTCCCTAGAAAGGCCAAAACCTAGGAAGAAACCTAGAGAGGAACCAGGCTATGAGGGGTGGCCAGTCCTCTTCTGGCTGTGCCGGGTGGAGATTATAACAGAACATGGCCAAGATGTTCAAATGTTCATAAATGACCAGCATGGTCAAATAATAATAATCACAGTAGTTGTCGAGGGTGCAGCACCTCAGGAGTAAATGTCAGTTGGCTTTTCATAGCCGATCATTAAGAGTATCTCTACCGCTGCTGCGGTCTCTAGAGAGTTGAAAACAGCAGGTCTGGGACAGGTAGCACGTCTGGTGAATAGGTCAGGGTTCCATAGCCGCAGGCAGAACAGTTGAAACTGGAGCAGCAGCACGGCCAAGTGGACTGGGGACAGCAAGGAGTCATCATGCCAGGTAGTCCTGACGCATGGTCCTAGGGCTCGGATCCTCCGAGAGAGAGAAAGTAAGAGAGAAGGAGAGAATTAGAGAGAGCATACTTAAATTCACACAGGACACCGGATAAGACATGAGAAGTACTCCAGATATAACAAACTGACCCTAGCCCCCCGACACATAAACTACTGCAGCATAAATACTGGAGGCTGAGACAGGAGGGGTCAGGAGACACTGTGGCCCCATCCGATGATACCCCCGGACAGGGCCAAACAGGAAGGATATAACCCCATCCACTTTGCCAAAGCACAGCCCCCACACCACTAGAGGGATATCTTCAACCACCAACTTACCATCCTGAGACAAGGCAGAGTATAGACCACAAAGATCTCCGCCACGACACAACCCAAGGGGGAGCGCCAACCCAGACAGGAAGATCACGTCAGTGACTCAACCCACTCAAGTGACGCACCCCTCCTAGGGATGGCATGAAAGAGCACCAGTAAGCCAGTGACTCAGTCCCTGTAATAGGGTTAGAGGCAGAGAATTCCAGTGGAGAGAGGGGAACCGGCCAGGCAGAGACAGCAAGGGCGGTTCGTTGCTCCAGAGCCTTTCCGTTCAACTTCACACTCCTGGGCCAGACTACACTCAATCATAGGACCTACTGAAGAGATGAGTCTTCAGTAAAGATTTAAAGGTTGAGACCGAGTCTGCGTCTCTCACATGGGTAGGCAGACCATTCCATAAAAATGGACAGAGAGAGAGAGAGAGAGACAGAGAGAGAGAGAGAGACAGGCAGAGACAGATACAGAGAGAGTGAGAGAGAGACAGAGAGAAAGACCATGATTAACTAACATCTGGTTGGAGGAGAAACAGGAAGGAACACTGGGCAGATATTTACAAACACACAGACGCCACATTACCATCCTAACCAGACACAGAGTGTCTGTGTGTCTGTGTGTCTGTCTGTCTGTCTGGGTCAGGTGGCTAGCGACATCATCTGTATGGTAGTACACTTATATAATAGTCATCTACCCTCCATCTCTCCTCCCTCCCTCTCTCTCTCTCTCTTTCTCTTCCCC
>NC_092116.1:32365798-32398298 GCF_045679555.1 Salvelinus alpinus
GAAGAGAATTCTCTTGGTAGATAATGCGGTCGGCTTTCGATTGTAAGGAATTCTAGGTCGGGTGAACAAAAGGACTTGAGTTCTTGTATGTTGTTGTGATTACACCATGAGTCGTTAATCATGAGGCATACACCCCCGCCCTTCTTCTTACCAGTTTGTTTCTGTCGACGCAATGCGTGAAGAAACCAGGTGGCTATACAGACTCTGACAACATATCCCGAAGTGAGCCATGTTTCCGTGAAACAGAGAATGTTACAATCTCTGATGTCTCTCTGGAAGGCAACTCGTGCCCTAATTTCGTCCACCTTGTTATCTAGAGATTGGACATTGGCGAGTAATATGCTCGGAAGCGGTGGATGGTGTGCTCGCCATCTGAGTCTGACCAGTAGGCCGCTCCGTCTACCTCTCCTGCGGCGACGACGTTGTTTTGGGTCGGCCTCTGGGATTAGATCCCATGTCCAGGGTGGATGTTTGAACAAAGGATCCACTTCGGGAAAGACGGATTTCTGGTCGTAATGATGGTAAGTTGACTTCGCTTTTATATCCAATAGTTCTTCCCGGCTGTATGTAATAACACTTGAGATTTTCTGGGCTAACAACGTAAGAAATTATAAATATAAATATAATAAAAAATAATACATTAAAAAACAAAATAACTGCATAGTTTACTGAGGACGACCATCTCTGACGGCGCCATCAAGCTATCGTAGTGTGTGTGTGCGTGCGTGCTTGTGTGCGTGCACGTGGCCATATACATCACTTCACTCTAAGTAGTATGCTAATGTAGATATTGGACACACACGCGTTACACACAGTAGTTTAGCATTAGTGGTCAGAGCAGAAGGACTTTGAGTTAGAGGTTAAATGTTTGCCTCCTAAGCACAGATCTAGGATCAGCAATTCTCTTTCAAATCCTAGTCTTATCTAATATGGATGGAAATGTAAAACTGACCTTAGATCAGTGGATTAGTGTCTAACTGTCAACTTCATCATGCTAATCCCCAAATGTAAATGTATTGAGTTAACGTAGCATTAGCGTTCGGTTAGAAAATAATGCTATATCATTCAGAAAGAATGCATTACTGCAGAAAGTGAGAGATGGAAAAAGTGAGAGGAGGGACTCTGAAAAAGAGAGAGACCTCTCTATCACTGTTGACAACTCCACAGTGTCGCCCTCCCAGAGTGCAAAGGACCTTGTCGTGACCCTGGACAACAACAACCTGTCGTTCTCTGTAAACATCAAAGCAGTGACCCACTCCTGCAGCTTCATGCTCTACAACATCCGTAGAGTACGACCCTACCTCACACAGGAAGCGGATCTACCTCACACAGGAGGCGGCCCTACCTCACACAGGAAGCAGCCCTACCTCACACAGGAAGCAGCCCTACCTCACACAGGAAGCAGCCCTACCTCACACAGGAAGCAGCCCTACCTCTCACAGGAAGCGGCCCTACCTCACACAGGAAGCGGCCCTACCTCACACAGGAAGTGGCCCTACCTCACACAGGAAGCAGCCCTAACTCACACAGGAAGCGGCCCTACCTCACACAGGAAGCGGCCCTACCTCACACAGGAAGCAGCCCTACCTCACACAGGAAGCGGCCCTACCTCACACAGGAAGCGGCCCTACCTCACACAGGAAGCGGCGCAGGTCCTAATCCAGGAACTTGTTCTCTCCCGTCTGGACTACTGCAACTCTCTGTACCTACGGAGCAGCAAGAGGAACTGCCCCTCCCTACCTTCAGGCTACGCTCAAACCCTACACCCCAACCCGAGCCCTCCACACTGTACCTACGTAGCAGCAAGAGGAACTGCCCCTCCCCACCTTCAGGCTACGCTCAAACCCTACACCCCAACCCAAACAGTCCGTTCTGCCACCTCAAGACTCTCGGCCCTCCCACCCCAAACTCTTCACTGTCCTGTCACCCCAATGGTGGAACCAGCTTCCCCCTAAAGCTAGGACAGCAGAATCCCTGCCCATCTTCCCTTCCCTTCAGCAATTATCTTTCAAAGAATTTTCTCATCCAATAGGGTAGGAAATGTAAAACTGACCTTAGATCAGTGAATCAATGTCTAAGGATGTAAAAAGTAGGCTAGCAACTTAAAAGATTTATCAGGTCGTTTAAAGACGTGTTACCGTGGAAACGATATCAACAACTGCCAGTTGAATGTCCGGTCTTCAGTCAGCTCAGCTGTCAACACAACATTATATAACTGGCTAGTTTTGTCTGGTCTCTCCTTATGTCCGCTGTTAGACCTTTCCCGGGGGGAAAATTCCAGAATTAATATCCCTACAGGTGTAGAATACATGTGGACATTGCACAAACGTTTTTGCCAGCTTCAGTGTAGATGTACATGCACCCCCCCCCCCCCCCCCCCCCAAAAGAAAAATGTATTAGTGTGTTTGTGTTATAAAGACAAAACA
The DNA here is from genome assembly GCF_045679555.1 of Salvelinus alpinus. Taxonomy (NCBI): domain Eukaryota; kingdom Metazoa; phylum Chordata; class Actinopteri; order Salmoniformes; family Salmonidae; genus Salvelinus; species Salvelinus alpinus. Next base: position 32,368,225 of record NC_092116.1, read on the forward strand.
TTTTCTGCTGTAAATAAGCTTATCGTATTGATTTGCTTATAAAGACAGTACTGTATGGCTACACTTTACCTAGTAAATGACAATACGTTCTGTGAGTACAACCACAGGTTCACTCTTAGAGAAAAGGTTCCAAAAGGGTTCTTCGATGGTCCCCAACAGGAAAACCCTTTTTGGTTCCAGGTATTACCCTTTTGGTTGCATGTAGAACCTTCTGTAGAAAGGGTTCTACATGGAACCGAAAAGGGTTCTACCTGAAACCCAAAAGGGCTCTTCAAAGGGTTCGAGCCAGGCCTAATCGCCCAACGTCAGTGCCCGACCTCACTAATGCTCTTGTGGCTGAATGGAAGCAAGTCCCCACAGAAATGTTCCAACATCTAGTGGAAAGCCTTCCTAGAAGAGTGGAGGCTGTTATAACAACAAAGGGGGGAACCAACTCCATATTAATGCCCATGAGCTGTTGTACGAGCAGATGTCCACATACTTTTGGTCATGTAGTGTATCATTAGATCGAGCCAAAAGTTAGCTAACGTTAGGCTATTATGTTTGCCTCAATTACACTAGACATGAATCAAAAGATGAAACCAGCAGCCAAGCGATTGAAGACAGATATTCAAACGTTTTTGTTTTGACAGCGCAATGTGAGTTTTTATTAAAGTCAGTAGATCAACGTGACATTATTGATCTGTCCGTTTCCCCAGATAATTCCATACGTTTTACACAATGACACAGTTCTTACAGCCTACGTTGTCACGGTGCCCAGTCAGTAAAGAACACTATGCTCGTCATGTCTTAGCCAGATCAGATGGTGACAGGTGTCCCTGCGGGGTCAGATAGCCAGGGAAGACCAGGCTACGGAGCTCGGGACAAGAATAGGGGGATTGTGGCTCAGACGTACAAGGCACATCTCTCCCGCCATTTTGTGGACGTTCATTGTTTCATTATTTAATTGTGTGCGTTGTCTATTTCCCCATTTACATATATCACCGGTAGTAGCCTACATTTACCGTTCCTTCTCATAATTTATAATCCGCAATGTTTGTTTGGTTACGGGAATTCCTGTTAATGCATTGAATAGATTATTAGTTCAGTCGTTTACTGTTTTCGTTGTCGGAGGGGACATGTGTTTTGCAGAACTCACAACCGATGCAACATTTGATGAGAAACACATTTTAGTTTATTTCATTACTTTTACTACTTTTGTCAATTTATTCATCGTCTTCTGTTTGAAACGCTCCCATCAATGTTGAGTAAAGACCTGACTATGTACATAGCACAAATGTAGGTCTATAAATGTGCCCAATTGGGGATGTCTAATAGTATTTCCGATTGTCTTAATTCAATACCATTAATGAGCTGTGGAGTTTCTCAAAGTAATTTTTATTCACCTCAAACAGCAAGTAAACAAAGTCTGTTTTTAGAATCAATTGAGAATGACAATAGTTACTCAAAGTATTTTAACAATATTTCCAGCTCTCTCCCTTTCAGTAACCACCCATCATGAAAGTGAAAAATGTAATGCTCTTAAGCAGTGGAAACATCATAAAATACCTGATTACTTCTTATCCCTTGCAGATATATCCTACAGCTGTGTCTGGCCCGAGTTCACTGGCGAGGGAAACTCTGAGTGCCCAGAATATTTGATACAATGTTTCAAGTCTGCTAGTGCCAGTTTCTGGGCGACCCATTTGATAGTTGATTTGAATGTGATTTTTAGGATATTTATTTTATCATTATATTTTCTATTTGCAGGCTGCAATCATTTTATGTGTTGAGTTAATGTAGGCTATTTTAACATAGTTGGCAATAAAAGTTACTTTTAGATTTTGTTTCATTAATAATTAAATACTTTTCATTTACATTTAGAATGTAGATCAAGTCAAGGATTTTGAGATACAAAGACTATTGAAAATGAAATGAAACTGTTCTATGAAAATGTCCACATGAAAATCATAACTGGCACGCAGATTGGTAGAAATGATAAGATAAATTGGCACTACAAATGAGACCGCTGGTGTAGCCATGTTGCAGACCGCTGGTGTAGTCAGGTTGCAGACCGCTGGTGTAGCCAGGTTGCAGACCGCTGGTGTAGCCAGGTTGCAGACCGCTGGTGTAGCCAGGTTGCAGACCGCTGGTGTAGCCAGGTTGCAGACCGCTGGTGTAGCCAGGTTGCAGACCGCTGGTGTAGCCAGGTTGCAGACCGCTGGTGTAGTCAGGTTGCAGACCGCTGGTGTAGTCAGGTTGCAGACCGCTGGTGTAGTCAGGTTGCAGACCGCTGGTGTAGTCAGGTTGCAGACCGCTGGGGTAGCTAGGTTGCAGACCGCTGGTGTAGCCAGGCTGCAGACCGCTGGTGTAGTCAGGTTGCAGACCGCTGGTGTAGCCAGGTTGCAGACCGCTGGTGTAGCCAGGTTGCAGACCACTGGTGTAGCCAGGTTGCAGACCACTGGTGTAGCCAGGTTGCAGACCACTGGTGTAGCCAGGTTGCAGACCGCTGGTGTAGCCAGGTTGCAGACCACTGGTGTAGCCAGGTTGCAGACCGCTGGTGTAGCCAGGTTGCAGACCACTGGTGTAGCCAGGTTGCAGACCACTGGTGTAGTCAGGTTGCAGACCGCTGGTGTAGCCAGGTTGCAGACCACTGGTGTAGCCAGGTTGCAGACCGCTGGTGTAGCCAGGTTGCAGACCGCTGGTGTAGCCAGGTTGCAGACCGCTGGTGTAGCCAGGTTGCAGACCGCTGGTGTAGTCAGGTTGCAGACCGCTGGTGTAGCCAGGTTGCAGACCGCTGGTGTAGTCAGGTTGCAGACCGCTGGTGTAGTCAGGTTGCAGACCGCTGGTGTAGTCAGGCTACAGACCGCTGGTGTAGCCAGGTTGCAGACCGCTGGTGTAGTCAGGTTGCAGACCGCTGGTGTAGTCAGGCTGCAGACCGCTGGTGTAGTCAGGTTGCAGACCGCTGGTGTAGTCAGGTTGCAGACCGCTGGTGTAGTCAGGCTACAGACCGCTGGTGTAGCCAGGTTGCAGACCGCTGGTGTAGTCAGGTTGCAGACCGCTGGTGTAGTCAGGTTGCAGACCGCTGGTGTAGTCAGGTTGCAGACCGCTTGTGTAGCCAGGCTGCAGACCGCTGGGGTAGTCAGGTTGCCGACCGCTGGGGTAGTCAGGTTGCAGACCGCTGGTGTAGTCAGGTTGCAGACCGCTGGTGTAGTCAGGTTGCAGACCGCTGGTGTAGCCAGGTTGCAGACCGCTGGTGTAGCCAGGTTGCAGACCGCTGGGGTAGTCAGGTTGCAGACCGCTGGTGTAGTCAGGCTGCAGACCGCTGGTGTAGTCAGGTTGCAGACCGCTGGTGTAGTCAGGTTGCAGACCGCTGGTGTAGTCAGGTTGCAGACCGCTGGTGTAGTCAGGTTGCAGACCGCTTGTGTAGCCAGGCTGCAGACCGCTGGGGTAGTCAGGTTGCCGACCGCTGGGGTAGTCAGGTTGCAGACCGCTGGTGTAGTCAGGTTGCAGACCGCTGGTGTAGTCAGGTTGCAGACCGCTGGTGTAGTCAGGTTGCAGACCACTGGTGTAGTCAGGCTGCAGACCGCTGGGGTAGTCAGGTTGCCGACCGCTGGGGTAGTCAGGTTGCAGACCGCTGGTGTAGTCAGGTTGCAGACCGCTGGTGTAGCCAGGCTGCAGACCGCTGGTGTAGTCAGGCTACAGACCGCTGGGGTAGTCAGGTTGCAGACCGCTGGTGTAGTCAGGTTGCAGACCGCTGGTGTAGCCAGGCTGCAGACCGCTGGGGTAGCCTGTAGCCTATTACCGGCAACTTCAGGGAGAAGGAGGGTCGGGAAGAGTTTTTTTCCCCTTCTGGTTAGGCTATCTTGATCTCTGGCTCCCTCTTGAGTCATATAGTTGATTTTATTAAAACACATAGGGTGTGTCTAAATTTGGAAAAATACAAGTTTAAAAATGTTGACCAATCGGCAATTGGGTCGAAAGAAAAGACTACTCTTGATGGAACAAGATGTGGTTTTAGTTTTAGGGAAATGAGCTTTAGATGCCCAGGTTATGTCTCCCCCCCCCCGAACACGCTTCTAAATCCAAAGTTATGCCCCAGCATTCTATTGTATTTCTATGGTCTATTCTAAGGATTTGTCTGTCCAACCACACGTTGACATGTACATCTCTCTGGGGTGAGGTTCTGTCTTCCAAGTCTCCAGTGGGTGATGAAGTCCCTTCCATCTATGTCAGGGTTTTGAACAGATGCAGTCAGGCGGCAGGAGGGGTAGTGTATGACACTCCATCCTGGATATGACAGAGTGTATGACACTCCATCCTGGATATGACAGAGTGTATGACACTCCATCCTGGATATGACAGAGTGCATGACACTCCATCCTGGATATGACAGAGTGTATGACACTCCATCCTGGATATGACAGAGTGTATGACACTCCATCCTGGATATGACAGAGTGTATGACACTCCATCCTGGATATGACAGAGTGTATGACACTCCATCCTGGATATGACAGAGTGCATGACACTCCATCCTGGATATGACAGAGTGTATGACACTCCATCCTGGATATGACAGAGTGTATGACACTCCATCCTGGATATGACAGAGTGTATGACACTCCATCCTGGATATGACAGAGTGTATGACACTCCATCCTGGATATGACAGAGTGCATGACACTCCATCCTGGATATGACAGAGTGTATGACACTCCATCCTGGATATGACAGAGTGTATGACACTCCATCCTGGATATGACAGAGTGTATGACACTCCATCCTGGATATGACAGAGTGTATGACACTCCATCCTGGATATGACAGAGTGTATGACACTCGGTCAATAGCTACTGACCTCCAGGGGGAAGCTTTGAATCGGTCAATAGCTACTGACCTCCAGGGGGAAGCTTTGAATCGGTCAATAGCTACTGATCTCCAGGGGGAAGCTTTGAATCGGTCAATAGCCTACTGACCTCCAGGGGGAAGCTTTGAATCAGTCAATAGCCTACTGACCTCCAGGGGGAAGCTTTGAATCGGTCAATAGCCTACTGACCTCCAGGGGGAAGCTTTGAATCGGTCAATAACCTACTGACCTCCGGGGGGAAGCTTTGAATCGGTCAATAGCTACTGACATCCAGGGGGAAGCTTTGAATCGGTCAATAACCTATTTGCCCTAGAAAATACACAATAGACTTTTATGAGAACAGGCATGTTGTTTTTAGCACTAGTAGCCCCTGAATACTAGTTAGTTAATTCTAACATAGCCCTTGATCATGGCTCTCAGCACCGTTACAGTAAAGACAGAATGCCGCCAGGGTCTGAGTTATCGAGAGCAAGTACTAACCCAAACAACCTGCCTGTTCTCATAAAAATCGCCAGCTACCTAACTTGCAAACCTGGGTTAGTTATCAATATCTTTGTCTTGAGTTTAAATGAATTGGCTAGCTAGCTAACGTTAGCTAGCATAGAGGTTTTCTTAGTTAGCCAATTCGAGTTGAAACATTATCGATAGCAAGCTGGCTAACGTTACATCTTATCAAACAGGTGGCAACGTTAGCGATGCTAATCTTCCCTTTTCTATGACATTAGATCACATTATACATTAAGGGAGAGGCTACGTATTAAGCTAGCTGGCTACTCAGTCGCAGCCATCCATGGCGTAACGTTTGTTGCATGTAATCCGTTGGAAACTTTGCACCAACTTTATGGAAGCTTATTTTCACTCCTATGCCGAGGCAAGTGGGCGCGTGCGTTGCAGACTTGACAACGTGTCCGCAACACACGGCAGCTGTCAATGGAGCAGCTTGTCGTCTCCGGGCAACAGTGGCCATGTTAGTAATCCAACCAATCCCTACCCCGTCGTGACGCAATCACTCCTAAAATCTCGTTTTAGACGAGACTGGCTTTTATGACCGTAATTGTCCTATTTACAATTTGTAGTCAATTTGATGAATGTTTCTGACTCATATCGATATCGCATATGCTGTTTATAACCAGATACGTTTCTAGGAGGGAGTTCCCCGTTAGAAAGGATAGAGAGGGAGAGTGGGATAGATAAGGAGAGGGAGTGATAGAGAGAGAGAATAAAAGAAAGAGAGAAGAGGGGATGAGGTTATGTTAAGGAGGAGCAGGCTGTGACACTTTATCACAACCCAGAGATCAACTGCTAATTAGCATACTGCTACCTAGCAACAGCGCCGGCCATCGTTCCACCGGTTACAGTAGGGGGGAGAGAGAGAGAGAGAGAGAGAGAGAGGGAGAGGGAGAGGGAGAGAGAGAGAGAGGCTCTAAGTCTTTCCCTACGTCTCTATCTTCCTCTATCTTTCATCTTATTAATTAATACCTCTCCTTTTACCATATCCCTCCATCTGTGTGTGTGTGTGTTTCTCTATGTGTGTGTTGTCTATATGTGTGTCAAGTCATCACTTTTTCCCCAGCTGCTTGGCAAGCTGTTTAGTTATCTTGTAGGAAGTGTAGAAAACATCACATAGTCTGTAATACATTAGTACTGAATAACATCCCTGGTAAAGGCTTATCGGAGTGTTGTTTTATTGTCTTTAGGGTGGGATGTGGGGGGGAGGGATAAAAACCTCAGGTGTTCATGGCAGTGTTGTGCGTTTTGTCTCATCTACAGTGGCATAATCATGTTGTCATACACTTTCCTGTTTGGGAATGAATTGTAAGCCTTGACAGACAAGACAAAGACATCTTTAATATATATATATATATATATATATATATATATATGTATTTATTATATAGTGAACAGCCTTAGAGGCGTTACACGCTCTTAGAGAAAAAGGTGCTATCTACGACCTAAAGGATCTGTCAGCTGTCTCCATAGGAGAACCCTTTGTGTAACCATGTTTATAAGTGTGTGGGTCAGAGAAAACAATTTGGAATTTTCAACACATTAATGTTTCCTATGAAAAGAGGAAGTGATGCAGTCAGTCTCTCCTCAATTTTGTCAAAGACTCCAGTCACCAGAGTCATAGACTTTTTGTCTCTGCTACCGTACGGCAAGCGGTACCGTAACGTCTAGGTCCAAAAAGCTCCTTAACAGCTTCTACCCACAAGCCATTTTTTTTTTTTTATATTTTATTTCACCTTTATTTAACCAGGTAGGCCAGTTGAGAACAAGTTCTCATTTACAACTGCGACCTGGCCAAGATAAAGCAAAGCAGTGCGACACAAACAACAACACAGAGTTACACATGGAATAAACAAGCGTACAGTCAATAACACAATATTAAAAAAACTGACCAGCTAATCAAAGAGCTACCCAGACCCCTCTTTTACGCTGCTGCTACTCTCTGTTCATTATCTATGCATAGTCACTTTAACTCTACCTATATGTATAACGACACAGGACGAGACCCAGATGCAGACACAGGAGGCAGGTGGTTTGAGTCTCTGATATGTATTGTACAACAAGGGGCAGACAAGAGGCAGGTCGAAGAAGAACAAGCAAAAATATCATAAACCAGGTCAGAGTCCAAACGGAACAGGGTGGCAGGCGGGCAAAGGGTCAAAACCGGGGGGACTAGAAAAACCAGGAACTCGGAAAAACTCGCTGGTAAGCTTGACAAGACGAACTGGCAACAGACAAAACGAGAACACGGGTATAAATACACTGAGGGTAATAGGGAAGATGGGTGACACCCGGAGGGGGGTGGAGACAATCACAAGGACAGGTGAAACAGATCAGGGTGTGAAAACATGTACATATTTCCTCAAATACCTCGACTAACCGGTGCCCCCTCACATTGACTCAGTACCGGTACACCATGTACACCCTGTATATAGCCTCCACATTGACTCTGTACCGTAACACCCTGTATATAGCCTCCACATTGACTCTGTACCGGTACCCCCTGTATATAGCCTCCACATTGACTCTGTACCGTAACACCCTGTATATAGCCTCCACATTGACTCTGTACCGTAACACCCTGTATATAGCCTCCACGTTGACTCTGTACCGTAACACCCTGTATATAGCCTCCACATTGACTCTGTACCGTAACACCCTGTATATAGCCTCCACATTGACTCTGTACCGTAACACCCTGTATATAGCCTCCACATTGACTCTGTACCGTAACACCCTGCATATAGCCTCCACATTGACTCTGTACCGTAACACCCTGTATATAGCCTCCACATTGACTCTGTACCGTAACACCCTGTATATAGCCTCCACATTGACTCTGTACCGTAACACCCTGTATATAGCCTCCACATTGACTCTGTACCGTAACACCCTGTATATAGCCTCCACATTGACTCTGTACCGGTACCCCCTGTATATAGCCTCCACATTGACTCTGTACCGTAACACCCTGCATATAGCCTCCACATTGACTCTGTACCGTAACACCCTGCATATAGCCTCCACATTGACTCTGTACCGTAACACCCTGTATATAGCCTCCACATTGACTCTGTACCAGTACATCCTGTATATAGCCTCCACATTGACTCTGTACTGGTACCCTCTGTATATAGCCTCCACATTGACTCTGTACCGTAACACCCTGTATATAGCCTCCACATTGACTCTGTACCGTAACACCCTGTATATAGCCTCCACATTGACTCTGTACTGGTACCCTCTGTATATAGCCTCCACATTGACTCTGTACCGTAACACCCTGTATATAGCCTCCACATTGACTCTGTACCGTAACACCCTGTATATAGCCTCCACATTGACTCTGTACCGTAACACCCTGTATATAGCCTCCACATTGACTCTGTACCGTAACACCCTGCATATAGCCTCCACATTGACTCTGTACCGTAACACCCTGTATATAGCCTCCACATTGACTCTGTACCGTAACACCCTGTATATAGCCTCCACATTGACTCTGTACCGTAACACCCTGTATATAGCCTCCACATTGACTCTGTACCGTAACACCCTGTATATAGCCTCCACATTGACTCTGTACCGTAACACCCTGTATATAGCCTCCACATTGACTCTGTACTGGTACCCTCTGTATATAGTCTCACTATTGTTATTTACTGCTGCTCTTTAATTATTTGTTTTATTTTCTATTTTTTACTTATCTATTTTTTACTTAACACTTATTTTTCTTAAAACTTCTTAAATCATTGTTGGGTTCAGGGCTTGTAAGTAAGCATTTCACTGAAAGGTCTAACTACACATGTTGTATTCAGCGCATGTGACTAATGATTTGATTTGAAGTCTTAGCCATAGTATTTATATTAGCAAGACGTGCTGCTCTATTCTGGGCCAGATGCAACTTAACCAGGTATTTCTTTGCAGCGCTCGGCCACATGATTTAGGCTGTATCTGTGAGGGTGTTGGTGAATAAAGAAAGGCGCAGGACACAGAGATGAGTTTAGTCCGACAGTTTACTCAAAAAATGAAAGAGTAATATTCCAACACTGAAAACACAAAAATCCAAAACACAAATAACACGAACCCACATGACAAACAACAACGCACAAAACAGAGAGGGGAGCCAGGGGGTTAAATAAGGAACATACAGTAATTAATGGAATAGAAATCAGGTGTGTATAATGAAGACAAAACCAAACGAAAATGAAACATGGATCGGTGGCGACTAGAAAGCCGGTGACGTCGACCGCCGAACGCCGCCCGAACAAGGAGAGGGACCAACTTCGATGGAAGTCGTGACAGTATCACATCCGGCCGTGATCGGGAGTCCCATAGGGCGGCGCACAATTGGTCCATCTTCGGCCGGGGTAGGCCTTCATTGTAAATAAGACTTTGTACTTAACTGACTTGCCTAATTAAATAAAGGTTAAATAAAGTAAAAATGACTGGTCAATAATCAAGATAAGATAAAACTAGAGTCTGCAGGACTTGCTTTCTGGAGTGTGGTGTCCATATCTCTTTATTATGGACAGACTTCTCCCCATCTTTACAACCATTGAATCTATATGTTTTGACCATGACTGTTCAGTGATCCGCTCCCTGGAGTTAGCGTTGATAACTAGAGTTAGCGTTTATAACTAGAGTTAGCGTTGATAACTAGAATTAGCGTTGATAACTAGAGTTAGCGTTGATAACTAGAGTTAGCGTTGATAACTAGAGTTAGCGTTTATAACTAGAGTTAGCGTTGATAACTAGAATTAGCGTTGATAACTAGAGTTAGCGTTGATAACTAGAATTAGCGTTGATAACTAGAGTTAGCGTTGATAATTAGAATTAGCGTTGTCGTGTCTTTGGGCATCATTAAAATTGAAGACCGTTATTTTATCAAATCAATTCTCTGTAATTATTATTACGTGATTAAACTCATCATGTAAATGTAATTAACTAGGATTTCGGGGAACCAAGGAAAATCTTCAGATTACAAAGCTATAATTTTATGAATATAAAAAAGATATTTAAATATCTGATCAATTAGTCTTCTTATTAATGAATGATTTTTTACCTCACGTTAGTCTCATTCCAAACGTCGTAAATTGTTGGTTATCTGCACGAACCCAGTCTTCACTATGAATCATCCATACACCAATTGGCTTAATCATTTATTTACTAACTAGCTAAATAATCACAGAAATGCATAAACAAACAAACAGTAGATATTGGATAACCAGTAGATATTGGTTACTAACAATGATAGGGGAGGTTCCCTAGTGGGCTAAACCGATATGACGGCTTGGTGGACAAAGGGAAGTGGGTGTGGACTGAGAAAGGAGAAAGACAAAATGGATCACTACACACAGTGGATAAATATATTAATTGAAATGCTAATCCTTCGCACATGAACGCTCGCTCATCCGGGAATAATTGCAAGTACATATTTACGGTGTATGTCAATGTTGTCATCAATGTTGGAATCCAGTCCGTCTGCTGGAGAGTTCATCCGTCTGTCTGTCTGTCTGTCTCTATCTCTCTCTCTCTCTCTCTCTCTCTCTCTCTCTCTCTCTCTCTGTCTCTCTCTCTCTTTCTGTTTCCCTGAAGATCAAAGTCTTCCGTGGTTAAAATGGATACTTCAGAGTACCATTCAGAAATGTTCTCGTAGAATAGATGTTTCGGCGGTTGTCGGTATTCACATCCCAGGTTTATATAATTGCTAGCTGCAGACTAGTAATTAGTATCTAAGATTTGCTCTTATTCTGTAGGGATCAATAGTCTCAGTGTTTGAACCTTTTCCAGCCATGTAGCCAATGCTCCACGTGGTATGGTTTTCTAGTCTTGGTACTCAAACCTGTGCCACCTCAGCTTACACCGAGGTCTGCGTTGGTCTGAACTATTCACAATCATAGCTCACTCTGTCGGTTTGCTGAAGAGTCTGAAGAGAGTCTGAAGAGAGTCTGAAGAGAGAGAGTCTGAAGAGAGTCTGAAGAGAGTCTGAAGAGAGTCTGAAGAAAGAGAGTCTGAAGAGAGAGAGTCTGAAGAGAGTCTGAAGAGAGTCTGAAAAGAGAGAGTCTGAAGAGAGTCTGAAGAGAGAGAGTCTGAAGAGAGTCTGAAGAGAGAGAGTCTGAAGAGAGTCTGAAGAGAGAGAGAGTCTGAAGAGAGTCTGAAGAGAGAGTCTGAAGAGAGTCTGAAGAGAGTCTGAAGAGAGAGAGTCTGAAGAGAGAGAGTCTGAAGAGAGAGAGTCTGAAGAGGATTTTCTATGGAGGGGTTTTTATTCGTAACAATTTAAAAGGGCTGTTCCATGACGCCAGATCATGTCTGTGCTCACGGGGGCGTGCCAATGTCTTTGTTAAACTTTAAAGGGAATACAATTCTCTTTCATTAAAGGTTTAACATCACCTTACATCATTTCACAAATAGTTTAATCTTTTTCATCTCAATAATTAGATGCTAACACCATACTGTCACGTTCCTGACCTGTTTTCTGTTGTTTTGTATGTGTTAGTCAGTCAGGGCGTGAGTGTGGGTGGGCATTTCTATGTTATGTGTTTCTATGTTGGTTTATGGGTGACCTGATATGGTTCTCAATTAGAGGCAGGTGGTTGTCATCTCCTCTGATTGAGAACCATATTAAGGTAGGTGGTTTCACATGGTTTGTTTGTGGGTGATTGCCGCTGTGTTTGTGTTTATTGCACCACACGGTACTGTCTCGTCTCGTTCCTTCGTTCTTTCCTGTTCATGCGTGCTTCGTTATATGTAGTTTGCATGTTCAGGTCAGTCTACGTTGTTTGTTTGTTATTTTGTAAATATTCAAGTATAGTTCGTGTCAGTGTTCGTCATGTCTAATAAATTCATTATGTCTACATACCTCGCTGCACATTGGTCATCCGATCCATCTCGCCTCTCCTCGTCAGAGGAGGAGGACGAAGTAGAATGCCGTTACACATACTTGTGGATATGTACATATTCAGAGATATAGTTATGTGAGTTTCCTGTGCTTCGTGAGATCACCAAATGAAACACACTCAACATAATTGTCCCTTACATTATTTGTTGTATTATTTGTTCTGTCTTTTCTAGTGGATTAAACTGAAATTGCAACCAACTGTCACGCCCTGACCATAGAGAGCTGTTTAATCTCTATGTTGGTTGGGGCGTGATAGTGACGAGGGTGGGTCATCTAGGTGATTAATGGTTTATGTTGGCCTGGTATGCTTCCCAATCAGAGACAGCTGTTTCTCGTTGTCTCTGATTGGGGATCATATTTAGGCAGCCATTTTCCCCATTTGTGTTTGTGGGATCTTGTCTACAGATAGTTGCCTGTGTGCACACCAGTAGCTTCACATTTTGTTGTTTTTGTTGGGTATTCATTTAAATAAAAGAAAATGTAGGCCTACCACGCTGCACCTTGGTTCAATCCTTACGACGACCGTTACACCAACTTTCTAAGGCTTGTTTAAAAAAATAACAATATTTGGGAAATTATTTCCTTTTCAAATAACCAAAAGTGAGCCGTTGTAATCTGAATAAAGGGAAAAAGGCCTTTCTTGAACATGGGGTGAGACATTCTTACTAATTTACTAGAGAACCAGTTTGGATTTAAGTATAACTTTTGTATGACTGAGGCCTGTAGTGAGAGGTCTAAAGCTTTAATATTTCATAATTTCTGCCCTCCGAATTCATATTCGTTATATTAATAGGCCCGTTTAATTTTGTCTGGCTAGCCGTTCCAAATAAAATGTTATATTTTTTTCTCGTATAATTTAAAAAACAGAATGCTAAAACAGGTCGCTAGGTGTAGGCAAAACCATAAGAGAATAGGTAAACCGGGATATGACTAAAGAGTAAATCAGGGTGTCACGATCGTCTTGCGGAGAGAGAGAGGACCAAGGCGCAGCGTGTGCAAAATACATTCTCTTTTATTTAGAGAAGGAAAAAACAAGAAACGAACACTGATAACAAACTAAACAAAAACAACAAACGACCGTGAAGCTAACGACGTAAGTGCATAACACAAGCAACAAACGTTCAACATAGACAATTACCCACAAAACCCAAATGCCTATGGCTGCCTTAAATATGGCTCTCAATCAGAGACAATGAACCACAGCTGCCTCTAATTGAGAACCAATCTAGGCAGCCATAGACATACAAACACCTAGACAAGACACTGACCCATAAACGTACAAAACCCCTAGACAAACCAAAACACATACATTCCCCATGTCACACCCTGACCTAACTAAAATAATAAAGAAAACAAAGAATACTAAGGCCAGGGCGTGACAGTACCCCCCCCCCCCCCCCAAAGGTGCGGACTCCGGCCGCACAACCTGACATAGAAGGGGAGAGTCCGGGGTGGGCCTTATTATGGCGGCGGCTCGGGTGCGGGACGTGGCCCCCACTCCACCATTGTCAATACCCGCTTTGGTGGCGCCTCTGGAGCGGCGACCCTTGTAGCAAGTCCCGGACTGAAGACCATCCCAGAGGGCGCCACCGGACGGATGGGTAGCTCCAGACTGAGGGGTAGCTCATGACTGGAGGGCAGCTCCGGACTGAGGGACGGCAGCTCCGGACTGAGGGACGGCAGCTCATGGCTGGCTGACGGATCTGGCTGCTCATGGCTGGCTGGCGGATCTGGCTGCTCATGGCTGGCGGACGGATCTGGCTGCTCATGGCTGGCGGACGGCTCGGGCTGCTCATGGCTGGCGGACGGCTCGGGCTGATCCTGGCTGGCGGACGGCTCGGGCTGATCCTGGCTGGCGGACGGCTCGGGCTGATCCTGTCTGGCGGACGGCTCGGGCTGATCCTGTCTGGCGGACGGCTCGGGCTGATCCTGTCTGGCGGACGGCTCGGGCTGATCCTGTCTGGCGGACGGCTCGGGCTGATCCTGTCTGGCGGACGGCTCGGGCTGATCCTGTCTGGCGGACGGCTCTCGCTGATCCTGTCTGGCGGACGGCTCTGGCTGATCCTGTCTGGCGGACGGCTCTGGCTGATCCTGTCTGGCGGACGGCTCTGGCTGATCCTGTCTGGCGGACGGCTCTAGCGGCTCGGGACAGACGGGCAGCTCTGAAGGCTCGGGACAGACGGGCAGCTCAGACGGTGCTTGGCAGACGGGCAGCTCAGACGGTGCTTGGCAGACGGGCAGCTCAGACGGTGCTTGGCAGACGGGCAGCTCAGACGGTGCTTGGCAGACGGGCAGCTCAGACGGTGCTTGGCAGACGGGCAGCTCAGACGGTGCTTGGCAGACGGGCAGCTCTGGCCGGCTGAGGCACACTGTATGCCTGGTGCGTGGTGCCGGAACTGGAGGTACCGGGCTAAGGACACGCACCTTCAGGCTAGTGCGGGGAGAAGGAACAGGGCATACTGGACCCTGGAGACGCACATTAGGCCTAGTGCGTGGTGCCGGCACTGGTGGTACCGGGCTGGGGACACGCATCTCAGGGCTAGTGCGGGGAGCAGCAACAGGACGCACAGGACTCTGGGGACACACAGGAGGCTTGGTGCGTGGTGTAGGCACTGGTGGTAATGGGCTGGAGACACGCACCATAGGGCTAGTGCGTGGAGGAGGAACAGGGCTCTGGAGACGCACAGGAAGCTTGGTGCGTGGTGCCGGAACTGGTGGTACCGGGCTGGAGACACGCACCACAGGGTTAGTGCGTGGAGGAGGAACAGGGCTCTGGAGACGCACAGGAAGCCTGGTGCGTGGTGTAGGCACTGGTGGTACTGGGCTGGGGCGGGGAGGTGGTGCCGGATATACCGGACCGTGCAGGCTTACTGGCTCCCTTGAGCACCGATCCTGCCCAACCTCACCTGGTTGTATGCTCCCCTTCGCCCGACCAGTGCGGGGAGGTGGAATAACCCGCACCGGGCTATGTAGGCGAACCAGGGACACCATGCGTAAGGCTGGTGCCATGTATGCCGGCCCGAGGAGACGCACTGGTGGCCAGATGCGTTGGGCCGGCTTCATGACATCCGGCTCAATCCTCAATCTAGCCCTACCAGTGCGGGGAGGTGGAATAACCCGCACCGGGCTATGAACACGTACAGGAGACACCATGCCCTCTACTGCGTAACACGGTGTCTGCCCGTACTCTCGCTCTCCACGGTAAGTACAGGGAGTAGGCGCAGGTCTCCTACCTGACTTCGCCACACTCCCTTTTATCCCCCCCCCAAGAAATGTTGGGGTTTTACTTGCGGGCTTCCAGCCTTGCTTCCGTGCTGCCTCATATCGCCTCCTCTCGGCTTTAGCTGCCTCCAGCTCTTCACGAGGGAGGCGATATTCTCCCGGTTGTGCCCAAGGTCCCTTTCCATCCAGTACCTCTTCCCATGTCCATGAATCCTTTGTGTATAGCTCCTGTTGCTGCTTGACACGCTGGTTGGTCCGGTTACGGTGGGTAATTCTGTCACGATAGTCTTGCGGAGAGAGAGAGAGGACCAAGGCGCAGCGTGTGCAAAATACATTCTCTTTTATTTAGAGAAGGAAAAAACAAGAAACGAACACTGATAACAAACTAAACAAAAACAACAAACGACCGTGAAGCTAACGACGTAAGTGCATAACACAAGCAACAAACGTTCAACATAGACAATTACCCACAAAACCCAAATGCCTATGGCTGCCTTAAATATGGCTCTCAATCAGAGACAATGAACCACAGCTGCCTCTAATTGAGACCCAATCTAGGCAGCCATAGACATACAAACACCTAGACAAGACACTGACCCATAAACGCACAAAACCCCTAGACAATACAGAAAACACATACATTCCCCATGTCACACCCTGACCTAACTAAAATAATAAAGAAAACAAAGAATAGTAAGGCCAGGGCGTGACACAGGGTAAACCGGGATATGACTAAAGAGTTAATCAGGGTAAACTGTGATATGACTAAAGAGTTAATCAGGGTAAACTGGGATATGACTAAAGAGTTAATCAGGGTCAACTGGGATATGACTAAAGAGTTAATCAGGGTCAACTGGGATATGACTAAAGAGTTAATCAGGGTAAACTGGGATATGACTAAAGAGTTAGTCAGGGTAAACTGGGATATGACTAAAGAGTTAATCAGGGTAAACCGGGATATGACTAAAGAGTTAATCAGGGTCAACTGGGATATGACTAAAGAGTTAATCAGGGTAAACTGGGTGTTACGAATCCCGCCGAGGATGGTGCCTCTTCCCGTTCGGGCGGCGCTCGGCGGTCGTCGTCTCCGGTCTACTAGCTGCCACCGATCCCCTTTTCTATTTTCCTTTGAGTTGGTCTAATTTGTTTCACCTGTGGTGTGTTTAGGTTAGGGGTTATTTAAACCCAGTTTGCCCGCTGACTTTTGTGCGGGCTTGTTTTTCTGTTTCGTGTTGGTGGTGTTCAGTAGTGGATTTCTATGATACATTTTTCCTTGGACAGTATTCTTTACGCGCCCAGTGTTTTGTGTGGCGTCGCCGTATTGTATGTTATTTCTATAAGGAAATAAACATCCACTTGTTGAAGATATTCCTGCTCTCTGCACCTGACTCTTTTATTCCACCACTGGAAGTGTTACAGAAGCCCGCACCACGTAATGGAGTCAGCAGAAGCAGCAACCACCCCTCTTCCATCGATGGAGGAGCGTGTCCTTCATCACACCGCCGTTCTCCATCGGATAGGGTCGGCGATGGACATGATGATGGAGAGGATGGAACGATGGGAGAGGAGTGGTATCCCGACATCTACACCAGCTCCTTCCCAGACGGCGCAACCTTCTCCATCAACGTCGGCATCTGGTTCAGGCGCATTGCGTCTCGCGCTCCCAAGGGAGTACGACGGAGCGGTGGCTGGGTGCCAGGGGTTTTTGCTCCAGTTGGAGCTCTACTTGGCCACCGTTCATCCGACTCCCTCTGGAGAGGAGAGTGTTAGCCTCCTCATCTCCTGTCTGACGGGTAGAGCCCTGGAATGGGCAAATGCGGTCTGGAACGGCCCAGACTCGGTTCGAGACCACTACCCAGAGTTCACCCGCCGCTTTCGGGCCGTATTTGACCACCCTCAGGAGGGCCGAGCGGTGGGTGAGCGACTGTTCCACCTCAGACAGGAGACGAGGAGTGCGCAAGACTTCGCCTTGGAGTTCCGGACCTTGGCTGCTGGTGCGGGGTGGAATGACAGGGCCCTGATGGACCATTATCGATGTAGCCTTCGGGAGGACGTCCGTCGGGAGCTAGCTTGTCGAGACACTACACTCTCTCTCGATGAGTTAATTGACATGTCTATACGACTAGACAACCTGCTAGCTGCCCGCGGGCGTTCAGAGGGGGTCCTGTCAGTTCCACCTCCCAGCCCTCCCGCTTCAACTCCGATGGAGTTGGGAGGGGCTGCATCTAGGGGGGCCGGAGGAGGTGGCTTCTCTTGCACCTATTGTGGCAGGAGAGGACACACTTCAGACCGGTGTTGGAGAAGCGCCTCTGGGAGTAGAGATGGCAGGCGGAATACTTCTCGGTCACCTCAGGTGAGTAGGCACAAGACTCACCCAGAGCTTCCTGTCGGTCACATGTTTTTGGTTATTTTTTTCCCTGCGTTTTTCCCTTCTCTCCAGCATAAGGCGCTAGTAGACTCAGGCGCAGCTGGGAGTTTTATGGATCGCGGTCTAGCCCGTAAGTTGGGTATTCCGTTGGTACAGATAGACCCTCCTTTCCCTGTGCACTCCTTAGATAGCCGACCGCTAGGGTCAGGGCTGATCAGGGAGGCCACGATTCCGCTGGACATGGTAACGCAGGGGGATCATAGGGAGCAGATTAGTTTCTACCTTATTGATTCACCTGGGTTTCCGGTGGTGTTGGGGGTTCCTTGGCTAGCCATTCACAATCCCCTCATTTCCTGGAGACAGGGAGCTCTTCAGGAGTGGTCAGAGGAGTGTTCAGGTAGGTGTGTGGGAGTTTCCATCGGTGCCACCTCGGTGGAGAGTCCAGACCAGGTTTCCACTGTGCGCATTCCCCCAGAATATGCCGATTTGGCTATCGCTTTTAGTAAGAAGAAAGCGACCAAATTACCACCTCATCGACGGTGGGATTGCGTGATAAACCTCCAGGAGAACGCTGCACTTCCCAGGAGTCATGTGTACCCCTTGTCACAGGAGGAGACGTTGGCTATGGAGACATATGTCACGGAAGCTCTGAGACAGGGGTTCATTCGGCCCTCCATGTCACCCGTCTCCTCGAGTTTCTTTTTTGTGAGAAAGAAGGAGGGAGGTCTGCGTCCGTGCATTGATTATCGAGGTCTAAATTCAATCACAGTGGGATTTAGTTATCCGCTACCTCTCATCGCTACGGCGGTGGAATCATTCCACGGAGCACGTTTCTTCACAAAACTGGATCTCAGGAGTGCGTATAATCTGGTGCGTATTCGGGGAGGAGACGAGTGGAAAACAGCGTTTAGTACCACATCAGGCCACTATGAGTACCTCGTCATGCCGTATGGGTTAAAGAATGCTCCAGCCGTTTTCCAATCCTTTGTAGATGAGATTCTCAGGGACATGCACGGGCAGGGTGTGGTAGTGTATATTGATGACATCTTGATCTATTCTGCTACACGCGCCGCGCATGTCTCCCTGGTGCGCAGGGTCCTTGGGAGGCTGCTGGAGCATGACCTATACGTCAAGGCTGAGAAATGTGTGTTCTCCAAACAAGCCGTTTCCTTCCTGGGTTATCGCATTTCCACCTCAGGGGTGGTGATGGAGAGTGATCGCGTTAACGCCGTGCGTAATTGGCCGACTCCAACCACGGTAAAGGAGGTGCAGCGGTTTTTAGGGTTTGCCAATTACTACCGGAGGTTTATCCGGGGTTTTGGCCAAGTGGCGGCACCCATTACCTCACTGCTAAAGGGAGGGCCGGTGCGTCTACAGTGGTCGGCCGAGGCAGAGGGAGCTTTCAACCAGTTGAAGGCACGGTTTACTGAGGCTCCCGTGTTGGCGCATCCGGACCCTTCATTAGCGTTCATAGTGGAGGTGGATGCGTCCGAGGCTGGTGTTGGAGCCGTGCTATCACAGCGCTCGGGCACGCCACCGAAGCTCCGTCCCTGTGCTTTCTTTTCTAAGAAGCTGGGTCCGGCGGAGTGGAACTATGATGTGGGGGACAGGGAGCTACTAGCTATGGTAAAAGCCCTGAAGGTGTGGAGACACTGGCTTGAGGGGGCTAAGTACCCTTTTCTCATCTGGACTGACCATCGCAATCTGGAGTATATCCGAGAGGCGAGGAGACTGAATCCGCGTCAGGCGAGGTGGGCCATGTTCTTTACTCGTTTTAGATTTACGATCTCTTACCGACCAGGTTCCCTCAACACTAAGGCCGACGCGCTGTCTCGTCTCTATGACACGGATGACCGGCCCATCGATCCGACTCCCATCCTTCCCGCCTCTTGTCTGGTGGCTCCGGTGGTATGGGAGGTGGACGCGGACATCGAGCGGGCGTTGAGGGTAGAACCTGCGCCGTCCCAGTGTCCGACTGGCCTTAGGTACGTACCGCTTGGTGTCCGTGATCGTTTGATTCGGTGGGCTCACACACTACCTGCTTCGGGTCATCCGGGGGTGGAGAGGACAGTGCGTGGTCTTAGAGGGAAATACTGGTGGCCCACCTTGGCTAAGGACGTGAGACTCTATGTCTCCTCCTGCTCGGTATGCGCTCAGAGTAAGGCTCCTAGGCACCTACCGAGGGGGAAGTTACAACCCCTTCCGGTTCCACAACGGCCATGGTCTCATCTATCGGTAGATTTTTTGACGGATCTTCCTCCATCTCAGGGGAACACTACCATTTTGGTCGTTGTGGATCGGTTCTCTAAGTCCTGTCGTCTCCTCCCATTGCCTGGTCTCCCTACGGCCCTACAGACTGCGGAGGCTCTATTTACCCACGTCTTCCGGCATTACGGGGTGCCGGAGGATATCGTATCTGATCGAGGTCCCCAGTTCACGTCCCGGGTATGGAGGGCGTTTATGGAGCGTCTGGGGGTCTCGGTCAGCCTCACCTCTGGGTATCACCCCGAAAGTAATGGGCAGGTGGAAAGAGTGAACCAGGAGGTGGGTAGGTTTCTGAGGTCGTACTGCCAGGACCGGCCAGGAGAATGGGCGAGGTACGTCCCGTGGGCGGAGTTGGCCCAGAACTCACTCCGCCACTCATCAACGAACATGTCGCCCTTCGAGTGTGTACTGGGGTACCAGCCGGTCCTGGCTCCGTGGCATCAGAGCCAGACTGAAGCTCCTGCGGTGGAGGAGTGGGTACAGCGCTCTAGAGAGACCTGGCGAGCGGTCCAGGACTCTCTCAAGCAGGCCAGTGAACGGCAGAAGAGGAGCGCTGACCGCCACCGCAGTGAGGCCCCTGTGTTCGCACCAGGGGACAGGGTCTGGCTCTCGGCCCGAAACCTGCCCCTCCGCCTGCCCTGCCGGAAGCTGGGGCCGCAGTGTGTGGGGCCATTTAAAGTCCTGAGGAGGATAAACGAGGTGTGTTATAGGTTACAACTTCCCTCTTATTATCGTATTAACCCCTCGTTTCATGTGTCTCTCCTCAGGCCGGTGGTAGCTGGTCCCCTGCAGGAAGGTGAGGTACCGGAGGTCCCTCCTCCCCCTCTTGACATCGAGGGGTCCCCGGCGTATAGGATACGAGCCATTCTGGACTCAAGACGCCGGGTGAGGGGCCTGCAGTACCTCGTGGACTGGGAGGGGTACGGTCCGGAGGAGAGATGCTGGGTACCGGTGGGGGACATTTTGGATCCGTCCCTCTTGAGGGACTTTCACCGCCTCCATCCGGAGTGCCCTGCTCCTCGCCCTCCGGGTCGTCCTCGAGGCCGGAGTCGGCGCGCTGCGGGAGCCGCGCGTCGGGAGGGGGGTACTGTTACGAATCCCGCCGAGGATGGTGCCTCTTCCCGTTCGGGCGGAGCTCGGCGGTCGTCGTCTCCGGTCTACTAGCTGCCACCGATCCCCTTTTCTGTTTTCCTTTGAGTTGGTCTAATTTGTTTCACCTGTGGTGTGTTTAGGTTAGGGGTTATTTAAACCCAGTTTGCCCGCTGACTTTTGTGCGGGCTTGTTTTTCTGTTTCGTGTTGGTGGTGTTCAGTAGTGGATTTCTATGATACATTTTTCCTTGGACAGTATTCTTTACGCGCCCAGTGTTTTGTGTGGCGTCGCCGTATTGTATGTTATTTCTATAAGGAAATAAACATCCACTTGTTGAAGATATTCCTGCTCTCTGCACCTGACTCTTTTATTCCACCACTGGAAGTGTTACACTGGGATATGACTAAAGAGTTAATCAGGGTCAACTGGGATATTTTTCCACAAATAGACAGGTATTTTCCTTTCCATTGTAGCAAGATCTTATCTATTTTAGCTAACTTTCTATTAAAATGTAGTGGAGTGAGATCATGTAATTATTTTGGGATATGTATACCGAGTATGTCCACATCCCCGTCAGACCATTTTATTGGTAAACTACACAGTAATGTAAAAGTGACATTATTTTGTGATCCAATACGTAATATAATACACTTTACATAATTTGGTTTTAATCCAGAGAGGATAGCAAACGTATCTAGATCCTCTGTGGAGGTACTGCTATTACAGCCCTCTGTCTCTGTCTCTCTCTCTCTCTCTCTCTCTCTCTCTCTCTCTCTCTCTCTCTCTCTCTCTCTCTCTCTCTCTCTCTCTCTCTCTCTCTCTCTCTCTCTCTCTCTCTCTCTCTCTCTCTCATTTCAATTTGCTTTATTGGCATGACGTAACAACGTACATATTGCCAAAGCTTATTTTGGATATTTACAATAAAATAAAATCAAAATGAGAATCAAAATTGTCAACGGGACAACAGTAACAACAATAACCAAGGGTCAAAATAACCATACATTGAACAGTAACAATAAGCATACAGTAGTGTACATGTGCAGGTTTATTGATCTGTCAGACACTGTCCCTCAACTTATGGCAGGCAGCAATGTAGTGCGCTGCCAACCCACAGCTCTCTGCGTCCTCCCCCAACAGGACTGGTAGCCTACTCTCATCAGAGAGGCCTTTGAAACCTTGAATAAGGGTTTCAAATTTGGGGAATTGACACTCTCTAATTGTTTTATATTTTTGACATTTTGTCAGGAAATGCAGGTCCGTCTCAGGTTCTGCTGTGGTGCAGTGGTTGCACAGCCTTTCCTCTACAGGGAGCCATGTTTTCCTGTGTCTACCCTTCCCTTCTTCTTCTCTCTCTCTCTCTCTGTCTTTCTCTCTCTCTCTCTCTGTCTCTCTCTCTCTCTCTCTCTCTCTCTCTCTCTCTCTCTCTCTCTCTCTCTCTCTCTCTCTCTCTCTCTCTTTCTCTCTCTCTGTCTCTCTCTCTCCCTCTCTCTCTCTCTCTCTGTGTCTCTCTCTCTGTCTCTCTCTCTCTCTGTCTCTCTCTCTGTCTCTCTCTCTCTCTCTCTCTGTCTCTCTCTCTGTCTCTCTCTCTCTCTCTCTCTGTCTCTCTCTCTCTCTCTCTGTCTCTCTCTCTGTCTCTCTGTCTCTCTCTGGGCTTTTACGGAGATTAAAGAAACACTTTCAATAAAAAGGCTGTTATCCTCATTGACTTTTTGACTGCAAAACTCTCTCTCTCCCTCTCTCTCTCTATTCAATTCAATTTCAGGATTTATTGGCATAGGAAGCATTAGTTAACATTGCCCAAACAATGGTGTTTGTTCTTCACTTGTTGCCCTTTTCTTGTGGCAATAAGTCACATATCTTGCTGCTGTGATGTCAGACTGTGGTATTTCACCCAGTAGATATGGGAGTTTATCAAAATTGGATTTGTTTTCGAATTCTTTGTGGGTCTGTGTGATCTGAGGGAAATATGTGTCTCTAATATGGTCATACATTTGGCAGGAGGTTAGGAAGTGCAGGTCAGTTTCCACCTCATTTTGTGGGCAGTGAGCACATAGCCTGTCTTCTCTTGAGAGCCCGGTCTGCCTACGGTGGCCTCTCTCAATAGCAAGGCTATGCTCACTGAGTCTGTACATAGTCAAAGCTTTCCTTAAGTTTGGGTCAGTCACAGTGGTTAGGTATTCTGCCACTGTATACTCTCTGTTTAGGTCCAAATAGCATTCTAGCTTGCTCTGTTATTTGTTGATTCTTTCCAATGTGTCAAGTAATTATCTTTTAGTTTTCTCATGATTTGGTTGGGTCTAATTGTGTTGTTGTCCTGGGGCTCTGTGGGGTCTGTTTGTGTTTATGAACAGAGCCCCAGGACCAGCTTGCTTAGGGGACTCTTCTCCAGGTTCATCTCTCTGTAGGTGATGGCTTTGTTATGCAAGGTTTGGGAATCGCTTCCTTTTAGGTGGTTGAAGAATTTAACGTCTCTTTTCTGGATTTTGATCATTAGCGGGTATCGGCCTAATTCTGCTCTGCATGCATTATTTGGTGTTTTACGTTGTACACGGGTGATATTTGTGCGGAAATCTGCATGCAGAGTCTCAATTTGGTGTTTGTCCCATTTTGTGAATTCTTGGTTGGTGAGCGGACCCCAGACCTCACAACCATAAAGGGCAATGGGCTCTATGACTGATTCAAGTATTTTTAGCCAGATCCTAATTGGTATGTTGAATTTTATGTTCCTGTTGATGGCATAGAATGCCCTTCTTGCCTTGTCTCTCAGATCGTTCACAGCTTTGTGGAAGTTACCTGTGTCGCTGATGTTTAGGCCGAGGTAGGTATAGTTTTTTGTGTGCTCTAGGGCAACGGTGTCTAGATGGAATTTGTATTTGTGGTCCTGGCAACTGGACCTTTTTGGAACACCATTATTTTGGTCTTACTGAGATTTACTGTCAGGGCCCAGGTCTGTCAGAATCTGTGCAGAAGATCTAGGTGCTGCTCTAGGCCCTCCTTGGTTGGTGACAGAATCACCAGATCATCAGCAAACAGTAGACATTTGACTTCAGATTCTAGTAGGTTGAGGCCGGGTGCTGCAGACTGTTCTAGTGCCCGCGCCAATTCACTGATATATATATATGTTGAAGAGGGTGGGGCTTATGCTGCATCCCTGTCCAATTTTAACCGCACACTTGTTATTTGTGTACATGGATTTTATAATGTTGTATGTTTTTCCCCCAACCCCACTTTATATCAATTTGTATAGACCCTCATGAAAACAATTGAATCAAAAGCTTTTTGAAATCAACAAAGCATGACAAGACTTTGCCTTTGTTTTGTTTTTTGTCAATTAGGGTGTGTAGGGTGAATACGTGGTCTGTCGTACGGTAATTCTGTAAAAAGCCAATTTGACATTTGCTCAGTACATTGTTTTCACCGAGGAAATGTACGAGTCTGCTGTTATTGATAATGCAGAGGATTTTCCCAAGGTTGCTGTTGACGCATATTCCACGGTAGTTATTGGGGTCAAATTTGTCTCCACTTTTGTGGATTGGGGTGATCAGTCCTTGGTTCCAAATATTGGGGAAGATGCCAGAACTATGAATGATGTTTAAGTGTAGCCAATTGTAGTTTGTGGTTTGTATATTTTATCATTTCATTTAGGATACCATCAACACCACAGGCCTTTTTGGGTTGGAGGGTTTTGTATTCTGTCCTGTAGTTCATTCAAGGTAATTGGATAATCCAGTGGGTTCTGGTAGTCTTTAATAGTTGATTCTAAGATTTGTAATTGATCATGTATATGTTTTTGTTGTTTGTTCTATATCTCTATATATCTCTATAAAAATATCTCTCTATATATCTCTATAAAAATATCTCTCTATATCTCTCTCTCTCTCTCTCTCTCTCTCTCTCTCTCTCTCTCTCTCTCTCTCTCTCTCTCTCTCTCTCTCTCTCTCTCTCTCTCTCTCTCTCTCTCTCTCTCTCTCTCTCTCTCTCTCTGTCTCTCTCTCTCTCTCTCTCTCTCTCTCTCTCTGTCTCTCTGTCTCTCTGTCTCTCTGTCTCTCTGTCTCTCCCTGTAGTTTGTAGCCCAGCCTAACTGCCAGCAGCTCCTAGCTACTCTGTGGTACGATGGATTCCCCGGCTGGAGGAGGAGACACTGGGCTGTCAAACTAGTGACCTGTTTCATCATAGGACTGCTGTTCCCTGTCTTCTCAATGGTTAGTATACTCCTTTTCACACTATGGTTCTGACCCAAACGGTACTGTTATGAGCTGTATGTATCACTATGGTTCTGACCCAAACGGTACTGTTATGAGCTGTATGTATCACTATGGTTCTGACCCAAACGGTACTGTTATGAGCTGTATGTATCACTATGGTTCTGACCCAAACGGTACTGTTATGAGCTGTATTTATCACTATGGTTCTGACCCCAAACGGTACTGTTATGAGCTGTATGTATCACTATGGTGCTGATCCAAACGGTACTGTTATGAGCTGTATGTATCACTATGGTGCTGATCCAAACGGTACTGTTATGAGCTGTATGTATCACTATGGTGCTGATCCAAACGGTACTGTTATGAGCTGTATTTATCACTATGGTTCTGACCCAAACGGTACTGTTATGAGCTGTATTTATCACTATGGTTCTGACCCAAACGGTACTGTTATGAGCTGTAAGTATTAAACGTCCCAGAGTAGGAGTGTTGATCTTGGATCAGGTCTACTTTCTTTTCACATAGTCCTTTCCAGAATGGTTCCATAAACTAACTAGACCGGCCCTTTACAGTTTGACTTGACTCGGCTTTTATGGGGCTCAGTACTTTGATTTCTGAAAAACCTGGAAACTTAGGGAACATTTCTGGAACCCTTACTAACTTCTCCTCCCTCTCTCCTCCCTCTCTCTCTCCTCCCTCTCTCTCTCCCTCTCTCTCCTCCCTCTCTCTCCCTCCCTCTCTCTCCTCCCTCTCTCTCCTCCCTCTCTCCCTCTCTCTCTCCTCTCTCTCCCTCTCTCCTCCCTCTCTCTCCTCCCTCTCTCCCTCTCTCTCTCCTCCCTCTCTCCTCTCTCCCTCTCTCTCCAGATCTACCTCCTAGCCCCCAAGTCTTCCCTGGGTGTGTTTGTGAAGAAACCCTTCATCAAGTTTATCTGTCACACAGCCTCCTATCTGAACTTTCTCTTCCTCCTCCTCCTCGCCTCCCAACACATCGCCAGGACCAAGCTACACATGCAGGTAATCCAAGACAAACAAACAGACAAACAGACACAAACAAAACAACAGACATGCAGTTAAATCAAATTAATTATTGTAATATATATTAAATCTATGTAAGAGATTGTATGGTTGTTGTAAGATGATTTTCATGTGTTTAACCGTTCATGACTAGCTAATACATTGACCCAATTTGATGTAATTTAATGCAGGGTCCTCCGCCTACTGTTGTTGAGTGGATGATACTACCGTGGGTACTGGGTGAGTAGAGAGGGTGTCTGTAGGGTGATACTACCATGGGTACTGGGTGAGTAGAGAGGGTGTCTGTACCGTGGGTACTGGGTGAGTAGAGGGGGTGTCTGTACTGGGTGAGTAGAGGGGGTGTCTGTACTGGGTGAGTAGAGAGGGTGTCTGTAGGGTGATACTACCGTGGGTACTGGGTGAGTAGAGAGGGTGTCTGTACCGTGGGTACTGGGTGAGTAGAGAGGGTGTCTGTACCGTGGGTACTGGGTGAGTAGAGAGGGGGTGTCTGTACCGTGGGTACTGGGTGAGTAGAGAGGGTGTCTGTACCGTGGGTACTGGGTGAGTAGAGAGGGTGTCTGTACCGTGGGTACTGGGTGAGTAGAGGGGGTGTCTGTACCGTGGGTACTGGGTGAGTAGAGGGGGTGTCTGTACCGTGGGTACTGGGTGAGTAGAGAGGGTGTCTGTACCGTGGGTACTGGGTGAGTAGAGAGGGTGTCTGTACCGTGGGTACTGGGTGAGTGAGAGGGGGTGTACTGTACCGTGGGTACTGGGTGAGTAGAGAGGGTGTCTGTACCGTGGGTACTGGGTGAGTAGAGAGGGTGTCTGTACCGTGGGTACTGGGTGAGTAGAGGGGGTGTCTGTACCATGGGTACTGGGTGAGTAGAGAGGGTGTCTGTACTGGGTGAGTAGAGAGGGTGTCTGTAGGGTGATACTACCGTGGGTACTGGGTGAGTAGAGAGGGTGTCTGTACCGTGGGTACTGGGTGAGTAGAGGGGGTGTCTGTACTGGGTGAGTAGAGAGGGTGTCTGTAGGGTGATACTACCGTGGGTACTGGGTGAGTAGAGAGGGTGTCTGTACCGTGGGTACTGGGTGAGTAGAGAGGGTGTCTGTACCGTGGGTACTGAGTGAGTAGAGAGGGTGTCTGTACCGTGGGTACTGGGTGAGTAGAGAGGGTGTCTGTACCGTGGGTACTGGGTGAGTAGAGAGGGTGTCTGTACCGTGGGTACTGGGTGAGTAGAGAGGGTGTGTCTGTACCGTGGGTACTGGGTGAGTAGAGGGGGTGTCTGTACCGTGGGTACTGGGTGAGTAGAGGGGGTGTCTGTACCGTGGGTACTGGTTGAGTAGAGAGGGTGTCTGTACCGTGGGTACTGGGTGAGTAGAGAGGGTGTCTGTACCGTGGGTACTGGGTGAGTAGAGAGGGTGTCTGTACCGTGGGTACTGGGTGAGTAGAGAGGGTGTCTGTACCGTGGGTACTGGGTGAGTAGAGAGGGTGTCTGTACCGTGGGTACTGGGTGAGTAGAGAGGGGGTGTCTGTAGGGTGATACTACCATGGGTACTGGGTGAGTAGA
Organism: Salvelinus alpinus; assembly: GCF_045679555.1. Taxonomy (NCBI): domain Eukaryota; kingdom Metazoa; phylum Chordata; class Actinopteri; order Salmoniformes; family Salmonidae; genus Salvelinus; species Salvelinus alpinus. The sequence goes on from NC_092116.1 coordinate 32,396,218, forward strand.
GAGGGTGTCTGTACCGTGGGTACTGGGTGAGTAGAGAGGGTGTCTGTACCGTGGGTACTGGGTGAGTAGAGAGGGTGTCTGTACCGTGGGTACTGGGTGAGTAGAGAGGGTGTCTGTACCGTGGGTACTGGGTGAGTAGAGAGGGTGTCTGTACCGTGGGTACTGGGTGAGTAGAGGGGGTGTCTGTACCGTGGGTACTGGGTGAGTAGAGAGGGTGTCTGTACTGGGTGAGTAGAGAGGGTGTCTGTACCGTGGGTACTGGGTGAGTAGAGAGGGTGTCTGTACCGTGGGTACTGGGTGAGTAGAGAGGGTGTCTGTACCGTGGGTACTGGGTGAGTAGAGAGGGTGTCTGTACCGTGGGTACTGGGTGAGTAGAGAGGGTGTCTGTACCGTGGGTACTGGGTGAGTAGAGAGGGTGTCTGTACCGTGGGTACTGGGTGAGTAGAGAGGGTGTCTGTACCGTGGGTACTGGGTGAGTAGAGAGGGTGTCTGTACCGTGGGTACTGGGTGAGTAGAGAGGGTGTCTGTACCGTGGGTACTGGGTGAGTAGAGAGGGTGTCTGTACCGTGGGTACTGGGTGAGTAGAGAGGGTGTCTGTACTGTGGGTACTGGGTGAGTAGAGAGGGTGTCTGTAGGGTGGGTACTGGGTGAGTAGAGAGGGTGTCTGTACCGTGGGTACTGGGTGAGTAGAGAGGGTGTCTGTACCGTGGGTACTGGGTGAGTAGAGAGGGTGTCTGTACCGTGGGTACTGGGTGAGTAGAGAGGGTGTCTGTACCGTGGGTACTGGGTGAGTAGAGGGGGTGTCTGTACCGTGGGTACTGGGTGAGTAGAGAGGGTGTCTGTACCGTGGGTACTGGGTGAGTAGAGAGGGTGTGGGTGGTGATACTACCATGGGTGAGTAGAGAGGGGGTGTCTGTACTGGGTGAGTAGAGAGGGTGTCTGTACCGTGGGTACTGGGTGAGTAGAGAGGGGGTGTCTGTGGGGTGATACTACTATGGGTACTGGGTGAGTAGAGCGGGTGTGGGTGGTGATACTACCATGGGTACTGTGTGAGTAGAGCGGGTATGGGTGGTGATACTACCATGGGTGAGTTTGGGAGTGAGAGGGGGAGTGTGTGTCTAATTCTGCAGTGAGACTGTCAGAGCGTGTGTGTGTGTGTCTGTGTGTGTGTGTGTGTGTGTGTGTGTGTGTGTGTGTGTGTGTGTGTGTGTGTGTGTGTGTGTGTGTGTGTGTGTGTGTGTGTGTGTGTGTGTGTGTGTGTGTGTGTGTGTCGCAGGCTTAATCAGAAACTAAGGAGATGTGAGATGGAAAATGTACAGAAAGTATTCACACCCTTTGACTTTTTTCACATTTTCTTGTGTTACAGCCTGAATGTAAAATTCTTTAAATTGAGATTTTGTGTCACTGGCCTTCACACAATACCCCATAATGTCAAAGCGGGATTATGTTTTTCAAAATGTTTACAAATTAATAAAAAATGAAAGCTGAAATGTCTTGAGTCAATAAGTATTCAACCTCTTTGTTATGTCAAACCTAAACAAGTTCAGGAGCAAAAAATGCTTAACAAGTCACATTATAAGTTGCATGGACTAACTTTGTGTGCAATAATAGTGTTTAACATGATTTTTGAATGACTACCTCATCTCTGTATCCAACACATATAATTATCTGTAAGGTCCCTCAGTCGAGCAATGAATTTCACACACAGATTCTACCACAAAGACCAGGGAGGATTTCCAATGCCTTGCAACGAAGGACACCTATTGATAGATGGGTAAAAAAAATGTTTTTACAGTCATTGAATATCCCTTTGAGCATGGTGAAGTTATTAATTACACATTGGATGGTGTATCAATACACCCAGTAACTACAAAGATACAGGAGTCCTTCCTAACTTAGTTGCCGGAGAGGAAGGAAACTGCTCAGGGATTTCACCATGAGGCCAATGGTGACTTTAAAACAGTTACAGGTCAACAACGTTGTAGTTACCCCACAATATTAACCTAATTGACAGAGTGAAAAGAAGGAAGCCTGTACAGAATACAAATATTCTAAAACATGCATCCTGTTTGTAACAAGGA
>NC_092116.1:32410798-32514141 GCF_045679555.1 Salvelinus alpinus
CCCCCCTCGTCTTACCGGAGTGTGCTGTTCTATCCTGCTGGTGCAGCGTGTATCCTGCTAGCTGAATATCCATGTCATCATTCAGCCACGATTCCGTGAAACATGGGATATTACAGTTTTTGATGTCCCGTTGGTAGGATATTCGTGATCGTACCTCGTCTAATTTATTGTCCAATGATTGCATGTTGGCGAGTAATATTGATGGTAACGGCAGCTTTCCTACTGGGTTCGGACGAGGCATCCGGCTCTTCGTCCTCTGCGTCTCTTCCTCTTGCGAATAACTGGGATGTCGACCCTGTGTGGTTTTTGGAGAATATCGTGTGAGTCCTGCTTGTTGTTGAAAAAAATCTTTGTCTAATCCGAGGTGAGTGATCACTGTCCTGATATCCAGAAGCTCTCTTTCTTCCGTAAGATACGGTTGCAGAAACATTATATACAAAATAATTTACAAATATCGCGGGGAAAAAAACACACAAAAGCACAATTGGTTAGGAGAGCGTAAAACGGCAGCCATTTCTTCCGGCGGCCATCTTCCAGGTGAAAGCTATGATCCCTTATTGATGTCCCTTGTTAAATCCACTTCAATCAGCGTAGATGATGGATGCAGGCCCAGGCCCCCCTTATGAAGGCCCTCGAATCAGTCCCCCTCACCCAAAAAGAAATAAATAATAATAAATAGCAAACTCAGTTGTAGAAACTAGTCCCATGACTCTGGATCAGAAGGTAACGTGTTCAAACCCAGTTGTAGAAACTGGTCCCATGACTCTGGATCACAAGGTAACGTGTCCAAACCCAGTTGTAGAAACTGGTCCCATGACTCTGGATCAGAAGGTAACGTGTTCACACCCAGTTGTAGAAACTGGTCCCATGACTCTGGATCAGAAGGTAACGTGTTCACACCCAGTTGTAGAAACTGGTCCCAAGACTCTGGATCAGAAGGTAACGTGTTCAAGCCCAGTTGTAGAAACTGGTTCCATGATCTGGATCAGAAGGTAACGTGTTCAAACCCAGTTGTAGAAACTGGTCCCATGACTCAGGATCACAAGGTAACGTGTCCAAACCCAGTTGTAGAAACTGGTCCCATGACTCTGGATCAGAAGGTAACGTGTTCACACCCAGTTGTAGAAACTGGTCCCATGACTCTGGATCAGAAGGTAACGTGTTCACACCCAGTTGTAGAAACTGGTCCCAAGACTCTGCATCAGAAGGTAACGTGTTCAAGCCCAGTTGTAGAAACTGGTTCCATGATCTGGATCAGAAGGTAACGTGTTCAAACCCAGTTGTAGAAACTGGTCCCATGACTCAGGATCACAAGGTAACGTGTTCACACCCAGTTGTAGAAACTGGTCCCATGACTCTGGATCAGAAGGTAACGTGTTCACACCCAGTTGTAGAAACTGGTCCCATGACTCTGGATCAGAAGGTAACGTGTTCACACCCAGTTGTAGAAACTGTTTTTACAGTTTTATGTTTTAACTCTATCCCAAACTTTAACACTTAACTTCAAAATTTGACGTTTGGAGAAATGGAACGATACAGAGCAACAGGAGCAACAAAAACACTTTGAAATGTAACGTTTAGAGCAACTTCGAAATTTGGAGAACGTGGAGGAACGTCTAATTCTGCACTGACAGCTTGTTGTTGGTCTCTTCACAATAACGTTCTCTTAATATTTATCATTTCCCCAGAATATTCTCTCTCTCTCTGTTCCTGCCCTCTTCATTCCTGGCAGCAGTGACACATTCTTTTCATTTCTCCTGCTAACACAGACTGGAATGACAACAGTGCTGTTCACTGTTAAATATTTCATACAATACAGAAACTGGAACCAGACCCTCGAGTCAAAACACATCTCTACACTTCTATATTATACACACACACACACACACACACACACACACACACACACACACACACACACACACACACACACACACACACACACACACACACACACACACACACACACACACACACACACACACACACACACACACACACACACACACACACACACACACACACACACACACACACACACACACACACACTATGGTGTTTCTGTCTTGTGATGTATGCCTGTTGTATACTCCATCTATACCCCACACCTCTCTCTCTCTCTCTCTCTCTCTCTCTCTCTCGCTCACGCTCTCTCTTTCTCCCTGATGTATACTGCATCTATATCCCACTACCCCCCCTCTCTCTCTCTCTCTCTCTCTTTCTCCCTGATGTATACTGCATCTATACCCCCCCTCTCTCTCTCTCTCTCTCTCTTTCTACCTGATGGATACTGCATCTATACCCCACTCCCCCCTCCCCTCTCTCTCTCTCTCTCTCTCTCTCTTTCTCTCTCTCTTTCTCCCTGTTGTATACTGCATCTACACCCCACTCTCCTCTCTCTCTCTCTCTCTCTCTCTCCTTTCCTTCATTTTTCTTGCTGTCTCTCCTCCATCCCCCTCACCCTCCCTCCATCCCCCTCACCCTCTCCTCCATCCCCTCACCCTCTCATCCATCCCCCTCACCCTCTCCTCCATCCCCCTCACCCTCTCCTCCATCCCCCTCACCCTCTCCTCCATCCCCCTCACCCTCTCCTCCATCCCCCTCACCCTCTCCTCAATCCTCCTCACCCTCCCTCCATCCCCCTCACCCTCTCCTCCATCCCCCTCACCCTCTCCTCCATCCTCCTCACCCTCTCCTCCATCCCCCTCACCCTCTCCTCCATCCTCCTCACCCTCTCCTCAATCCTCCTCACCCTCCCTCCATCCCCCTCACCCTCTCCTCCATCCCCCTCACCCTCTCCTCCATCCTCCTCACCCTCTCCTCCATCCCCCTCACCCTCTCCTCCATCCTCCTCACCCTCTCCTTCAGCAGTCTGATCCTCTCCTCTAGTGCTCTGATCTTCTCCTGCTCTTTCTCCCTTTGATGTTGTCTCTCCACCTCCAGCTCTTCAGGTCTGGTTGTGCTGGCCCCTTTTTTTGTGCTGAGTGAAGTTTAATCACCTGCTGTTCCAGCTCCACCTGCCTCACCTCCAGCTGGGTGAATTTATCCTTCATTTCATTGAGGGAGAAGTACTCTGTGCTGGGAGGTTGACTTTCCGCTTGGGGTTGCTCATCTGTGGGGTTGTAGAATGCACCGCTCGGGTGGGGGTATCTTTCACAAGGGAGAGCTTTTCCTGCTGGGCTAATTCTTTGTTTATGGGAAAGTCCAGCTGAAACTGTTTGAGGTTTCCCTGTACCAATACTGTTCCTGACTTGTACAGGTTGTCATTGGCTGACTCAGAGTCCTCGTTGTCTAGTATCCTGAGTTTCCACCCATCGGTAATATAGCACTGTGTCATGCCAGGGGATGGTCTGGTTAATATAGCACTGTGCCATGCCAGGGGATGGTCTGGTTAATATAGCACTGTGCCATGCCAGGGGATGTGTAACGCTCTTCGTTAGGTGGAAGAGAGGAGGACCAAATTGCAGCGTGGTACGTTTCCAAATTTATTGGAACACTTAACAAAACAAACAAAACAATAAACAGAAAATTAAACTAATGATGCTACAGACCTGAACATGTGAACATAGAGACAACGAAGAACGCAATGAACAGGAACAATCACCCACAAACAAACAGTGAGAACAGCCTACCTAAATATGGTTCCCAATCAGAGGAAACGTAAAACACCTGCCCCTGATTGAGAACCATATCAGGCTAGTTGACAACCCTAAACCAAACATAGAAACACATAACATAGAATGCCCACCCAGCTCACGTCCTGACCAACTAAACAAGACTAAACAAAGGAAATAAGGTCAGGAACGTGACAGGATGGTCTGGTTAATATAGCACTGTGCCAGGGGATGGTCTGGTTAATATAGCACTGTGCCAGGGGATGGTCTGGTTAATATAGCACTGTGTCATGCCAGGGGATGGTCTGGTTAATATAGCACTGTGTCATGCCAGGGGATGGTCTGGTTAATATAGCACTGTGTCATGCCAGGGGATGGTCTGGTTAATATAGCACTGTGCCAGGGGATGGTCTGGTTAATATAGCACTGTGTCATGACAGGGGATGGTCTGGTTAATATAGCACTGTGCCAGGGGATGGTCTGGTTAATATAGCACTGTGTCATGCCAGGGGATGGTCTGGTTAATATAGCACTGTGTCATGCCAGGGGATGGTCTGGTTAATATAGCACTGTGCCATGCCAGGGGATGGTCTGGTTAATATAGCACTGTGTCATGCCAGGGGATGGTCTGGTTAATATAGCACTGTGTCAGGGGATGGTCTGGTTAATATAGCACTGTGCCAGGGGATGGTCTGGTTAATATAGCACTGTGTCATGCCAGGGGATGGTCTGGTTAATATAGCACTGTGTCAGGGGATGGTCTGGTTAATATAGCACTGTGTCATGCCAGGGGATGGTCTGGTTAATATAGCACTGTGCCAGGGGATGGTCTGGTTAATATAGCACTGTGCCAGAGGATGGTCTGGTTAATATAGCACTGTGCCAGAGGATGGTCTGGTTAATATAGCACTGTGCCAGGGGATGGTCTGGTTAATATAGCACTGTGTCATGCCAGGGGATGGTCTGGTTAATATAGCACTGTGCCAGGGGATGGTCTGGTTAATATAGCACTGTGCCAGGGGATGGTCTGGTTAATATAGCACTGTGCCAGGGGATGGTCTGGTTAATATAGCACTGTGCCAGGGGATGGTCTGGTTAATATAGCACTGTGCCATGCCAGGGGATGGTCTGGTTAATATAGCACTGTGCCAGGGGATGGTCTGGTTAATATAGCACTGTGCCAGGGGATGGTCTGGTTAATATAGCACTGTGCCAGGGGATGGTCTGGTTAATATAGCACTGTGCCAGGGGATGGTCTGGTTAATATAGCACTGTGCCAGGGGATGGTCTGGTTAATATAGCACTGTGCCAGGGGATGGTCTGGTTAATATAGCACTGTGCCATGCCAGGGGATGGTCTGGTTAATATAGCACTGTGCCATGCCAGGGGATGGTCTGGTTAATATAGCACTGTGCCATGCCAGGGGATGGTCTGGTTAATATAGCACTGTGCCATGCCAGGGGATGGTCTGGTTAATATAGCACTGTGCCATGCCAGGGGATGGTCTGGTTAATATAGCACTGTGCCATGCCAGGGGATGGTCTGGTTAATATAGCACTGTGTCAGGGGATGGTCTGGTTAATATAGCACTGTGCCAGGGGATGGTCTGGTTAATATAGCACTGTGCCATGCCAGGGGATGGTCTGGTTAATATAGCACTGTGCCAGGGGATGGTCTGGTTAATATAGCACTGTGTCATGCCAGGGGATGGTTTGGTTAATATAGCACTGTGCCATGCCAGGGGATGGTCTGGTTAATATAGCACTGTGCCAGGGGATGGTCTGGTTAATATAGCACTGTGCCAGGGGATGGTCTGGTTAATATAGCACTGTGTCAGGGGATGGTCTGGTTAATATAGCACTGTGTCATGCAGGGGATGGTCTGGTTAATATAGCACTGTGCCATGCCAGGGGATGGTCTGGTTAATATAGCACTGTGCCAGGGGATGGTCTGGTTAATATAGCACTGTGCCATGCCAGGGGATGGTCTGGTTAATATAGCACTGTGTCAGGGGATGGTCTGGTTAATATAGCACTGTGCCATGCCAGGGGATGGTCTGGTTAATATAGCACTGTGCCATGGGATGGTCTGGTTAATATAGCACTGTGCCAGGGGATGGTTTGGTTAATATAGCACTGTGCCAGGGGATGGTCTGGTTAATATAACACTGTGCCAGGGGATGGTCTGGTTAATATAGCACTCTGCCAGGGGATGGTCTGGTTAATATAGCACTGTGCCATGCCAGGGGATGGTCTGGTTAATATAGCACTGTGCCATGCCAGGGGATGGTCTGGTTAATATAGCACTGTGCCATGCCAGGGGATGGTCTGGTTAATATAGCACTGTGCCATGCCAGGGGATGGTCTGGTTAATATAGCACTGTGTCAGGGGATGGTCTGGTTAATATAGCACTGTGCCAGGGGATGGTCTGGTTAATATAGCACTGTGTCATGCCAGGGGATGGTCTGGTTAATATAGCACTGTGCCATGCCAGGGGATGGTCTGGTTAATATAGCACTGTGCCAGGGGATGGTTTGGTTAATATAGCACTGTGCCATGCCAGGGGATGGTCTGGTTAATATAGCACTGTGCCAGGGGATGGTCTGGTTAATATAGCACTGTGCCAGGGGATGGTCTGGTTAATATAGCACTGTGCCAGGGGATGGTCTGGTTAATATAGCACTGTGCCAGGGGATGGTCTGGTTAATATAGCACTGTGCCATGCCAGGGGATGGTCTGGTTAATATAGCACTGTGCCAGGGGATGGTCTGGTTAATATAGCACTGTGACATGCCAGGGGATGGTCTGGTTAATATAGCACTGTGTCAGGGGATGGTCTGGTTAATATAGCACTGTGCCAGGGGATGGTCTGGTTAATATAGCACTGTGTCAGGGGATGGTCTGGTTAATATAGCACTGTGTCAGGGGATGGTCTGGTTAATATAGCACTGTGCCAGGGGATGGTCTGGTTAATATAGCACTGTGTCATGCCAGGGGATGGTCTGGTTAATATAGCACTGTTTCAGGGGATGGTCTGGTTAATATAGCACTGTGCCAGGGGATGGTCTGGTTAATATAGCACTGTGCCATGCCAGGGGATGGTCTGGTTAATATAGCACTGTGCCAGGGGATGGTCTGGTTAATATAGCACTGTGCCAGGGGATGGTCTGGTTAATATAGCACTGTGCCAGGGGATGGTCTGGTTAATATAGCACTGTGCCAGGGGATGGTCTGGTTAATATAGCACTGTGCCAGGGGATGGTCTGGTTAATATAGCACTGTGCCAGGGGATGGTCTGGTTAATATAGCACTGTGCCATGCCAGGGGATGGTCTGGTTAATATAGCACTGTGCCATGCCAGGGGATGGTTTGGTTAATATAGCACTGTGCCAGGGGATGGTCTGGTTAGTATAGCACTGTGCCATGCCAGGGGATGGTCTGGTTAATATAGCACTGTGCCAGGGGATGGTCTGGTTAATATAGCACTGTGTCATGCCAGGGGATGGTCTGGTTAATATAGCACTGTGTCATGCCAGGGGATGGTCTGGTTAATATAGCACTGTGCCATGCCAGGGGATGGTCTGGTTAATATAGCACTGTGCCATGCCAGGGGATGGTCTGGTTAATATAGCACTGTGCCATGCCAGGGGATGGTCTGGTTAATATAGCACTGTGCCATGCCAGGGGATGGTCTGGTTAATATAGCACTGTGTCATGCCAGGGGATGGTCTGGTTAATATAGCACTGTGCCATGCCAGGGGATGGTCTGGTTAATATAGCACTGTGCCAGGGGATGGTCTGGTTAATATAGCACTGTGCCATGCCATGGGGATAATCTAGCACTGTGCCATGCCAGGGGATGGTCTGGTTAATATAGCACTGTGCCATGCCAGGGGATGGTCTGGTTAATATAGCACTGTGTCATGCCAGGGGATGGTCTGGTTAATATAGCACTGTGCCATGCCAGGGGATGGTCTGGTTAATATAGCACTGTGTCATGCCAGGGGATGGTCTGGTTAATATAGCACTGTGCCAGGGGATGGTCTGGTTAATATAGCACTGTGCCAGGGGATGGTCTGGTTAATATAGCACTGTGTCATGCCAGGGGATGGTCTGGTTAATATAGCACTGTGCCATGCCAGGGGATGGTCTGGTTAATATAGCACTGTGTCATGCCAGGGGATGGTCTGGTTAATATAGCACTGTGCCAGGGGATGGTCTGGTTAATATAGCACTGTGTCATGACAGGGGATGGTCTGGTTAATATAGCACTGTGCCAGGGGATGGTCTGGTTAATATAGCACTGTGTCATGCCAGGGGATGGTCTGGTTAATATAGCACTGTGTCATGCCAGGGGATGGTCTGGTTAATATAGCACTGTGCCATGCCAGGGGATGGTCTGGTTAATATAGCACTGTGTCATGCCAGGGGATGGTCTGGTTAATATAGCACTGTGTCAGGGGATGGTCTGGTTAATATAGCACTGTGCCAGGGGATGGTCTGGTTAATATAGCACTGTGTCATGCCAGGGGATGGTCTGGTTAATATAGCACTGTGTCAGGGGATGGTCTGGTTAATATAGCACTGTGTCATGCCAGGGGATGGTCTGGTTAATATAGCACTGTGCCAGGGGATGGTCTGGTTAATATAGCACTGTGCCAGAGGATGGTCTGGTTAATATAGCACTGTGCCAGAGGATGGTCTGGTTAATATAGCACTGTGCCAGGGGATGGTCTGGTTAATATAGCACTGTGTCATGCCAGGGGATGGTCTGGTTAATATAGCACTGTGCCATGCCAGGGGATGGTCTGGTTAATATAGCACTGTGCCAGGGGATGGTCTGGTTAATATAGCACTGTGCCAGGGGATGGTCTGGTTAATATAGCACTGTGCCAGGGGATGGTCTGGTTAATATAGCACTGTGCCAGGGGATGGTCTGGTTAATATAGCACTGTGCCATGCCAGGGGATGGTCTGGTTAATATAGCACTGTGCCAGGGGATGGTCTGGTTAATATAGCACTGTGCCAGGGGATGGTCTGGTTAATATAGCACTGTGCCAGGGGATGGTCTGGTTAATATAGCACTGTGCCAGGGGATGGTCTGGTTAATATAGCACTGTGCCAGGGGATGGTCTGGTTAATATAGCACTGTGCCATGCCAGGGGATGGTCTGGTTAATATAGCACTGTGCCATGCCAGGGGATGGTCTGGTTAATATAGCACTGTGCCATGCCAGGGGATGGTCTGGTTAATATAGCACTGTGCCATGCCAGGGGATGGTCTGGTTAATATAGCACTGTGTCAGGGGATGGTCTGGTTAATATAGCACTGTGCCAGGGGATGGTTTGGTTAATATAGCACTGTGCCAGGGGATGGTCTGGTTAATATAGCACTGTGTCAGGGGATGGTCTGGTTAATATAGCACTGTGCCAGGGGATGGTCTGGTTAATATAGCACTGTGCCATGCCAGGGGATGGTCTGGTTAATATAGCACTGTGCCAGGGGATGGTTTGGTTAATATAGCACTGTGCCATGCCAGGGGATGGTCTGGTTAATATAACACTGTGCCAGGGGATGGTCTGGTTAATATAGCACTCTGCCAGGGGATGGTCTGGTTAATATAGCACTGTGCCAGGGGATGGTCTGGTTAATATAGCACTGTGCCATGCCAGGGGATGGTCTGGTTAATATAGCACAGTGCCAGGGGATGGTCTGGTTAATATAGCACTGTGACATGCCAGGGGATGGTCTGGTTAATATAGCACTGTGTCAGGGGATGGTCTGGTTAATATAGCACTGTGCCAGGGGATGGTCTGGTTAATATAGCACTGTGTCAGGGGATGGTCTGGTTAATATAGCACTGTGACATGCCAGGGGATGGTCTGGTTAATATAGCACTGTGTCAGGGGATGGTCTGGTTAATATAGCACTGTGCCAGGGGATGGTCTGGTTAATATAGCACTGTGTCAGGGGATGGTCTGGTTAATATAGCACTGTGTCAGGGGATGGTCTGGTTAATATAGCACTGTGCCAGGGGATGGTCTGGTTAATATAGCACTGTGTCATGCCAGGGGATGGTCTGGTTAATATAGCACTGTTTCAGGGGATGGTCTGGTTAATATAGCACTGTGCCAGGGGATGGTCTGGTTAATATAGCACTGTGCCATGCCAGGGGATGGTCTGGTTAATATAGCACTGTGCCAGGGGATGGTCTGGTTAATATAGCACTGTGCCAGGGGATGGTCTGGTTAATATAGCACTGTGCCAGGGGATGGTCTGGTTAATATAGCACTGTGCCAGGGGATGGTCTGGTTAATATAGCACTGTGCCAGGGGATGGTCTGGTTAATATAGCACTGTGCCAGGGGATGGTCTGGTTAATATAGCACTGTGCCATGCCAGGGGATGGTCTGGTTAATATAGCACTGTGCCATGCCAGGGGATGGTTTGGTTAATATAGCACTGTGCCAGGGGATGGTCTGGTTAGTATAGCACTGTGCCATGCCAGGGGATGGTCTGGTTAATATAGCACTGTGCCAGGGGATGGTCTGGTTAATATAGCACTGTGTCATGCCAGGGGATGGTCTGGTTAATATAGCACTGTGTCATGCCAGGGGATGGTCTGGTTAATATAGCACTGTGCCATGCCAGGGGATGGTCTGGTTAATATAGCACTGTGCCATGCCAGGGGATGGTCTGGTTAATATAGCACTGTGCCATGCCAGGGGATGGTCTGGTTAATATAGCACTGTGCCATGCCAGGGGATGGTCTGGTTAATATAGCACTGTGTCATGCCAGGGGATGGTCTGGTTAATATAGCACTGTGCCATGCCAGGGGATGGTCTGGTTAATATAGCACTGTGCCAGGGGATGGTCTGGTTAATATAGCACTGTGTCATGGGATGGTCTGGGTAATATAGCACTGTGCCAGGGGATGGTCTGGTTAATATAGCACTGTGCCAGGGGATGGTCTGGTTAATATAGCACTGTGCCATGCCAGGGGATGGTCTGGTTAATATAGCACTGTGTCATGCCAGGGGATGGTCTGGTTAATATAGCACTGTGCCATGCCAGGGGATGGTCTGGTTAATATAGCACTGTGTCATGACAGGGGATGGTCTGGTTAATATAGCACTGTGCCAGGGGATGGTCTGGTTAATATAGCACTGTGCCAGGGGATGGTCTGGTTAATATAGCACTGTGTCATGCCAGGGGATGGTCTGGTTAATATAGCACTGTGTCATGCCAGGGGATGGTCTGGTTAATATAGCACTGTGTCATGCCAGGGGATGGTCTGGTTAATATAGCACTGTGTCATGCCAGGGGATGGTCTGGTTAATATAGCACTGTGCCCGGGGATGGTCTGGTTAATATAGCACTGTGCCAGGGGATGGTCTGGTTAGTATAGCACTGTGCCATGCCAGGGGATGGTCTGGTTAATATAGCACTGTGCCAGGGGATGGTCTGGTTAATATAGCACTGTGTCATGCCAGGGGATGGTCTGGTTAATATAGCACTGTGCCATGCCAGGGGATGGTCTGGTTAATATAGCACTGTGCCAGGGGATGGTCTGGTTAATATAGCACTGTGCCATGCCAGGGGATGGTCTGGTTAATATAGCACTGTGTCATGACAGGGGATGGTCTGGTTAATATAGCACTGTGCCATGCCAGGGGATGGTCTGGTTAATATAGCACTGTGCCAGGGGATGGTCTGGTTAATATAGCACTGTGCCATGCCAGGGGATGGTCTGGTTAATATAGCACTGTGCCAGGGGATGGTCTGGTTAATATAGCACTGTGCCATGCCAGGGGATGGTCTGGTTAATATAGCACTGTGTCATGACAGGGGATGGTCTGGTTAATATAGCACTGTGCCAGGGGATGGTCTGGTTAATATAGCACTGTGCCAGGGGATGGTCTGGTTAATATAGCACTGTGCCAGGGGATGGTCTGGTTAATATAGCACTGTGCCAGGGGATGGTCTGGTTAATATAGCACTGTGCCATGCCAGGGGATGGTCTGGTTAATATAGCACTGTGTCATGCCAGGGGATGGTCTGGTTAATATAGCACTGTGCCCAGGGGATGGTCTGGTTAATATAGCACTGTGCCAGGGGATGGTCTGGTTAATATAGCACTGTGCCAGGGGATGGTCTGGTTAATATAGCACTGTGCCAGGGGATGGTCTGGTTAATATAGCACTGTGCCATGCCAGGGGATGGTCTGGTTAATATAGCACTGTGCCATGCCAGGGGATGGTTTGGTTAATATAGCACTGTGCCAGGGGATGGTCTGGTTAGTATAGCACTGTGCCATGCCAGGGGATGGTCTGGTTAATATAGCACTGTGCCAGGGGATGGTCTGGTTAATATAGCACTGTGCCAGGGGATGGTCTGGTTAATATAGCACTGTGCCAGGGGATGGTCTGGTTAATATAGCACTGTGTCATGCCAGGGGATGGTCTGGTTAATATAGCACTGTGCCAGGGGATGGTCTGGTTAATATAGCACTGTGTCATGCCAGGGGATGGTCTGGTTAATATAGCACTGTGCCATGCCAGGGGATGGTCTGGTTAATATAGCACTGTGCCAGGGGATGGTCTGGTTAATATAGCACTGTGTCATGGGATGGTCTGGTTAATATAGCACTGTGCCAGGGGATGGTCTGGTTAATATAGCACTGTGCCAGGGGATGGTCTGGTTAATATAGCACTGTGCCATGCCAGGGGATGGTCTGGTTAATATAGCACTGTGCCATGCCAGGGGATGGTCTGGTTAATATAGCACTGTGCCATGCCAGGGGATGGTCTGGTTAATATAGCACTGTGCCATGCCAGGGGATGGTCTGGTTAATATAGCACTGTGCCAGGGGATGGTTTGGTTAATATAGCACTGTGCCAGGGGATGGTCTGGTTAATATAGCACTGTGCCAGGGGATGGTCTGGTTAATATAGCACTGTGCCAGGGGATGGTCTGGTTAATATAGCACTGTGCCATGCCAGGGGATGGTCTGGTTAATATAGCACTGTGCCATGGGGATGGTCTGGTTAATATAGCACTGTGCCAGGGGATGGTCTGGTTAATATAGCACTGTGCCATGCCAGGGGATGATCTGTGTGGAAGATTAAGTTGCTTATGTTCCCATTTTTATAACAGTCAGCTAAAAGTCTCTCTTGATTTTCCATAAGGAGCTTATTTTTGTACTCTTTTCGTGCCTTGTCATTTTTTACATCCAGAGGGGATCTACTAATACTGTATTGTAATGACCTCTGCACAGAGGGAGGCGGCTTCAAAGGCCTCTGCATTAGGGTGAGTTAGGCTGTGAAACTCTCCTGTCATTGTTCGACTCAATGGCTTTGACACCTCTCACTTCACACCTCAGTGAAACTCTCCTGTCATTGTTGGACTCAAGGGCTTTGACACCCCTCACTTCACACCTCAGTGAAACTCTCCTGTCATTGTTGGACTCAAGGGCTTTGACACCCCTCACTTCACACCTCAGTGAAACTCTCCTGTCATTGTTGGACTCAAGGGCTTTGACACCCCTCACTTCACACCTCAGTGAAACTCTCCTGTCATTGTTGGACTCAAGGGCTTTGACACCTCTCACTTCACACCTCAGTGAAACTCTCCTGTCATTGTTGGACTCAAGGGCTTTGACACCTCTCACTTCACACCTCAGTGAAACTCTCCTGTCATTGTTGGACTCAATGGCTTTGACACCTCTCACTTCACACCTCAGTGAAACTCTCCTGTCATTGTTGGACTCAATGGCTTTGACACCTCTCACTTCACACCTCAGTGAAACTCTCCTGTCATTGTTGGACTCAATGGCTTTGACACCTCTCACTTCACACCTCAGTGAAACTCTCCTGTCATTGTTGGACTCAATGGCTTTGACACCTCTCACTTCACACCTCAGTGAAACTCTCCTGTCATTGTTGGACTCAATGGCTTTGACACCCCTCACTTCACACCTCAGTGAAACTCTCCTGTCATTGTTGGACTCAATGGCTTTGACACCTCTCACTTCACACCTCAGTGAAACTCTCCTGTCATTGTTGGACTCAATGGCTTTGACACCTCTCACTTCACACCTCAGTGAAACTCTCCTGTCATTGTTGGACTCAATGGCTTTGACACCTCTCACTTCACACCTCAGTGAAACTCTCCTGTCATTGTTGGACTCAATGGCTTTGACACCTCTCACTTCACACCTCAGTGAAACTCTCCTGTCATTGTTGGACTCAATGGCTTTGACACCTCTCACTTCACACCTCAGTGAAACTCTCCTGTCATTGTTGGACTCAAGGGCTTTGACACCTCTCACTTCACACCTCAGTGAAACTCTCCTGTCATTGTTGGACTCAATGGCTTTGACACCTCTCACTTCACACCTCAGTGAAACTCTCCTGTCATTGTTGGACTCAAGGGCTTTGACACCTCTCACTTCACACCTCAGTGAAACTCTCCTGTCATTGTTGGACTCAAGGGCTTTGACACCCCTCACTTCACACCTCAGTGAAACTCTCCTGTCATTGTTGGACTCAAGGGCTTTGACACCTCTCACTTCACACCTCAGTGAAACTCTCCTGTCATTGTTGGACTCAAGGGCTTTGACACCTCTCACTTCACACCTCAGTGAAACTCTCCTGTCATTGTTGGACTCAATGGCTTTGACACCCCTCACTTCACACCTCAGTGAAACTCTCCTGTCATTGTTGGACTCAAGGGCTTTGACACCTCTCACTTCACACCTCAGTGAAACTCTCCTGTCATTGTTGGACTCAAGGGCTTTGACACCTCTCACTTCACACCTCAGTGAAACTCTCCTGTCATTGTTGGACTCAATGGCTTTGACACCTCTCACTTCACACCTCAGTGAAACTCTCCTGTCATTGTTGGACTCAATGGCTTTGACACCCCTCACTTCACACCTCAGTGAAACTCTCCTGTCATTGTTGGACTCAATGGCTTTGACACCTCTCACTTCACACCTCAGTGAAACTCTCCTGTCATTGTTGGACTCAATGGCTTTGACACCCCTCACTTCACACCTCAGTGAAACTCTCCTGTCATTGTTGGACTCAATGGCTTTGACACCTCTCACTTCACACCTCAGTGAAACTCTCCTGTCATTGTTGGACTCAATGGCTTTGACACCTCTCACTTCACACCTCAGTGAAACTCTCCTGTCATTGTTGGACTCAAGGGCTTTGACACCTCTCACTTCACACCTCAGTGAAACTCTCCTGTCATTGTTGGACTCAATGGCTTTGACACCTCTCACTTCACACCTCAGTGAAACTCTCCTGTCATTGTTGGACTCAATGGCTTTGACACCTCTCACTTCACACCTCAGTGAAACTCTCCTGTCATTGTTGGACTCAATGGCTTTGACACCTCTCACTTCACACCTCAGTGAAACTCTCCTGTCATTGTTGGACTCAATGGCTTTGACACCTCTCACTTCACACCTCAGTGAAACTCTCCTGTCATTGTTGGACTCAATGGCTTTGACACCTCTCACTTCACACCTCAGTGAAACTCTCCTGTCATTGTTGGACTCAATGGCTTTGACACCTCTCACTTCACACCTCAGTGAAACTCTCCTGTCATTGTTGGACTCAATGGCTTTGACACCTCTCACTTCACACCTCAGTGAAACTCTCCTGTCATTGTTGGACTCAATGGCTTTGACACCTCTCACTTCACACCTCAGTGAAACTCTCCTGTCATTGTTGGACTCAATGGCTTTGACACCTCTCACTTCACACCTCAGTGAAACTCTCCTGTCATTGTTGGACTCAATGGCTTTGACACCTCTCACTTCACACCTCAGTGAAACTCTCCTGTCATTGTTGGACTCAATGGCTTTGACACCTCTCACTTCACACCTCAGTGAAACTCTCCTGTCATTGTTGGACTCAATGGCTTTGACACCCCTCACTTCACACCTCAGTGAAACTCTCCTGTCATTGTTGGACTCAAGGGCTTTGACACCTCTCACTTCACACCTCAGTGAAACTCTCCTGTCATTGTTGGACTCAATGGCTTTGACACCCCTCACTTCACACCTCAGTGAAACTCTCCTGTCATTGTTGGGCTTTGACACCTCTCACTTCACACCTCAGTGAAACTCTCCTGTCATTGTTGGACTCAAGGGCTTTGACACCTCTCACTTCACACCTCAGTGAAACTCTCCTGTCATTGTTGGACTCAATGGCTTTGACACCTCTCACTTCACACCTCAGTGAAACTCTCCTGTCATTGTTGGACTCAAGGGCTTTGACACCCCTCACTTCACACCTCAGTGAAACTCTCCTGTCATTGTTGGACTCAAGGGCTTTGACACCTCTCACTTCACACCTCAGTGAAACCCTCCTGTCATTGTTGGACTCAAGGGCTTTGACACCTCTCACTTCACACCTCAGTGAAACTCTCCTGTCATTGTTGGACTCAATGGCTTTGACACCCCTCACTTCACACCTCAGTGAAACTCTCCTGTCATTGTTGGACTCAAGGGCTTTGACACCCCTCACTTCACACCTCAGTGAAACTCTCCTGTCATTGTTGGACTCAAGGGCTTTGACACCCCTCACTTCACACCTCAGTGAAACTCTCCTGTCATTGTTGGACTCAATGGCTTTGACACCCCTCACTTCACACCTCAGTGGTAGTTGAAGTTGCACCCGGATCTGTTCTGTCTTTGCAAGCTTGGTAGCCTTTAACTTTCAGTCCTTATAAAGTCAAAATATATTATTGTCATTTAAAAGTATCTTCAGACTAAACATGACTCACTCAGTTCCAGGTTGGATGGTGTTTTCGGGTTTCTGTTTTGTGTTTCTTTTGCTGGTCGTTGGTTTTCCAGGTTTTCGTTGGTTTTCCAGGTTTTCGTTGGTTTTTCAGGTTTTTGTTGGTTTTCCAGGTTTTCGTTGGTTTTCCAGATTTTCGTTGGTTTTCCAGGTTTTCGTTGGTTTTCAAGGTTTTTCGTTGGTTTTCCAGGTTTTCGTTGGTTTTCCAGAACATTTGCTGTACAGTCTTTGGGAATAAGATTCTCTGGTAGTGGGAATCCTTCCAGGTAAATTAGTCCAAAATCAGGTTGTAGGTTTTGAGTTTTGATTTGGAGTGAAGGTTATGTTGTGGAGGGTAGTATCCTGTATATGTCCTTGTAAAAACATGTTGGAAAATGCAGGAGCTCATCTGGTCATCTCTGGAAAATGCAGGAGCTCATCTGGTCATCTCTCTCTCTCTCTCTCTCTCTCTCTCTCTCTCTCTCTCTCTCTCTCTCTCTCTCTCTCTCTCTCTCTCTCTCTCTCTCTCTCTCTCTCTCTCTCTCTCTCTCTCTCTCTCTCTTCTCTCTCTCTCTCTCTCTCTCTCTCTCTCTCTCTCTCTCTCTCTCTCTCTCTCTCTCTCTCTCTCTCTCTCTCTCTCTCTCTCTCCAGGTTGTTTGAGACCCTCCAGTCTCTGTTCTGGTCCATCTTCGGCCTGTTAAACCTGTACGTGACCAACGTTAAAGCTCGTCATGAGTTCACAGAGTTCGTTGGTGCCACCATGTTTGGAACCTATAACGTGATCTCTCTGGTGGTTCTGCTCAACATGTTGATCGCCATGATGAACAACTCCTACCAACTCATTGCTGTAAGTAGTAGCTATTAAACATCTGAATGGTATTCCATTGGTTCTCAAAACATCTCCCTCTCTCTCTCAGCCAATCATGTATTTGATCTATTCCAGAGTTTAACACACGAAGCAACAAACACCGTATTTGATTGTTTGATTGATTTATTGTAAGCGTTAAGTTACGTTGAATTATCTCAAGCTGTTACGCAGTGTCAAAGTCATGCTTCATCCTTCATCCTTCATCCTTCATCCTTTATCCTTTATCCTTCATCCTTCATTCTTCATCCTTCATCTTTCATCAGGGTTTCCCGCAATTGATTTTATTTGAACGTTTTCGGAGAAAAAACACCAAATCTGTTCCAAAGTATTCCCACGCATAATAGAGAGATGGGCCGGTATACAAATGTAATCAAGGTCTGTTTGGGCTTCTTCTGGTCAATTTGCAGTCTACAAATTATTTGTAATTATGCTCCGGCCCCCTGAACCCGCTCTTCGTACTAAAGTCATCTGAATCTAGTTAATGATCCCTGCTCTACGTACTAAAGTCATCTGAATCTAGTTAATGATCCCTGCTCTACGTACTAAAGTCATCTGAATCTAGTTAATGATCCCTGCTCTACGTACTAAAGTCATCTGAATCTAGTTAATGATCCCTGCTCTACATACTAAAGTCATCTGAATCTAGTTAATGATTCCTGCTCTACGTATTAAAGTCATCTGAATCTAGTTAATGATCTCTGCTCTACGTACTAAAGTCATCTGAATCTAGTTAATGATCCCTGCTCTACGTACTAAAGTCATCTGAATCTAGTTAATGATCCCTGCTCTACGTACTAAAGTCATCTGAATCTAGTTAATGATCTCTGCTCTACATACTAAAGTCATCTGAATCTAGTTAATGATCTCTGCTCTACGTACTAAAGTAATCTGAATCTAGTTAATGATCCCTGCTCTACGTACTAAAGTCATCTGAATCTAGTTAATGATCCCTGCTCTACGTACTAAAGTCATCTGAATCTAGTTAATGATCTCTGCTCTACGTACTAAAGTCATCTGAATCTAGTTAATGATCCCTGCTCTACGTATTGAAGTCATCTGAATCTAGTTAAGGATCCCTGCTCTACGTATTAAAGTCATCTGAATCTAGTTAAAGTCATCTGAATCTAGTTAAAGTCATCTGAATCTAGTTAAAGTCATCTGAATCTAGTTAATGATCCCTGCTCTACGTACTAAAGTCATCTGAATCTAGTTAATGATTCCTGCTCTACGTACTAAAGTCATCTGAATCTAGTTAATGATTCCTGCTCTACATACTAAAGTCATCTGAATCTAGTTAATGATCTCTGCTCTACGTACTAAAGTAATCTGAATCTAGTTAATGATCCCTGCTCTACGTACTAAAGTCATCTGAATCTAGTTAATGATCCCTGCTCTACGTACTAAAGTCATCTGAATCTAGTTAATGATCTCTGCTCTACATACTAAAGTCATCTGAATCTAGTTAATGATCTCTGCTCTACGTACTAAAGTAATCTGAATCTAGTTAATGATCCCTGCTCTACGTACTAAAGTCATCTGAATCTAGTTAATGATCTCTGCTCTACATACTAAAGTCATCTGAATCTAGTTAATGATCCCTGCTCTACGTACTAAAGTCATCTGAATCTAGTTAATGATCCCTGCTCTACGTATTGAAGTCATCTGAATCTAGTTAATGATCCCTGCTCTACGTATTAAAGTCATCTGAATCTAGTTAAAGTCATCTGAATCTAGTTAAAGTCATCTGAATCTAGTTAAAGTCATCTGAATCTAGTTAATGATCCCTGCTCTACGTACTAAAGTCATCTGAATCTAGTTAATGATTCCTGCTCTACGTACTAAAGTCATCTGAATCTAGTTAATGATTCCTGCTCTACGTACTAAAGTCATCTGAATCTAGTTAATGATCCCTGCTCTACGTACTAAAGTCATCTGAATCTAGTTAATGATTGCTGCTCTACGTACTAAAGTCATCTGAATCTAGTTAATGATTCCTGCTCTACGTACTAAAGTCATCTGAATCTAGTTAATGATCCCTGCTCTACGTACTAAAGTCATCTGAATCTAGTTAATGATCCCTGCTCTACGTACTAAAGTCATCTGAATCTAGTTAATGATCCCTGCTCTACGTACTACAGTCATCTGAATCTAGTTAATGATCCCCGCTCTACGTACAAAAGTCATCTGAATCTAGTTAATGATCCCTGCTCTACGTATTAAAGTCATCTGAATCTAGTTAATGATCCCTGCTGTACATACTAAAGTCATCTGAATCTAGTTAATGATCCCTGCTCTACGTATTAAAGTCATCTGAATCTAGTTAATGATCCCTGCTCTACGTACTAAAGTAATCTGAATCTAGTTAATGATCTCTGCTCTACGTACTAAAGTCATCTGAATCTAGTTAATGATCCCTGCTCTACGTATTAAAGTCATCTGAATCTAGTTAATGATCCCTGCTCTACATACTAAAGTCATCTGAATCTAGTTAATGATCCCTGCTCTACGTACTAAAGTAATCTGAATCTAGTTAATGATCTCTGCTCTACGTACTAAAGTCATCTGAATCTAGTTAATGATCCCTGCTCTACGTACTAAAGTCATCTGAATCTAGTTAATGATCCCTGCTCTACGTACTAAAGTCATCTGAATCTAATTAAAGATCCCTGCTCTACGTACTAAAGTCATCTGAATCTAGTTAATGATTCCTGCTCTACGTACTAAAGTCATCTGAATCTAGTTAATGATCTCTGCTCTACATACTAAAGTCATCTGAATCTAGTTAATGATCTCTGCTCTACGTACTAAAGTAATCTGAATCTAGTTAATGATCCCTGCTCTACGTACTAAAGTCATCTGAATCTAGTTAATGATCCCTGCTCTACGTACTAAAGTCATCTGAATCTAGTTAATGATCTCTGCTCTACGTACTAAAGTCATCTGAATCTAGTTAATGATCCCTGCTCTACGTATTGAAGTCATCTGAATCTAGTTAATGATCCCTGCTCTACGTATTAAAGTCATCTGAATCTAGTTAAAGTCATCTGAATCTAGTTAAAGTCATCTGAATCTAGTTAAAGTCATCTGAATCTAGTTAATGATCCCTGCTCTACGTACTAAAGTCATCTGAATCTAGTTAATGATTCCTGCTCTACGTACTAAAGTCATCTGAATCTAGTTAATGATTCCTGCTCTACGTACTAAAGTCATCTGAATCTAGTTAATGATCCCTGCTCTACGTACTAAAGTCATCTGAATCTAGTTAATGATTCCTGCTCTACGTACTAAAGTCATCTGAATCTAGTTAATGATTCCTGCTCTACGTACTAAAGTCATCTGAATCTAGTTAATGATCCCTGCTCTACGTACTAAAGTCATCTGAATCTAGTTAATGATCCCTGCTCTACGTACTAAAGTCATCTGAATCTAGTTAATGATTCCTGCTCTACGTACTAAAGTCATCTGAATCTAGTTAATGATCCCTGCTCTACGTACTAAAGTCATCTGAATCTAGTTAATGATCTCTGCTCTACGTACTAAAGTCATCTGAATCTAGTTAATGATCCCTGCTCTACGTATTAAAGTCATCTGAATCTAGTTAATGATCCCTGCTCTACATACTAAAGTCATCTGAATCTAGTTAATGATCCCTGCTCTACGTACTAAAGTAATCTGAATCTAGTTAATGATCTCTGCTCTACGTACTAAAGTCATCTGAATCTAGTTAATGATCCCTGCTCTACGTACTAAAGTCATCTGAATCTAGTTAATGATTCCTGCTCTACGTACTAAAGTCATCTGAATCTAGTTAATGATCCCTGCTCTACGTACTAAAGTCATCTGAATCTAGTTAATGATTCCTGCTCTACGTACTAAAGTCATCTGAATCTAGTTAATGATCTCTGCTCTACATACTAAAGTCATCTGAATCTAGTTAATGATCTCTGCTCTACGTACTAAAGTAATCTGAATCTAGTTAATGATCCCTGCTCTACGTACTAAAGTCATCTGAATCTAGTTAATGATCCCTGCTCTACGTACTAAAGTCATCTGAATCTAGTTAATGATCTCTGCTCTACGTACTAAAGTCATCTGAATCTAGTTAATGATCCCTGCTCTACGTATTGAAGTCATCTGAATCTAGTTAATGATCCCTGCTCTACGTATTAAAGTCATCTGAATCTAGTTAAAGTCATCTGAATCTAGTTAAAGTCATCTGAATCTAGTTAAAGTCATCTGAATCTAGTTAATGATCCCTGCTCTACGTACTAAAGTCATCTGAATCTAGTTAATGATTCCTGCTCTACGTACTAAAGTCATCTGAATCTAGTTAATGATTCCTGCTCTACGTACTAAAGTCATCTGAATCTAGTTAATGATCCCTGCTCTACGTACTAAAGTCATCTGAATCTAGTTAATGATTCCTGCTCTACGTACTAAAGTCATCTGAATCTAGTTAATGATTCCTGCTCTACGTACTAAAGTCATCTGAATCTAGTTAATGATCCCTGCTCTACGTACTAAAGTCATCTGAATCTAGTTAATGATCCCTGCTCTACGTACTAAAGTCATCTGAATCTAGTTAATGATCCCTGCTCTACGTACTACAGTCATCTGAATCTAGTTAATGATCCCCGCTCTACGTACAAAAGTCATCTGAATCTAGTTAATGATCCCTGCTCTACGTATTAAAGTCATCTGAATCTAGTTAATGATCCCTGCTGTACATACTAAAGTCATCTGAATCTAGTTAATGATCCCTGCTCTACGTATTAAAGTCATCTGAATCTAGTTAATGATCCCTGCTCTACGTACTAAAGTAATCTGAATCTAGTTAATGATCTCTGCTCTACGTACTAAAGTCATCTGAATCTAGTTAATGATCCCTGCTCTACGTATTAAAGTCATCTGAATCTAGTTAATGATCCCTGCTCTACATACTAAAGTCATCTGAATCTAGTTAATGATCCCTGCTCTACGTACTAAAGTAATCTGAATCTAGTTAATGATCTCTGCTCTACGTACTAAAGTCATCTGAATCTAGTTAATGATCCCTGCTCTACGTACTAAAGTCATCTGAATCTAGTTAATGATCCCTGCTCTACGTACTAAAGTCATCTGAATCTAGTTAATGATCCCTGCTCTACGTACTAAAGTCATCTGAATCTAGTTAATGATTCCTGCTCTACGTACTAAAGTCATCTGAATCTAGTTAATGATCCCTGCTCTACGTACTAAAGTCATCTGAATCTAGTTAATGATTCCTGCTCTACGTATTAAAGTCATCTGAATCTAGTTAATGATCCCTGCTCTACATACTAAAGTCATCTGAATCTAGTTAATGGTCCCTGCTCTACGTACTAAAGTCATCTGAATCTAGTTAATGATCCCTGCTCTACGTACTAAAGTCATCTGAATCTAGTTAATGATCCCTGCTCTACATACTAAAGTCATCTGAATCTAGTTAATGATTCCTGCTCTACGTATTAAAGTCATCTGAATCTAGTTAATGATTCCTGCTCTACGTACTAAAGTCATCTGAATCTAGTTAATGATTCCTGCTCTACGTACTAAAGTCATCTGAATCTAGTTAATGATCCCTGCTCTACGTACTAAAGTCATCTGAATCTAGTTAATGATTCCTGCTCTACGTACTAAAGTCATCTGAATCTAGTTAATGATTCCTGCTCTACGTACTAAAGTCATCTGAATCTAGTTAATGATCCCTGCTCTACGTACTAAAGTCATCTGAATCTAGTTAATGATCCCTGCTCTACGTACTAAAGTCATCTGAATCTAGTTAATGATCTCTGCTCTACGTACTAAAGTCATCTGAATCTAGTTAATGATCCCTGCTCTACGTATTAAAGTCATCTGAATCTAGTTAATGATCCCTGCTCTACATACTAAAGTCATATGAATCTAGTTAATGATCCCTGCTCTACGTACTAAAGTAATCTGAATCTAGTTAATGATCTCTGCTCTACGTACTAAAGTCATCTGAATCTAGTTAATGATCCCTGCTCTACGTACTAAAGTCATCTGAATCTAGTTAATGATCCCTGCTCTACGTACTAAAGTCATCTGAATCTAGTTAATGATCCCTGCTCTACGTACTAAAGTCATCTGAATCTAGTTAATGATTCCTGCTCTACGTACTAAAGTCATCTGAATCTAGTTAATGATCTCTGCTCTACATACTAAAGTCATCTGAATCTAGTTAATGATCTCTGCTCTACGTACTAAAGTAATCTGAATCTAGTTAATGATCCCTGCTCTACGTACTAAAGTCATCTGAATCTAGTTAATGATCCCTGCTCTACGTACTAAAGTCATCTGAATCTAGTTAATGATCTCTGCTCTACGTACTAAAGTCATCTGAATCTAGTTAATGATCCCTGCTCTACGTATTGAAGTCATCTGAATCTAGTTAATGATCCCTGCTCTACGTATTAAAGTCATCTGAATCTAGTTAATGATCCCTGCTCTACATACTAAAGTCATCTGAATCTAGTTAATGGTCCCTGCTCTACGTACTAAAGTCATCTGAATCTAGTTAATGATCCCTGCTCTACGTACTAAAGTCATCTGAATCTAGTTAATGATCCCTGCTCTACATACTAAAGTCATCTGAATCTAGTTAATGATTCCTGCTCTACGTATTAAAGTCATCTGAATCTAGTTAATGATTCCTGCTCTACGTACTAAAGTCATCTGAATCTAGTTAATGATCTCTGCTCTACGTACTAAAGTCATCTGAATCTAGTTAATGATTCCTGCTCTACGTACTAAAGTCATCTGAATCTAGTTAATGATTCCTGCTCTACGTACTAAAGTCATCTGAATCTAGTTAATGATCCCTGCTCTACGTACTAAAGTCATCTGAATCTAGTTAATGATCCCTGCTCTACGTATTAAAGTCATCTGAATCTAGTTAATGATTCCTGCTCTACGTACTAAAGTCATCTGAATCTAGTTAATGATCCCTGCTCTACGTACTAAAGTCATCTGAATCTAGTTAATGATCCCTGCTCTACGTATTAAAGTCATCTGAATCTAGTTAATGATTCCTGCTCTACGTACTAAAGTCATCTGAATCTAGTTAATGATCCCTGCTCTACGTACTAAAGTCATCTGAATCTAGTTAATGATTCCTGCTCTACGTACTAAAGTCATCTGAATCTAGTTAATGATCCCTGCTCTACGTATTAAAGTCATCTGAATCTAGTTAATGATTCCTGCTCTACGTACTAAAGTCATCTGAATCTAGTTAATGATCTCTGCTCTACGTACTAAAGTCATCTGAATCTAGTTAATGATCTCTGCTCTACGTACTAAAGTCATCTGAATCTAGTTAATGATTCCTGCTCTACGTATTAAAGTCATCTGAATCTAGTTAATGATTCCTGCTCTACGTACTAAAGTCATCTGAATCTAGTTAATGATTCCTGCTCTACGTACTAAAGTCATCTGAATCTAGTTAATGATTCCTGCTCTACGTACTAAAGTCATCTGAATCTAGTTAATGATCCCTGCTCTACGTACTAAAGTCATCTGAATCTAGTTAATGATCCCTGCTCTACATACTAAAGTCATCTGAATCTAGTTAATGATCCCTGCTCTACGTATTAAAGTCATCTGAATCTAGTTAATGATCCCTGCTCTACGTACTAAAGTCATCTGAATCTATTTAATGATCCCTGCTCTACGTACTAAAGTCATCTGAATCTAGTTAATGATTCCTGCTCTACGTACTAAAGTCATCTGAATCTAGTTAATGATTCCTGCTCTACGTACTAAAGTCATCTGAATCTAGTTAATGATTCCTGCTCTACGTACTAAAGTCATCTGAATCTAGTTAATGATCCCTGCTCTACGTACTAAAGTCATCTGAATCTAGTTAATGATCCCTGCTCTACATACTAAAGTCATCTGAATCTAGTTAATGATCCCTGCTCTACGTATTAAAGTCATCTGAATCTAGTTAATGATCCCTGCTCTACGTACTAAAGTCATCTGAATCTAGTTAATGATCCCTGCTCTACGTACTAAAGTCATCTGAATCTAGTTAATGATCCCTGCTCTACGTATTAAAGTCATCTGAATCTAGTTAATGATCCCTGCTCTACATACTAAAGTCATCTGAATCTAGTTAATGATCCCTGCTCTACGTATTAAAGTCATCTGAATCTAGTTAATGATTCCTGCTCTACGTACTAAAGTCATCTGAATCTAGTTAATGATTCCTGCTCTACGTACTAAAGTCATCTGAATCTAGTTAATGATTCCTGCTCTACGTACTAAAGTCATCTGAATCTAGTTAATGATCCCTGCTCTACGTACTAAAGTCATCTGAATCTAGTTAATGATCCCTGCTCTACATACTAAAGTCATCTGAATCTAGTTAATGATCCCTGCTCTACGTATTAAAGTCATCTGAATCTAGTTAATGATCCCTGCTCTACGTACTAAAGTCATCTGAATCTAGTTAATGATCCCTGCTCTACGTACTAAAGTCATCTGAATCTAGTTAATGATCCCTGCTCTACGTACTAAAGTCATCTGAATCTAGTTAATGATTCCTGCTCTACGTACTAAAGTCATCTGAATCTCGTTAATGATCCCTGCTCTACGTACTAAAGTCATCTGAATCTAGTTAATGATCCCTGCTCTACGTATTAAAGTCATCTGAATCTAGTTAATGATTCCTGCTCTACGTACTAAAGTCATCTGAATCTAGTTAATGATCTCTGCTCTACGTACTAAAGTCATCTGAATCTAGTTAATGATCTCTGCTCTACGTACTAAAGTCATCTGAATCTAGTTAATGATTCCTGCTCTACGTATTAAAGTCATCTGAATCTAGTTAATGATTCCTGCTCTACGTACTAAAGTCATCTGAATCTAGTTAATGATTCCTGCTCTACGTACTAAAGTCATCTGAATCTAGTTAATGATCCCTGCTCTACGTACTAAAGTCATCTGAATCTAATTAATGATTCCTGCTCTACGTACTAAAGTCATCTGAATCTAGTTAATGATCCCTGCTCTACGTATTAAAGTCATCTGAATCTAGTTAATGATTCCTGCTCTACGTACTAAAGTCATCTGAATCTAGTTAATGATCTCTGCTCTACGTACTAAAGTCATCTGAATCTAGTTAATGATCTCTGCTCTACGTACTAAAGTCATCTGAATCTAGTTAATGATTCCTGCTCTACGTACTAAAGTCATCTGAATCTAGTTAATGATTCCTGCTCTACGTACTAAAGTCATCTGAATCTAGTTAATGATTCCTGCTCTACGTACTAAAGTCATCTGAATCTAGTTAATGATCCCTGCTCTACGTACTAAAGTCATCTGAATCTAGTTAATGATCCCTGCTCTACATACTAAAGTCATCTGAATCTAGTTAATGATCCCTGCTCTACGTATTAAAGTAATCTGAATCTAGTTAATGATCCCTGCTCTACGTACTAAAGTCATGTGAATCTAGTTAATGATCCCTGCTCTACGTACTAAAGTCATCTGAATCTAGTTAATGATTCCTGCTCTACGTACTAAAGTCATCTGAATCTAGTTAATGATTCCTGCTCTACGTACTAAAGTCATCTGAATCTAGTTAATGATTCCTGCTCTACGTACTAAAGTCATCTGAATCTCGTTAATGATCCCTGTTCTACATACTAAAGTCATCTGAATCTAGTTAATGATCTCTGCTCTACGTACTAAAGTCATCTGAATCTAGTTAATGATCTCTGCTCTACGTACTAAAGTCATCTGAATCTAGTTAATGATTCCTGCTCTACGTATTAAAGTCATCTGAATCTAGTTAATGATTCCTGCTCTACGTACTAAAGTCATCTGAATCTAGTTAATGATTCCTGCTCTACGTACTAAAGTCATCTGAACCTAGTTAATGATTCCTGCTCTACGTACTAAAGTCATCTGAATCTAGTTAATGATCCCTGCTCTACGTACTAAAGTCATCTGAATCTAGTTAATGATCCCTGCTCTACGTACTAAAGTCATCTGAATCTAGTTAATGATTCCTGCTCTACGTACTAAAGTCATCTGAATCTAGTTAATGATTCCTGCTCTACGTACTAAAGTCATCTGAATCTAGTTAATGATTCCTGCTCTACGTACTAAAGTCATCTGAATCTAGTTAATGATCCCTGCTCTACGTACTAAAGTCATCTGAATCTAGTTAATGATCCCTGCTCTACATACTAAAGTCATCTGAATCTAGTTAATGATCTCTGCTCTACGTACTAAAGTCATCTGAATCTAGTTAATGATTCCTGCTCTACGTATTAAAGTAATCTGAATCTAGTTAATGATTCCTGCTCTACGTACTAAAGTCATCTGAATCTAGTTAATGATTCCTGCTCTACGTACTAAAGTCATCTGAATCTAGTTAATGATTCCTGCTCTACGTACTAAAGTCATCTGAATCTAGTTAATGATCCCTGCTCTACGTACTAAAGTCATCTGAATCTAGTTAATGATCCCTGCTCTACATACTAAAGTCATCTGAATCTAGTTAATGATCCCTGCTCTACGTATTAAAGTCATCTGAATCTAGTTAATGATCCCTGCTCTACGTACTAAAGTCATCTGAATCTAGTTAATGATCCCTGCTCTACATACTAAAGTCATCTGAATCTAGTTAATGATCCCTGCTCTACGTACTAAAGTCATCTGAATCTAGTTAATGATTCCTGCTCTACATACTAAAGTCATCTGAATCTAGTTAATGATTCCTGATTTACGTACTAAAGTCATCTGAATCTAGTTAATGATCCCTGCTCTACGTACTAAAGTCATCTGAATCTAGTTAATGATCCCTGCTCTACATACTAAAGTCATCTGAATCTAGTTAATGATCCCTGCTCTACGTATTAAAGTCATCTGAATCTAGTTAATGATCCCTGCTCTACGTACTAAAGTCATCTGAATCTAGTTAATGATCCCTGCTCTACGTACTAAAGTCATCTGAATCTAGTTAATGATCCCTGCTCTACGTACTAAAGTCATCTGAATCTAGTTAATGATTCCTGCTCTACGTACTAAAGTCATCTGAATCTCGTTAATGATCCCTGCTCTACGTACTAAAGTCATCTGAATCTAGTTAATGATCCCTGCTCTACGTATTAAAGTCATCTGAATCTAGTTAATGATTCCTGCTCTACGTACTAAAGTCATCTGAATCTAGTTAATGATCTCTGCTCTACGTACTAAAGTCATCTGAATCTAGTTAATGATTCCTGCTCTACGTATTAAAGTCATCTGAATCTAGTTAATGATTCCTGCTCTACGTACTAAAGTCATCTGAATCTAGTTAATGATTCCTGCTCTACGTACTAAAGTCATCTGAATCTAGTTAATGATTCCTGCTCTACGTACTAAAGTCATCTGAATCTAGTTAATGATCTCTGCTCTACGTACTAAAGTCATCTGAATCTAGTTAATGATCCCTGCTCTACATACTAAAGTCATCTGAATCTAGTTAATGATCCCTGCTCTACGTACTAAAGTCATCTGAATCTAGTTAATGATCCCTGCTCTACGTACTAAAGTCATCTGAATCTAGTTAATGATCCCTGCTCTACGTACTAAAGTCATCTGAATCTAGTTAATGATCCCTGCTCTACGTACTAAAGTCATCTGAATCTAGTTAATGATCCCTGCTCTACGTACTAAAGTCATCTGAATCTAGTTAATGATCCCTGCTCTACGTACTAAAGTCATCTGAATCTAGTTAATGATTCCTGCTCTACGTACTAAAGTCATCTGAATCTAGTTAATGATTCCTGCTCTACGTACTAAAGTCATCTGAATCTAGTTAATGATTCCTGCTCTACGTACTAAAGTCATCTGAATCTAGTTAATGATCCCTGCTCTACGTATTAAAGTCATCTGAATCTAGTTAATGATCCCTGCTCTACATACTAAAGTCATCTGAATCTAGTTAATGATCCCTGCTCTACGTATTAAAGTCATCTGAATCTAGTTAATGATCCCTGCTCTACGTACTAAAGTCATCTGAATCTAGTTAATGATCCCTGCTCTACGTACTAAAGTCATCTGAATCTAGTTAATGATTCCTGCTCTACGTACTTAAGTCATCTGAATCTCGTTAATGATCCCTGCTCTACGTACTAAAGTCATCTGAATCTAGTTAATGATCCCTGCTCTACGTATTAAAGTCATCTGAATCTAGTTAATGATCCCCGCTCTACGTACTAAAGTCATCTGAATCTAGTTTATGATTTCTGCTCTACATACTAAAGTCATCTGAATCTAGTTAATGATCCCTGCTCTACATACTAAAGTCATCTGAATCTAGTTAATGATCCCTGCTCTACGTACTAAAGTCATCTGAATCTAGTTAATGATCCCTGCTCTACATACTAAAGTCATCTGAATCTAGTTAATGATCCCTGCTCTACGTACTAAAGTCATCTGAATCTAGTTAATGATCCCTGCTCTACCTACTAAAGTCATCTGAATCTAGTTAATGATTCCTGCTCTACGTACTAAAGTCATCTAAATCTAGTTAATGATCCCTGCTCTACGTACTAAAGTCATCTGAATCTAGTTAATGATCCCTGCTCTACGTACTAAAGTCATCTGAATCTAGTTAATGATCTCTGCTCTACGTACTAAAGTCATCTGAATCTACAGTGGGGAGAACAAGTATTTGATACACTGACAATTTTGCAGGTTTTCCTACTTACAAAGCATGTAGAGGTCTGTAATTTTTATCATAGGTACACTTCAACTGTGAGAGAAGGAATCTAAAACAAAAATCCAGAAAATCACATTGTATGATTTTTTATTAATTAATTTGCATTTTATTGCATGACATAAGTATTTGATACATCAGAAAAGCAGAACTGAATATTTGGTACAGAAACCTTAGTTTGCAATTACAGAGATCATACGTTTCCTGTAGTTCTTGACCAGGTTTGCACACACTGCAGCAGGGATTTTGGCCCACTCCTCCATACAGACCTTCTCCAGATCCTTCAGGTTTCGGGGCTGTCGCTGGGCAATACGGACTTTCGGCTCCCTCCAAAGATTTTCTATTGGGTTCAGGTCTGGAGACTGGCTAGGCCACTCCAGGACCTTGAGATGCTTCTTACGGAGCCACTCCTTAGTTGCCCTGGCTGTGTGTTTCGGGTCGTTGTCATGCTGGAAGACCCAGCCACGACTCATCTTCAATGCTCTTACTGAGGGAAGGAGGTTGT
The DNA here is from genome assembly GCF_045679555.1 of Salvelinus alpinus. Lineage (NCBI taxonomy): Eukaryota > Metazoa > Chordata > Actinopteri > Salmoniformes > Salmonidae > Salvelinus > Salvelinus alpinus. The sequence continues at coordinate 32,441,331 of NC_092116.1, forward strand.
TGGTCAAGATCTCGCGATACATGGCCCCATCCATCCTCCCTTCAATACGGTGCAGTCGTCCTGTCCCCTTTGCAGAAAAGCATCCCCAAAGAATGATGTTTCCACCTCCATGCTTCACGGTTGGGATGGTGTTCTTGGGGTTGTACTCATCCTTCTATTCCTCCAAACACGGCGAGTGGAGTTTAGAGCAAAAAGCTCTATTTTTGTCTCATCAGACCACATGACCTTCTCCCATTCCTCCTCTGGATCATCCAGATGGTCATTGGCAAACTTCAGACGGGCCTGGACATGTGCTGGCTTGAGCAGGGGGACCTTGCGTGCGCTGCAGGATTTTAATCCATGACGGCGTAGTGTGTTACTAATGGTTTTCTTTGAGACTGTGGTCCCAGCTCTCTTCAGGTCATTGACCAGGTCCTGCCGTGTAGTTCTGGGCTGATCCCTCACATTCCTCATGATCATTGATGCCCCACGAGGTGAGATCTTGCATGGAGCCCCAGACCGAGGGTGATTGACCGTCATCTTGAACTTCTTCCATTTTCTAATAATTGTGCCAACAGTTGTTGCCTTCTCACCAAGCTGCTTGGCTATTGTCCTGTAGCCCATCCCAGCCTTGTACAGGTCTACAACTTATCCCTGATGTCCTTACACAGCTCTCTGGTCTTGGCCATTGTGGAGAGGTTGGAGTCTGTTTGATTGAGTGTGTGGACAGGTGTCTTTTATACAGGTAACGAGTTCAAACAGGTGCAGTTAATACAGGTAATGAGTGGAGAACAGGAGGGCTTCTTAAAGAAAAACTAACAGGTCTGTGAGAGCCGGAATTCTTACTGGTTGGTAGGTGATCAAATACTTATGTCATGCAATAAAATGCAAATTAATTACTTAAAAATCATACAATGTGATTTTCTGGATTTTTGTTTTAGATTCCGTCTCTCACAGTTGAAGTGTACCTATGATAAAAATGACAGACCTCTACATGCTTTGTAAGTAGGAAAACCTGCAAAATCGGCAGTGTATCAAATACTTGTTCTCCCCACTGTAGTTAATGATCCCTGCTCTACGTACTAAAGTCATCTGAATCTAGTTAATGATCCCTGCTCTACGTACTAAAGTCATCTGAATCTAGTTAATGATCCCTGCTCTACGTACTAAAGTCATCTGAATCTAGTTAATGATCCCTGCTCTATCTCTCTCCCACTTCCCCCCTCCTCCCTCTCTCTCCCACTTTCTCCCTCCCACTTTTCCCCCCTCCTCCCTCTCTCCCTCCCACTTTTCCCCTCTCCCTCTCTCTCCTACTCCCCCCCTCCTCCCCCTCTCTCTCCCACTTCCCCCCTCCTCCCCCTCTCTCTCCCACTTCCCCCCTCCTCCCTCTCTCCCTCCCACTTTCCCCCCCTCCTCCCTCTCTCCCTCCCCCCTCCTCTCCCTCTCTCTCCCACTCCCCCCCTCCTCCCCCTCTCTCTCCCACTCCCCCCCTCCTCCCCCTCTCTCTCCCACTTCCCCCCTCCTCCCCCTCTCTCTCCCACTTCCCCCCTCCTCCCCCTCTCTCTCCCACTCCCCCCCTCCTCCCCCTCTCTCTCCCACTTCCCCCCTCCTCCCCCTCTCTCTCCCACTCCCCCCCTCCTCCCCCTCTCTCTCCCACTTCCCCCCTCCTCCCCCCCTCTCTCCCACTTCCCCCCTCCTCCCCCTCTCTCTCCCACTTTCCCCCCTCCTCCCCCTCTCTCTCCCACTTCCCCCTCTCCTCCCCCTCTCTCTCCTCCAGGACCATGCAGACATAGAGTGGAAGTTTGCCCGGACCAAGTTATGGATGAGTTATTTTGATGAGGGGGGTACTCTGCCCCCTCCCTTCAACATCGTTCCCAGTCCTAAGTCAGTGTGGTACCTCTGCCTGTGGGTTCATCATAGACTCTGTAGGAGAGGAGCGCCCCCTGCTGACGACACAGACAAACGCCACGACCTGCAAGAGTTCACGGTAAGAAGTCCACACACTTATTCCACGGCGTACACACATGAAACAATATCATAATGTTTAAACTATATATCCCCTCTCTCTCTCTCTGTCATCTGTCCTCTCTCTCTCTCTGTCCCTTCTCTCTCTGTCATCTGTCCTCTCTCTGTCATCTGTCCTCTCTCTCTCCCTCTCTTTCTCTCTCCCTCTCTCGCTCTCCCTCCCTCTCTCTCCCCCTCTCTCTGTCATCTGTCATCTATCCTCTCTCTGTCATCAGTCCTCTCTCTGTCTCTCTCTCTCTGTCTTCTCTCTCTGTCCTCTCCCTCTCTCTCTATCTGTCCTCTCTCTCTGTCTTCTCTCTCTCTCTGTCTTCTCTCTCTCTGTCTTCTCTCTCTGTCCTCTCTCTGTCTTCTCTCTCTCTCTGTCTTCTCTCTCTCTGTCTACTCTCTCTCTCTGTCCTCGCTCTCTGTCCTCTATTTCTCTCTCTCTCTCTCTGTCCTCTCTCTCTCTGTCCTCTCTCTCTGTCTTCTCTCTCTCTCTGTCCTCTCTCTCTGTCCTCTCTCTCTCTGTCTTCTCTCTCTCTCTGTCCTCTCTCTCTCTCTCTCTGTCTTCTCCCTCTCTCTGTCCTCTCTCTCTCTGTCTTCTCTCTCTCTCTGTCCTCTCTCTCTCTGTCTTCTCTCTCTCTCTGTCTTCTCTCTCTCTCTGTTTCTCTCTCGCTCTCTCTGTCTTCTCTCTCTCTCTGTCCTCTCTCTCTCTGTCTTCTCTCTCTCTCTGTCTTCTCTCTCTCTCTGTCCTCTCTCTCTCTGTCTTCTCTCTCTCTCTGTCCTCTCTCTCTCTCTGTCTTCTCTCTCTCTGTCCTCTATTTCTCTCTCTCTGTCCTCTCTCTCTCTGTCTTCTCTCTCTCTCTCTCTCTCTCTCTCTCTCTCTCTCTCTCTCTCTCTCTCTCTCTCTCTCTCTCTCTCTCTCTCTCTCTCTCTCTCTCTCTCTCTCTCTCTCTCTCTCTCTCTCTCTCTCTCTCCTCTCTCTCTCTCTCTCTGTCCTCTCTCTCTCTCTCTTCTCTGTCTCTCTGTCCTCTCTCTCTCTCTGTCCTCTCTCTCGCTCTCTTTCACACACACACACACACACACACACACCATCAGATCTCTTCTCTGATGGTAACCTGCCTGGCCTGATTTCAAGTGCGTCCCAAATGGCCCTCTATTCCCTACATAGTGCACTACTTTTAACCAGGGCCCATAGGTTGTACCAATAACGTAGTGCACTACTTTTAACCAGGGCCTATGTAGGGAATATAGGGTCATTTGGGACACATCTTAATGTGGGCTGGATTATGTAACACTCAGAATCCATCTGATACTGCATACTATGAGTGGGTGGTGTGTGAGGTGTGTGAGGTGTGTGTGTGTGTGTGTGTGTGTGTGTGTGTGTGTGTGTGTGTGTGTGTGTGTGTGTGTGTGTGTGTGTGTGTGTGTGTGTGTGTGTGTGTGTGTGTGTGTGTGTGTGTGTGTGTGTGTGTGTGTGTGTGTGTGTGTGTGTGTGTGAGAGAGAGAGGTACATACATAATGTGCTTTAACTTTATATAATTTCCTTCCAGGAGCGTCATGCAGACAGCCTGATACAGAATCAGCATTATCAGGTACTATCTATCTATATATCTATAATGTCTCTCTCTATATCTATATATCTATCTATAATGTCTCTCTATATATCTATCTATAATGGCTCTCTCTATATATCTATCTATAATGTCTCTCTCTATATCTATCTATCTATAATGTATCTCTCTTTATCTATATACCTATCTATAATGTCTCTCTCTATATCTATATATCTATCTATAATGTCTCTCTCTATATCTATATATCTATCTATAATGTCTCTCTCTATATCTATATATCTATCTATAATGTATCTCTCTTTATCTATATACCTATCTATAATGTCTCTCTCTATATCTATATATATATATCTATAATGTGTCTCTCCATATCTATGTATATATCTATAATGTCTCTCTCTATATCTATATATCTATCTATAATGTCTCTCTCTTTATCTATATACCTATCTATAATGTCTCTCTCTATATCTATTTACCTATCTATAATGTCTCTCTCTATATCTATATATCTATCTATGTCTCTCTCTATATCTATATATCTATCTATAATGTCTCTCTCTTTATCTATATATCTATCTATAATGTCTCTCTTTTTATCTATATATCTATCTATAATGGCTCTCTATATCTATATATCTATCTATAATGTCTCTCTTTATATCTATATATCTATCTATGTCTCTCTCTATATCTATATATCTATCTATAATGTCTCTCTCTATATCTATATATCTATCTATAATGTTTCTCTCTATATCTATATATCTATCTATAATGTCTCTCTTTATATCTATATATCTATCTATAATGTCTCTCTCTATATCTATATATCTATCTATGTCTCTCTCTATATCTATATATCTATCTATGTCTCTCTCTATATCTATATATCTATCTATAATGTCTCTCTCTATATCTATATATCTATCTATAATGTATCTCTCTATATCTATATATCTATCTATAATGTCTCTCTCTATATCTATATATCTATCTATAATGTCTCTCTCTATATCTATATATCTATCTATAATGTCTCTCTCCATATCTATATATCTATCTATAATGGCTCTCTATATCTATATATCTATAATGGCTCTCTATATCTATATATATATCTATAATGTCTCTCTCTATATCTATCTATATCTATAATGTCTCTCTCTATATCTATATATCTATCTATAATGTCTCTCTCTATATCGATATATCTATCTATGTCTCTCTCTATATCTATATATCTATCTATAATGTCTCTCTCTATATCTATATATCTATCTATAATGTCTCTCTCCATATCTATATACCTATCTATAATGTCTCTCTCTATATCTATATATCTATCTATGTCTCTCTCTATATCTATATATATATCTATAATGTGTCTCTCCATATCTATGTATATATCTATAATGTATCTCTCTTTATCTATATACCTATCTATAATGTCTCTCTCTATATCTATATATCTATCTATGTCTCTCTCTATATCTCTATATCTATCTATAATGTGTCTCTCCATATCTATGTATATATCTATAATGTCTCTCTCTATATCTATCTCTCTCTATATCTATCTATATCTATATATCTCTCTCTATATCTATCTATATCTATATATCTATCTCTATATCTATCTATAATGTATCTCTCTATATCTATATATCTATCTATATATCTATCTATAATGTATCTCTCTATATCTATATATATATCTATATATCTATCTATAATGTCTCTCTCTATATCTATATATCTATCTTTATATCTATCTCTCTATATCTATATATATATCTATAATGTCTCTCTTTATATCTATCTATATATCTATAATGTCTCTATCTCTATCTATATATCTATCTCTATCTATATCTTTATCTATCTATATACCTATCTATAATGTTTCTCTCTATATCTATATATCTATCTATAATGTCTCTCTCTATATCTATATATCTATCTATAATGTCTCGCTCTATATCTCTATATATATCTATAATGTCTCTCTCTATGTCTCTATATCTATCTATAATGTCTCTCTCTATATCTATATATCTATCTATAATGTCTCTCTCTCTCTGTCTGTCTCTCTCTCTCTCTCTCTCTCTCTCTCTCTCTCTCTCTCTCTCTCTCTCTCTCTCTCTGTCTCTCTCTCTCTCTGTCTGTCTGTCTGTCTGTCTGTCTGTCTGTCTGTCTGTCTGTCTGTCTGTCTGTCTGTCTGTCTGTCTGTCTGTCTGTCTGTCTGTCTGTCTGTCTGTCTGTCTGTCTGTCTGTCTGTCTGTCTGCCCTCTCTCTCTCTCTCTCTCTCTCTCTCTCTCTCTCTCTCTCTCTCTCTCTCTCTCTCTCTCTCTCTCTCTCTCTCTCTCTCTCTCTTGAACACACTCTGCCAGGGGACACACACACACAGACAACCACAGTATGTTTTACCAACTCTCTCTCTCAGGATCTCTGATAATCTATGGTGTACTAACAGGTGTAGTCCAGATGTATCCAATCAGCAGTCTTGTTGGCGGGTCAGAAGACGTTTCAGTCTGTATGGATCAATAAAGTGTTAGTCTGAAAAAGTGGCAGTCAGGGGTCTCCCTGGCAACTGTGATGTGGTTAACAGGAAGTGATGTCATTGTTAACAGGAAGTGATCCGTAGCCTGGTGAAGAGGTACGTGGCGGCCATGATACGCAGCGCCAAGACGGACGAGGGCCTGACCGAGGAAAACTTTAAGGTGTGTTTTCTATCCATCAAGTACTTCCTACAATTCCTCCAACATATCATAACCTGTCCCTGTTTTCTATCCATTAAGTACGTCAAGTACTTCCTACAGTTCCTCCAACATATCTTTTAGCAGCTCTTCTTCCCCCGTTCACTCCTCCTCTCCTCTCCCTAACCTGTCCCTCCTCCTCTCCCTGTCCCTCCTCCTCTCCTCTCCCTAACCTGTCCCTCTCCTCTCATCTCTCCCTAACCTGTCCCTCCTCCTCTCCTCTCCCTAACCTGTCCCTCTCCTCTCATCTCTCCCTAACCTGTCCCTCCTCCTCTCCTCTCCCTATCCTGTCCCTCCTCCCCACCTGTCCCTCTCCTCTCATCTCTCCCTAACCTGTCCCTCTCCTCTCCTCTCCCTATCCTGTCCCTCGTCCTCTCCTCTCCCTATCCTGTCCCTCCTCCTCTCCTCTCCCTAACCTGTCCCTCTCCTCTCCTCTCCCTAACCTGTCCCTCTCCTCTCATCTCTCCCTAACCTGTCCCTCTCCTCTCATCTCTCCCTAACCTGTCCCTCCTCCTCTCCTCTCCCTAACCTGTCCCTCCTCCTCTCCTCTCCCTAACCTGTCCCTCTCCTCTCTCTAACCTAGCCGTCTCCTCTCCCTAACCTGTCCCTCTCCTCTCATCTCTCCCTAACCTGTCCCTCCTCCTCTCCTCTCCCTAACCTGTCCCTCCTCCTCTCCTCTCCCTAACCTGTCCCTCCTCCTCTCCTCTCTCCCTATCCTGTCCCTCCTCCTCTCCTCTCCCTAACCTGTCCCTCCTCCTCTCCTCTCTCTAACCTAGCCCTCTCCTCTCCCTAACCTGTCCCTCTCCTCTCATCTCTCCCTAACCTGTCCCTCCTCCTCTCCTCTCCCGATCCTGTCCCTCCTCCTCTCCTCTCCCTAACCTGTCCCTCCTTCCCTCCTCTCTCCCTAACCTGTCCCTCTCCTCTCTCTAACCTGTCCCTCCTCCTCTCCCTAACCTGTCCCTCTCCTCTCATCTCTCCCTAACCTGTCCCTCTCCTCTCATCTCTCCCTAACCTGTCCCTCCTCCTCTCCTCTCCCTAACCTGTCCCTCCTCCTCTCCTCTCCCTAACCTGTCCCTCCTCCTCTCCTCTCCCTAACCTGTCCCTCCTCCTCTCCTCTCCCTAACCTGTCCCTCTCCTCTCTCTAACCTAGCCCTCTCCTCTCCCTAACCTGTCCCTCTCCTCTCATCTCTCCCTAACCTGTCCCTCCTCCTCTCCTCTCCCTAACCTGTCCCTCCTCCTCTCCTCTCCCTAACCTGTCCCTCTCCTCTCTCTAACCTAGCCCTCTCCTCTCCCTAACCTGTCCCTCTCCTCTCATCTCTCCCTATCCTGTCCCTCCTCCTCTCCCGATCCTGTCCCTCCTCCTCTCCTCTCCCTAACCTGTCCCCCTCCTCTCTCTAACCTAGCCCTCTCCTCTCCCTAACCTGTCCCTCTCCTCTCATCTCTCCCTAACCTGTCCCTCCTCCTCTCCTCTCCTCTCCCTGTCCCTCCTCCTCTCCTCTCCCTAACCTGTCCCTCGCCTCTCTCTAACCTGGCCCTCTCCTCTCCCTAACCTGTCCCTCTCCTCTCATCTCTCCCTAACCTGCCCCTCCTCCTCTCCCTAACCTGTCCCTCTCCTCTCCCTAACCTGTCCCTCTCCTCTCCCTATCCTGTCACTCCTCCTCTCCTCTCCTTAACCTGTCCCTCTCCTCTCATCTCTCCCTAACCTGTCCCTCCTCCTCTCCCTAACCTGTCCCTCCTCCTCTCCTCTCCCTAACCTGTCCCTCCTCCTCTCCTCTCCCTAACCTGTCCCTCCTCCTCTCCTCTCCCTAACCTGTCCCTCCTCCTCTCCTCTCCCTAACCTGTCCTTCTCCTTCTCTCCTCTCATCTCTCCCTAACCTGTCCTCTCCATCTCTCGTCTCTCCCTAACCTGTCCATCCTTCTCTCCTCTCATCTTTCCCTAACCTGTCCTTCTCCTTCTCACCTCTCATCTCTCCCTAATCTGTCCTCTCCATCTATCCTCTCTCCCTAACCTGTCCCTCTCCTTCTCACCTCTCATCTCTCCCTAACCTGTCCCTGTCCTCCTCTCATCTCTCCCTAACCTGTCCCTCTCTTCTCTCTCCCTCCTCCACTGCAGGAGTTGAAGCAGGACATCTCCAGTTTCCGTTACGAGGTGTTAGATCTCCTTGGTAACCGCCGGCCCCCCAGATGCCACTTCTCTTCCAGCAGTGAAGCCACACTTAGAAATGAGGGAGGAGCCAGTGACGAAGGGGGGCCTGACCCTGACCTTGACCCCTCCCTGGGGTCGCAGGAGGGGAGTGGAGCCAAGAGGTCAAAGGGCGTGACCTTTCTGACCCCGACAGGAAGCATGGAGAAGAAGAAGAAGCCTAAATATGGCGTCTCCGCGCTGGTCCGGAGTATTTCAGGAATGGAAGTGGTATCCATGACGAGGGAGGAAGAGGAGCAGGAAGGATGGGGGGAGGAGGAAGGGAAGGAGGGATGGGAGGAAGATGAGGAAGAGGGTAAACCAAAGAGCAACGGGGTGAGGAGAGAAGCCGTTCCGTCCTCTTCTTCTTTTATCTTCCCTTCTTTCCCTTCTTCCTCCACCTCCGTCTCCTTATCCTTCGCTCGCACTCGGAGTCGTCTCCAGCAGTTGTCGTCGGTGACGTCCAATAAGACAACAGACTCCTTTAAGCGCCTCGGCTTACTGTTCTCACGCAAAGCCCCGCCCCTTCCCCTCTCCGTTGGCCAATCTCCTCCTTCCTACACCATCTCTGACGGCTTGCTCCGCCCCCTGAGAGGTCGCGGGTCATATGACCTCGGTTCGGTGGGTCATGTGACCCACAGCGAGATGCACCTGAACCAGGTCGGATATACTAACCCGGTCGGAGCCCCTCCTGCTTCCTCCGGACGAGCCAATGGGAGGGACTCTCTGCTAACCTTGCCCCTCCCACCTCCCTGTCCCTGCCAATCCCTGCACTGTGCTTCCAATATGGCCGACTCGAGCTCCCACCTCCTGGACTCCAGCGAGAGCGTCTTCGAGGGAGGAGGAGGGGGCAGGGTTTTGGGAGAGGGGTGTGTGGGGCCTTGTGATGTCATAGAGGACTCCGGCGGCATCGACGACTCTGTCACTACACAACTGTAGAAGGCTGTAGTTTGTTGGTTTCCGTGGTTACCTAACTACCGGTACCTTCCTAGCAAAACGCAAAGCCATGAGGGACATGAGTGATGTCATGAGTGATGTCGCATGTTTGATGTCATAGACCCTAAACCACCTGCCCCCTCCACATCTTACCGATGATGTCACTGGTGATGTTATACAGACTGTTGCTCTCCCCGTTGTGGGGGGGGGGGGGGGGGGGCAAGAGGAACTCAGTCGGGACCAGCTACGCCGTAAAGACAGTTTCCGTGGCTACCGAGAACGCTGTTTCGCTCGTCTCTTCTGCATGTCTCCGGGGCCGTTGTGTGTACAACAAGTCTTTATGCTATATGGCTATTGTATTGACCAAGCTGTTGGACGTATGGACGTTGCTAGAGTTTTGACCTTTCATAGGGATGTACTCTGGGACTCTATGGTAATAGTGAGACTTAATGGGATTCTATGGGACTGTGAGACTTAATGGGATTCTATGGGACTGTGAGACTTAATGGGATTCTATGGTACAGTGAGACTTAATGGGATTCTATGGGACTGTGAGACTTAATGGGATTCTATGGTACAGTGAGACTTAATGGGATTCTATGGTACAGTGAGACTTAATGGGACTCTATGGGACTGTGAGACTTAATGGGATTCTATGGGACTGTGAGACTTAATGGGATTCTATGGTACAGTGAGACTTAATGGGATTCTATGGGACTGTGAGACTTAATGGGATTCTATGGGACTGTGAGACTTAATGGGATTCTATGGGACTGTGAGACTTAATGGGATTCTATGGTACAGTGAGACTTAATGGGATTCTATGGGACTGTGAGACTTAATGGGATTCTATGGTACAGTGAGACTTAATGGGACTCTATGGTACAGTGAGACTTAATGGGATTCTATGGGACTGTGAGACTTAATGGGACTCTATGGTACAGTGAGACTTAATGGGACTCTATGGTACAGTGAGACTTAATGGGATTCTATGGGACTGTGAGACTTAATGGGACTCTATGGTACAGTGAGACTTAATGGGACTCTATGGTACAGTGAGACTTAATGGGATTCTATGGTACAGTGAGACTTAATGGGATTCTATGGTACAGTGAGACTTAATGGGATTCTATGGGACTGTGAGGAACTTCCTCATAATAACTCTTCTAGTAATAATGAACTATTTTACTACAAATCTTTACTTTACTTTGCAACAAAACGCTTACTGTTGTTTCTGTTTAAAGACGAAGGGGAGACGGAAAGAGAGAGAAAAAGAAGGAGAGACCGAGGGATACAATTTTAGAAAAGAAAATGAATGAAAAAGAGAGACTGCGGGGGGAAACGTGCCACAATAACTTGAAGCGTTTGTTTTCACCGTCCAAATCTACAAAATCAAACATCAATAACATAGTGAATGACCAGAGCATGTTACATCTACACACACACACACACACACACACACACACACACACACACACACACACACACACACACACACACACACACACACACACGTTTCTCTCCAATAGGTTGTCTATGTGCTGTCGTCTCTACCCACAAACACAATTGCACCAAGGCTACAGGTCAATGGTTTTATGGCAGTAATCAATCAAAGTGATCAGTCAATAAGTGTCATGTCTGATCACATGATCAGACATTGATCAATAGTGATTGATCGGATTCTGTTTGTTTCTATCTCATTTAAAGACCTCATAGCACCTGATGCCCATAATCATCCCCATAGGGCTGGTCTCTAGGGAGAGAGAGAGAAAGGAGGTCAATAACCCTTTATATGGCTGGTCTCTAGGGAGAGAGAGAGAAAGGAGATCAATAACTATTTATATGGCTCGTCTCTAGGGCGAGAGATAGAGGAGATCAATACCTCTATATGGCTGGTCTCTAGAGAGAGAGAGAGAGAAAGGAGGACAATAACTATATATATGGCTGGTCTCTAGAGAGAGAGAGAGGAGGTCAATAACTATTTATATGGCTGGTCTCTAGAGAGAGAGAGAGAAAGGAGATCAATAACTATTTATATGGCTGGTCTCTAGAGAGAGAGAGAGAAAAGAGTTCAATATTTCTCTCTTCTCTTTCTCCTCCTCCCTCTCTCTCTCACTCCCTTTCTCTCTCTCTCTCTCTCTCACTCCCTCTGTCTTTCTCCCCCCATCCCCCTCTCCCCCCCTCTTTCTCTCACTCCCTCTTGCTCTCTCTCTCTCTCGCTCACTCCCTGGTAAGTGACTGGTGACTGGAACACCATTATGAATATAGAAGGTATATGAGGACAGACTCATTTCAGATGAATATACATACAGTTGAAGTTAATGTTTTGGGCAGGATCATGAAGGAATTGACTTCAATCACAACCAAACACTTGGTTCCATATACACACACACACATACAAAGACACAGACACACAGACAGACAGACACACACACACACACACAGACACACAGACACACACAGACACACACACGGACAGACACACACACGGACAGACACCCCCCCCCCCCAAAAAAGATGAAAAGCCGATAGATAGAACCGTTCCCATTGCAAAATAGTGCTTTTAATTCATTGATGGAAAATACCAGTCAATGAAAATACATTTGACTGTCATGATTAATTTGTATAATTTAGCAGAAATAAATTGCAGTGTTCTTTAGTCCCCATGGTAACAGGCTATCAGCACATTGCGGCAGGGTAGCCTAGTGGTTAGAGTGTAGAGGTGGCAGGTAGCCTAGTGGTTAGAGTGTAGGGACGGCAGGTAGCCTAGTGGTTAGAGTGTAGGGACGGCAGGTAGCCTAGTGGTTGGAGTGTAGGGACGGCAGGTAGCCTAGTGGTTAGAGTGTAGGGACGGCAGGTAGCCTAGTGGTTAGAGTGTTGAGCCAGTAACCAAAAGGTTGCAAGTTCGAATCCCCGAGCTGACAAGGTACAAATCTGTCGTTCTGCCCCTGAACAAGGCAGTTAAACCTGCTGTTCCCTGGTAGGCTGTCATTGAAAATAAGAATTTGTTCTTAACTGACTTGCCTAGTTAAATAAAGATAAAATTTTACAAAACATCACCCCACCACTTTACAATGTGACCTGGGGAACATATGCATTTTGAATAAACTTCATTACTTGAAACCTGAATGTTTTATTAATATTATATAATAATATAATTATTATGAGGCATATTCTTACCTTGCTTCCAAGTATCCGAGAGTCATAATCCGACCATGGAAACGGAGAGGCAATTCTTTTATATAAAGACTTCATAGGCAGCGTGTGAGTTTAAAGTTTTGGGTGAAGCTTACAATTGATCCTACAATTTCTACCGATATGCTTGCCAGTTATCATTTTCATATGTACTTTGTAATGAAACGTTAATTTCAATACTAATTTTCATCTCTGTCACATATGGACTCGCTATCAGGCACTCTGTTTAGAATGGTGTTTTTCCAGTGAATTGCATTTTGGGAAATGTTTGAAAATGTTGTTTTATTGGCTGCTTCATTACAGGAGTTGCTTGTTCTGTTGAGATGAATTACCATAATCTACATGTCATTTCTGTCGTTCTGAGCACCGTGGTTGTGGACGTCACAATGCATATGGCTCCGGTTCATTTCTCAAACGGCCTGTGAATTAAAATCTTCCCAGTCACGTTGTCCAGGGGCCACATGTTCCTAATGGAAATCCTGACACACACACACACAGTCTAGTATAACTAACCTTGTGGGGACACACACACACAGTCTAGTATAACTAACCTTGTGGGGACACACACACACACACTCTAGTATAACTAACCTTATGGGGACACACACACACACAGTCTAGTATAACTAACCTTGTGGGGACACACACACACACAGTCTAGTATAACTAACCTTGTGGGGACACACACACACACACTCTAGTATAACTAACCTTATGGGGACACACACACACACAGTCTTGTATAACTAACCCGTGGGGACACACACACACAGTCTAGTATAACTAACCTTGTGGGGACACACACACACACAGTCTAGTATAACTAACCTTGTGGGGACACACACACACACACTCTAGTATAACTAACCTTATGGGGACACACACACACACAGTCTTGTATAACTAACCTGTGGGGACACACACACACAGTCTAGTATAACTAACCTTGTGGGGACACACACACACACACAGTCTAGTATAACTAACCTTGTGGGGACACACACACACACACACTCTAGTATAACTAACCTTATGGGGACACACACACACACACACAGTCTTGTATAACTAACCTTGTGGGGACACACACACACAGTCTAGTATAACTAACCTTGTGGGGACACACACACACACACAGTCTAGTATAACTAACCTTGTGGGGACACACACACACACACACTCTAGTATAACTAACCTTATGGGGACACACACACACACAGTCTTGTATAACTAACCTTGTGGGGACACACACACACACAGTCTTGTATAACTAACCTTGTGGGGACACACACACACACACAGTCTAGTATAACTAACCTTGTGGGGACACACACACACACACACTCTAGTATAACTAACCTTATGGGGACACACACACACACAGTCTTGTATAACTAACCTTGTGGGGACACACACACACAGTCTAGTATAACTAACCTTGTGGGGACACACACACACACAGTCTTGTATAACTAACCTTGTGGGGACACACACACACACACTCTAGTATAACTAACCTTATGGGGACACACACACACACAGTCTTGTATAACTAACCTTGTGGGGACACACACACACACACACTCTAGTATAACTAACCTTATGGGGACACACACACACACAGTCTTGTATAACTAACCTTGTGGGGACACACACACACACAGTCTTGTATAACTAACCTTGTGGGGACACACACACACAGTCTAGTATAACTAACCTTGTGGGGACACACAATTCAGTCCCATTCAAATCCTATTTTTCCTAACCCCTGACCCTGACCCTAAACCGAACTCTAACCCCTAACGCGTACTCTTATCCTAACCCTAACCTTACCCCAAAAACCTAACCCCTTAAACTAGCCCTAGCTCCTAGCTCCTAACCCTAAAACTAGCCCTAGCTCCTAGCTCCTAAACCTAAAACTAATTCTAAGCTTAAACCTAAACCCCTTAGAAATAGTATTTGACCTTGCGGGGACTAACAAAATGTCCCCAGTTGGTATGATTTATGTTTGTTTACTATTCTTATGGGAACTTCTGGTCCCCACAAGAATAGCTAAACACGTCCACACACGCACGCACGCACGCACACACACACACACACACACACAGACACACACACACACATTCAGGCCCCCCCCATGTCTAATAAAGGGATGTAAAGCTTTAAGACGTTTCACATAATAAATGCATTAAACTGTTATTTTTATATGTTCTGATGATAATCGCATGTGACTTTATTCTCCAGGGACTGATAGTGTTACTGACAGGGGTCCAGTGTACCTACGGCTGCGTCCCAAATGGAAACCCTATTCCCTATATAGTGCATGAGCCATAGGGAATACTCGTCAAATGTAGTGCACTATATAGGGAATAGGGTGCCAGCCCTGGTCTAAAGTAGTGTACTATATAGGGAATAGGGTGCCAGCCCCAGTAACAACCCCTAACCCCAGTAACAACCCCTAACCCCAGTAACAACCCCTAACCCCAGTAACAACCCCTAACCCCAGTAACAACCCCTAACCCCAGTAACAACCCCTAACCCCAGTAACAACCCCTAACCCCAGTAACAACCCCTAACCCCAGTAACAACCCCTAACCCCAGTAACAACCCCTAACCCCAGTAACAACCCCTAACCCCAGTAACAACCCCTAACCCCAGTAACAACCCCTAACCCCAGTAACAACCCCTAACCCCAGTAACAACCCCTAACCCCAGTAACAACCCCTAACCCCAGTAACAACCCCTAACCCCAGTAACAACCCCTAACCCCAGTAACAACCCCTAACCCCAGTAACAACCCCTAACCCCAGTAACAACCCCTAACCCCAGTAACAACCCCTAACCCCAGTAACAACCCCTAACCCCAATAACAACCCCTAACCCCAATAACAACCCCTAACCCCAGTAACAACCCCTAACCCCAGTAACAACCCCTAACCCCAGTAACAACCCCTAACCCCAGTAACAACCCCTAACCCCAGTAACAACCCCTAACCCCAGTAACAACCCCTAACCCCAGTAACAACCCCTAACCCCAGTAACAACCCCTAACCCCAGTAACAACCCCTAACCCCAGTAACAACCCCTAACCCCAGTAACAACCCCTAACCCCAGTAACAACCCCTAACCCCAGTAACAACCCCTAACCCCAGTAACAACCCCTAACCCCAGTAACAACCCCTAACCCCAGTAACAACCCCTAACCCCAGTAACAACCCCTAACCCCAGTAACAACCCCTAACCCCAGTAACAACCCCTAACCCCAGTAACAACCCCTAACCCCAGTAACAACCCCTAACCCCAGTAACAACCCCTAACCCCAGTAACAACCCCTAACCCCAGTAACAACCCCTAACCCCAGTAACAACCCCTAACCCCAGTAACAACCCCTAACCCCAGTAACAACCCCTAACCTCCTGTCCAGTAACAACCCCTAACCCCAGTAACAACCCCTAACCCCAGTAACAACCCCTAACCCCAGTAACAACCCCTAACCCCAGTAACAACCCCTAACCCCAGTAACAACCCCTAACCCCAGTAACAACCCCTAACCCCAGTAACAACCCCTAACCCCAGTAACAACCCCTAACCCCAGTAACAACCCCTAACCCCAGTAACAACCCCTAACCCCAGTAACAACCCCTAACCCCAGTAACAACCCCTAACCCCAGTAACAACCCCTAACCCCAGTAACAACCCCTAACCCCAGTGACAACCCCTAACCCCAGTGACAACCCCTAACCCCAGTAACAACCCCTAACCCCAGTAACAACCCCTAACCCCAGTAACAACCCTTAACCCCAGTAACAACCCCTAACCCCAGTGACAACCCCTAACCCCAGTGACAACCCCTAACCCCAGTAACAACCCCTAACCCCAGTAACAACCCCTAACCCCAGTAACAACCCCTAACCCCAGTAACAACCCCTAACCCCAGTAACAACCCCCAACCCCAGTAACAACCCCTAACCCCAGTGACAACCCCTAACCCCAGTAACAACCCCCAACCCCAGTAACAACCCCCAACCCCAGTAACAACCCCTAACCCCAGTAACAACCCCTAACCCCAGTAACAACCCCTAACCCCAGTAACAACCCCTAACCCCAGTAACAACCCCTAACCCCAGTAACAACCCCTAACCCCAGTAACAACCCCCAACCCCAGTAACAACCCCTAACCCCAGTAACAACCCCTAACCCCAGTAACAACCCCTAACCCCAGTAACAACCCCTAACCCCAGTAACAACCCCTAACCCCAGTAACAACCCCTAACCCCAGTAACCCCTAACCCCAGTAACAACCCCTAACCCCCTAACCCCAGTAACAACCCCTAACCCCAGTAACAACCCCTAACCCCAGTGACAACCCCTAACCCCAGTAACAACCCCCAACCCCCAACCCCCTGACTGTATCCCTTTTGAACATTTGATTATGAAATACTAACCACATGAAGTTTCAACAACTTAATAAAGAGTCTGAATGCTGAATCATGTTTTATTAATTCAATTAACTGATTAACTGACTGACTGATTAACTGACTGACTGACTGATTAACTGACTGATTAACTGACTGACTGATTAACTGACTGACTGACTGATTAACTGACCGATTAACTGACTGACTGACTGATTAACTGACTGATTAACTGACTGATTAACTGACTGACCGATTAACTGACTGACTGATTAACTGACTGACTGACTGACTGATTAACTGACTGATTAACTGACTGATTAACTGACTGATTTACTGACTGACTGGCTGACTGACTGACTGATTAACTGACTGACTGACTGACTGATTAACTGACTGACTGGCTGACTGACTGACTGATTAACTGGCTGACTGACTGGCTGACTGACTGATTAACTGACTGACTGACTGACTGATTAACTGACTGATTAACTGACTGACTGGCTGACTGACTGATTAACTGACTGACTGACTGACTGACTGATTAACTGACTGACTGATTAACTGACTGACTGACTGACTGATTAACTGACTGACTGGCTGACTGACTGACTGACTGATTAACTGACTGATTAACTGACTGACTGATTAACTGACTGACTGATTAACTGACTGACTGACTGATTAACTGACTGATTAACTGACTGACTGACTGATTAACTGACTGATTAACTGACTGACTGACTGATTAACTGACTGATTAACTGACTGATTAACTGACTGACTGACTGATTAACTGACTGATTAACTGACTGACTGGCTGACTGACTGGCTGATTAACTGACTTATTAACTGACTGACTGATTAATTGACTGACTGACTGATTAACTGACTGATTAACTGACTGATTAACTGACTGACTGACTGATTAACTGACTGATTAACTGACTGATTAACTGGCTGACTGACCGATTAACTGGCTGATTAACTGACTGACTGACTGACTGACTGATTGATTGACTGACTGGCTGACTGATTAACTGGCTGATTAACTGACTGACTGGCTGACTGATTAGAAGTTGCACTCTTTCCACACACATCCAAAAGCTTATTGTCCTGTGAAGAATGGTTCATGTTTACTCTCTAACACATTCTTACTGTTAAACTACCAGTTGCTTTGTCTTCATACTGTATGGTCCTTTGATATCCTGTCACTAGGAGTATTCTCTGGGATGGCAGCTTTAACAAAAGGGCTTGCCCTGCTCTCTCTCTCTCTCTGTGTGTGTGTGTGTGTGTGTGTGTGTGTGTGTGTGTGTGTGTGTGTGTGTGTGTGTGAGTGAGTGAGTGAGTGAGTGAGTGAGTGAGTGAGTGAGTGAGTGAGTGAGTGAGTGAGTGAGTGAGTGAGTGAGTGAGTGAGTGAGTGAGTGAGTGAGTGAGTGAGTGAGTGAGTGAGTGAGTGAGTGTGTGTGTGTGTGTGTGTGTGTGTGTGTGTGTGATAATTGCAAGTAGAGAGCCCATTGGTTGAGAGAGAGAGGGAAGTGATAATTGCAAGTAGAGAGCCCATTGGTTGAGAGAGAGAGGGAAGTGATAATTGCAAGTAGAGAGCCCATTGGTTGAGAGAGAGGGAGGGAAGTGATAATTGCAAGTAGAGAGCCCATTGGTTGAGAGAGAGGGAGGGAAGTGATAATTGCAAGTAGAGAGCCCATTGGTTGAGAGAGAGGGAGGGAAGTGATAATTGCAAGTAGAGAGCCCATTGGTTGAGAGAGAGGGAGGGAAGTGATAATTGCAAGTAGAGAGCCCATTGGTTGAGAGAGAGGGAGGGAAGTGATAATTGCAAGTAGAGAGCCCATTGGTTGAGAGAGAGATGGAAGTGATAATTGCAAGTAGAGAGCCCATTGGTTGAGAGAGAGAGGGAAGTGATAATTGCAAGTAGAGAGCCCATTGGTTGAGAGAGAGAGGGAAGTGATAATTGCAAGTAGAGAGCCCATTGGTTGAGAGAGAGGGAGGGAAGTGATAATTGCAAGTAGAGAGCCCATTGGTTGAGAGAGAGGGAGGGAAGTGATAATTGCAAGTAGAGAGCCCATTGGTTGAGAGAGAGGGAGGGAAGTGATAATTGCAAGTAGAGAGCCCATTGGTTGAGAGAGAGAGAGGGAAGTGATAATTGCAAGTAGAGAGCCCATTGGTTGAACAGCGAGCCTGAGGAATGTTGATTATTGTGTCGTGCTTATAGGCTAAAGGTAAAATAGGGGAATGACATTCCACACATGGCTAACAAGAAAGAAGAGAAGAAACTGCTCTATCCTGATTATAATACTTTTCTATTCATTTCCACTATGCAAATCAAATGTATTTATAAAGCCCTTCGTACATCAGCTGATATCTCAAAGTGCTGTACAGAAACCCAGCCTAAAACCCCAAACAGCAAGCAATGCAGGTGTAGAAGCACGGTGGCTAGGAAAAACTCCCTAGAAAGGTCAAAACCTAGGAAGAAACCTAGAGAGGAGCCAGGCTATGAGGGGTGGCCAGTCCTCTTCTGGCTGTGCCGGGTGGAGATTATAACAGAACATGGCCAAGATGTTCAAATGTTCATAGATGACCAGCATGGTCAAATAATAATAATAATAATAACCACAGTGGTACCCATAGAATAGGAAACAAAGGGAATTATGTTTTTTATTTATTATTTATTTTATTTCACCTTTATTTAACCAGGTTGGCCAGTTGAGAACAAGTTCTCATTTACAACTGCGACCTGGCCAAGATAAAGCAAAGCAGTGCGACACAAACAACAACACAGAGTTACACATGGAATAAACAAAACATACAATCAATAACACAATAGAAAAGTCTATATACAGTGTGTGCAAATGAGGTAGGATAAGGGAGGTAAAGGCAATAAATAGGCCATAGTGGCGAAATAATTACAATATAGCAATTAAACACTGGAGTGATAGATGTGCAGAAGATGAGTGTGCAAGTAGAGATACTGGGGTGCAAAGGAGCAAGATAAATAACAGTATGGGTAAGTTCTGCTTACTGTATGCATTCGGACCAGTCTGATTGAACTACATGATAACGGTGGTACAGTAACGTGGTCCATACCTATTAAACACATGCCATTACATGTCACAGGTGAGTGCATGAATTAACGCATTGGGTGGATGGAGAGGTGGACGAATGAGTGACGAGGAAACAGATGCAATGACGGCGGGATGGATAGAAAGGATGCTTTATAAAGTAGCCCTTAGCCTCAGAGTATTAGCCTACCTGTTTCTCCAATGCTAACCTATTAGAGGGATATTGAAATAGGTTACCTGACTTTTTTATCAGTAGTTTGGGGCTTCCAAATAGCCTATAGGAGGCTGTCGGGAAGACTCTCCGGTCGGCGTTCTTTCTAGGAAACCAAATAAGACAATAGTGCCCTCTGTCGGTTTTCTAGTGATTCTCCCGCTATCGTTTGTCGACGGTAAACTGATCCTAGATCTGTGGGTACGGGTACAACCCCTCTCGCCTCCTTCCCTGATTGGCCGAACGGTGACACTTCTCGGCCTCTGATTGGTCAAGAGCGTCCCAGCTGTGGTTTGTAGCGCTGCACAAGGTGGAAGTGGAACCACTCAGGAAACGTAACGCCTCAGACCTCTGTTCCACCAGCAAGAATAAGCGAGACCTAACAAGAGATAAGGCCGTAACCTTGGCAATGTCCCTTCAAAATAAAGTCTCACAATGAAGATGGTCGAAAATATTAAAATGGTGGAAATGCATAATATTTTATGAGGAAATGTTATCAATCAATCAATCAATCAAGTTTATTTTATATAGCCCTTCGTACATCAGCCAATATCTCGAAGTGCTGTACAAAAAACCCAGCCTAAAACCCCAAAGAGCAAGCAATGCAGGTGTAGAAGCACGTCAGACCTAAAGTTATGTTTAACAATATGACAAAAAGTAAATTGCCTTTGTAGCACAAATAATATTATAGCATTGACATTATTGTTAGCAGCATTACGCTTCCGGCGCCGAAAAGAGATGGCCGCCTCGCTTCGTGTTCCTTGGAAAATATGCAGTATTTTGTTTTTTTACGTGTTATTTCTTACATCGGTACCCCGGGTAATCTTAGGTTTCATTACATACAGTCGGGAGGAACTACTGAATATACGATTAACGTCAACTCATCATCGTTCCTACCAGGAATATGACTTTCCCGAAACGGATCCAGTGTTTTGCCTTCCACCCAATACAATGGATCTGATCCCAGCCGGCGACCCTGTGCGACGCCGAAAAAGGGGAAAACGAGGCGGTCTCTTGGTCAGGCTTCGGAGACGGGCACATCGCGCTCCACTCCCTAGCATACTACTCGCCAATGTCCAGTCTCTTGACAATAAGGTTGATGAAATCCGAGCACGGGTAGCATTCCAGAGAGACATCAGGGATTGCAACGTGCTCTGCTTCACGGAAACATGGCTAACTCAAGGGACGCTAACGGAGTCGGTGCAGCCAGCTGGTTTCTTCATGCATCGCGCCGTCAGAAACAAACATCTTTCCGGTAAGAAGAGGGGCGGGGGGGTATGCCTTATGATTAACGAGAAGTGGTGTGATCATCATAACAACACACAAGAACTCAAGTCGTTCTGTTCACCTGATCTAGAACTCCTCACAATCAAATGTCGACCGCATTATCTACCAAGGGAATTCTCGTCAATCATAATCACAGCCGTATACATTCCCCCCCAAGCAGACACATCGATGGCCCTGAACGAACTTTATCTGACTCTTTGTAAACTGGAAACCACACACCCTGAGGCTGCATTCATCGTAGCTGGGGATTTTAACAAGGCTAATCTAAAAACAAAACTCCCTAAATTCTATCAGCATATCGATTGTGCTACCAGGGCTGGAAAAACACTAGACCATTGTTATACTAATTTCCGCGACGCTTATAAGGCCCTCCCCCGCCCCCCTTTCGGAAAAGCTGACCACGACTCCATTTTGTTGATTCCAGCCTACAAACAGAAACTCAAACAACAAGCTCCCGCGCTCAGGTCTGTTCAACGCTGGTCCGACCAATCTGAATCCACGCTTCAAGACTGCTTCGATCACGCGGATTGGAATATGTTCCGCATCGCGTCCAACAACAATATTGACGAATATGCTGATTCGGTGAGCGAGTTCATTAGGAAGTGCATTGACGATGTCGTACCCACAGCAACGATAAAAACATTCCCAAACCAGAAACCGTGGATTGACGGCAGCATTCGCGTGAAACTGAAAGCGCGAACCACTGCTTTTAACCAGGGCAAGGTGACCGGAAGCATGACCGAATACAAACAGTGTAGCTATTCTCTCCGCAAGGCAATCAAACAGGCTAAGTCTCAGTACAGAGACAAAATCGAGTCGCAATTCAACAGCTCAGACACAAGAGGTATGTGGCAGGGTCTACAGTCAATCACGGATTACAATAAGAAAACCAGCCCCGTCGAGGACCAGGATGTCTTGCTCCCAGACAGGCTAAACAACTTTTTTGCCCGCTTTGAGGACAATACAGTGCCACTGACACGGCCCCCTACCAAAACCTGCGGGCTCTCCTTCACTGCAGCCGAGGTGAGTAAAACATTTAAACGTGTTAACCCTCGCAAGGCTGCAGGCCCAGACGGCATTCCCAGCCGCGTCCTCAGAGCATGCGCAGACCAGCTGGCTGGTGTGTTTACGGACATATTCAATCAATCCTTATCCCAGTCTGCTGTTCCCACATGCTTCAAGAGGGCCACCATTGTTCCTGTTCCCAAGAAAGCTAAGGTAACTGAGCTAAACGACTACCGCCCCGTAGCACTCACTTCCGTCATCATGAAGTGCTTTGAGAGACTAGTCAAGGACCATATCACCTCCACCCTACCGGACACCCTAGACCCACTCCAATTTGCTTACCGACCCAATAGGTCCACAGACGACGCAATCGCAACCACACTGCACACTGCCCTAACCCATCTGGACAAGAGGAATACCCATGTGAGAATGCTGTTCATCGATTACAGCTCAGCATTTAACACCATAGTACCCTCCAAACTCGTCATCAAGCTCGAGACCCTGGGTCTCGACCCCGCCCTGTGCAACTGGGTCCTGGACTTCCTGACGGGCCGCCCCCAGGTGGTGAGGGTAGGTAACAACATCTCCACCCCGCTGATCCTCAACACTGGGGCCCCACAAGGGTGCGTTCTGAGCCCTCTCCTGTACTCCCTGTTCACCCACGACTGCGTGGCCATGCACGCCTCCAACTCAATCATCAAGTTTGCGGATGACACTACAGTGGTAGGCTTGATTACCAACAACGACGAGACGGCCTACAGGGAGGAGGTGAGGGCCCTCGGAGTGTGGTGTCAGGAAAATAACCTCACACTCAACGTCAACAAGACAAAGGAGATGATTGTGGACTTCAGGAAACAGCAGAGGGAGCACCCCCCTATCCACATCGACGGGTCAGTAGTGGAGAAGGTGGAAAGTTTTAAGTTCCTCGGTGTACACATCACGGACAAACTGAATTGGTCCACCCACACAGACAGCGTTGTGAAGAAGGCGCAGCAGCGCCTCTTCAACCTCAGGAGGCTGAAGAAATTCGGCTTGTCACCAAAAGCACTCACAAACTTCTACAGATGCACAATCGAGAGCATCCTGTCGGGCTGTATCACCGCCTGGTACGGCAACTGCTCCGCCCACAACCGTAAGGCTCTCCAGAGGGTAGTGAGGTCTGCAGAACGCATCACCAGGGGCAAACTACCTGCCCTCCAGGACACCTACACCACCCGATGTCACAGGAAGGCCATAAAGATCATCAAGGACAACAACCACCCAAGCCACTGCCTGTTCACCCCGCTATCATCCAGAAGGCGAGGTCAGTACAGGTGCATCAAAGCAGGGACCGAGAGACTGAAAAACAGCTTCTATCTCAAGGCCATCAGACTGTTAAACAGCCACCACTAACATTTAGCGGCCGCTGCCAACATACGGACTCAACTCCAGCCACTTTAAAAATGGGAATTGATGGAAATTATGTAAAAATGTACCACTAGCCACTTTAAGCAATGCCACTTAATACAATGTTTACATACCCTACATTACCCATCTCATATGTATATACTGTACTCTATATCATCTACTGCATCTTGCCATCTTTATGCAATACATGTACCACTAGCCACTTTAAACTATGCCACTTTATGTTTACATACCCTACAGTACTCAGCTCATACGTATATACCGTACTCTATACCATCTACTGCATCTGCCATGCCGTTCTGTACCACCACTCATTCATATATCTTTATGTACATATTCTTTATCCCTTTACACTTGTGTGTGTGTGTAAGGTAGTAGTGTGGAATTGTTAGGTTAGATTACTGTTGGTTATTACTGCATTGTCGGAACTAGAAGCACAAGCATTTCGCTACACTCGCATTAACATCTGCTAACCATGTGTATGTGACTAATAAAATTTGATTTGATTTGATTAAAAGTAATGATTACTAGTAACGATTACTAGTTGTCATGGTAACAACAGTAATAAAATAACAGAACATTATTTATAATGCCTGTATTAATAATAATTGTTATAATACACGATAATACAATATAATACCTATAATACACTATAAAATTAATAATTATAATCAACTTTAGAAAATAATTTTAAAAATCCCATTGTTAATTAGCCCATTGGTATTGCTTGATGTTCAGCACGTTTTTCATATGGGACATACATATTGCACTGCACACAATTGTCTGTACGTTGTGTCCCATTAAGGGGGGGGGGGGGGGGGGGGTGTTCATTCTACTCAGGAGCACTTCTAGTTCCCAAATCCACAGAGTTTACACCCAGGCGAGCGTCGCTGCTCATTCTACAGCCTCTTAAAGCCTAGCAGATGAAATGCAGTACCTTTTTCATTTTGGATGGATTTCAACGTACAGAATTATCTGTACGAAACAGCTGACTCTGAACAAAAAGATAGGTCAAAGGTCATGTTGCTGGACTTTTAATGTGTACAAGTAGGCAGGGTCAGATAAATGCAGGGCCTTGCCTGGGCTGAAGCCCTGGCCCATCTGATAATATACACTATATACAGTACCAGTCAAAAGTTTGGACACACCTACTCATTCAAGGTTTTTTTTTTTTTTTTTTTTACTATTTTCTACATTGTAGAATAATAGTGAAGACATCAAAACTATGAAATAACACATATGGAATCATGTAGTAACCAAAAAAGTGTTAAACAAATCAAAATATACTTTATATTTGAGATTCTTCAAAGTAGCCACCCTTTGCCTTGATGACAGCTTTGCACACTCTTGGCAACCCCCCCCCCCCCCCCACCCTCCTCTTCTGGGTGGTGAGCTGGCGGATGGCGGTTGTCTCACCGTCGCAAGATGCGTTCATTTCAGGTGAGTTGTAATCCACGGTTATATACCAATGATTTATATAAACACCAGATGACTGTTAGGGGGGCGCTATGTTGAAGCCACCGTGCCGCCATCTTGGTATTCCTCCGCCATTGTACCAAATTATTTGGAAGCAATATAAATGTATTTATGAATGTCTACACTTGTTTTTGCCACATGTATTCTATTACAGACACCTTGATGCGTATTTTTACATTATGTGAGATAAACTTAAACATAAATATAAATATAAAAGATAAACATATATACACACAATCTTGCCTGCGTCTAGCTGGTCTGGAGTGTAATCATTAGCCCAACAGTTGCAAACGTGAGTTTCTATTGGACAAATTCACGTATGTTTCTCCTAGTTTCGTTCCGTTTGCTTCGGGTTTAAGATTTTTTTTTTTTAACAGAATCGGCAGAATGAATACAAAGTTCACTTTCATAGCAGACACATACAAACAGCATGATCCCTTTGATTGTTTTATAATTCCTTCTCCCATCTACGCGCTCTCCTCCACTCACCTTTTCCCTTCGCTTGTGGACTTCACTGCACAACACATCAGCTGTCTGTGATCAGGCGAAGAAACCTTTTCCAAGCCGAACCTTCATATCATAACCGCTACATTATTGTCACCATATATTAGTTAACGTCTTAGTCAACATAGCTACTAGAACTAATGTGTGAGTAAACCCACTACACTCATGCAGTACAGTGTAAGGGCAGCAAGCAGTTTAGCAGTTTCACTGGCAGGCCCCGGTGGCAATAAATTAATAAAACCAAAAGCTTACCTTGACTTGGAAGAGTTCCAGTGATGGATAGCCATAGCCAGCTAGCTAACATAGCTAACCTCTCTGTTTAAACTGTGTGTTTGAGTAGGCTAAACTAGCTAGCTGCATTCGCTAGCTAAGTGAAAGTGAAAAAAAACCACAAAGAAAATATAGTTAGCTCTCTCTCTCTCTTGCTTCTCATACATTTTTAAATACATGTATTTGTTCAAAACTGTTCAACTATTGTCTTTCTCTCTCTTTGAGTCAACTACTCACCACATTTTATGCACTGCAGTGCTAGCTAGCTGTAGTTTAAGCTTTCAGTACTAGTTTAATTCTCTGATCCTCTGATTGGGTGGACAACATGTCAGTTCATGCTGCAAGAGCTCTGATAGGTTGGAGGACGTCCTCCGGAAGTTGTCATAATTACTGTGTAAGTCTATGGAAGGTGGTGAGAACCATGAACCTCCTAGGTTTTGTATTGAAGTCAATGTTTGGACCAAGTTTGGGCAACGATAGGTGTACATACACAAAACACACTGTTGACTATTTAAAAATATGATTTTAAAAAATCACATAAGATCTCATAGAAATAGTTTAAATTATTCTTTGTATGATAAATATTATAAAATATATTGATAATTGTGCACATTTTCCATCATTTTCAGCTTAATCATTAATTTACAAAGTATACGGGACAGGACTCTTATTCTGAAGGATTCCAAAAGTCCGTGACCCAGAAGTACTTAGCTATTGTTGCCTTCTTCACAGCAGTAAGCCGTAGGTTGAGAACGAGATGTAAATAAGCGAATCTAACGGTCTAGATAGACAGTAGACTTCTTTATTTACTAGAAAACAACAACATTTAGACAGAATGGTTTTGTTTACTTGTCTGACGGTGTTTTTGCTGAGCGCTTTGGTCGAGGGAGCGGAGAAGAAAGAGGGAGATGACGAGTGGGTTCATCTGCCTAATAAATGTGAAGGTAGGAAGAGCAAGAACAAAATCAATGCTATTCATTCACCCCTATTTGGAAACCCAAAATCGAGAGAGAGCTTGTATTTTATTGTCTAAAACTAGTTGTATTATATCTGAAATGTAGGCATACAATACCCTGATAGCCTTGGTCTTTTCCCGAGAAGGACTGAAACAATGCTATTCATTCGTTCCATTTGTAAACTATTTTAAAACTAACTATGAGCTTATTTCATTCATTTGAATTCATTCTATTAGCCAGAACGAGTTGCCATTTGTTACACATGATAACCTAATAGTAGGAGCCGTTGAGTCTTTGCCCGTTATAGCGTAGCAGTGGGTGCGTGATGCAGAAGTGAAACCATCATGTTTACTATTTCCTCTTTTTAGACACCTGACACTAAAGTAAATATAACCATTTATATTTACTCCCTTTCAATTCAATTCAAAGGGTTTTATTAACACGGGAAACATATGTCTACATTGCCAAAGCAAGTGAAATAGATAATAAACCAAAAGTGAAATAAACAATAAAAAAAAATGAACAGTAAACATTACACTCACAAAAGATCCAAAGGATTAAAGACATTTCAAATGTCATATTATGTCTATATTCTGTCTCTCTGTCTCCTCTCAGTGTGTAAGTTTGTCAGTATTGAGATGAAGTCTGCCTTTGAGGAAACGGGCAAAACCAAGGAAGTGATTGAGAGGAACTACCGTTTCCTTGACGGCAACAAGGGAGCTCCGCCAATCAAATATGTCAAGTCGTAAGTGACGTTTAATCACACATTTACAGCTTGATGTCACAGAATATTCTATTGCTGAATGTAGTGTACTGTGTTCCAAATGGAGCCCTATTCCCTATGGGGTTTTTGGTCAAAAGTAGTGCACTATATTTTGGAAATAGGATGCAATTTATGCAGTGCGTCTGTAGGAGTAGAATGGAGTTGCCCCCCTTTTGTCTTCCACACATAATGATAAAGGTCGGGGTCTGGTGAGGTTAACCTGATCCTAGATCTGGGCCTAACTTCTGCCTACATCCTATATGTTCACAAGCTTTAGAGGCTTTCACTGTAGAAGTGCTTGACTTGAGTGAGCGGTGTCTATTTCCTCTCTGTGCCGTTACTGTGGAGATAACAGGGCTGCTATGGTAGCAGGGGACAGGAACTTGGTCTGGGTCCCTTCCTGTGGGAGGCGGCCTAGGCTTTATAAATAGGAAGTTCTGTCATTATGTCATGACTTGTGAACACTAGAAAAAAAGGCTAAATTACTAAATTAAACAGAGTATCTTTTTTTTTCTCAAACAAGATGGCTTTTATCTCTCTCCCTTCCTCCATCCGTCAATCTTTCTCTGTACCCCCTCCTCTCTTTCTCCCTTACTTTTTTTCTTTGCCTCCTCCTTTCTCTCATTTTTCTCTCTCTCTCTCTCTCTGCCCCTCTCTCTCTCTCTCTGCCCCTCTCTCTCTCTCTGCCCCTCTCTCTCTCTCTCTCTGCCCCTCTCTCTCTCTCTGCCCCCTCTCTCTCTCTCTCTGCCCCTCTCTCTCTCTTTCTCTGCCCCTCTCTCTCTCTCTCTCTCTCTGCCCCCCCCCCTCTCTCTCTCTCTCTCTCTCTCTGCCTCTCTCTCTCTCTCTGCCCCTCTCTCTTTGTAGAGACATCCGTTTCATTGAGGTTGTGGAGAATGTGTGTCAGAGGCTCTCTGGCTACAACCTACACAAGGAGAGAGAGGGCAGCAACCGCTTTGCCAAGGTCAGTACGTGTGTGTGTGTGTGTCAGAGGTTCTCTGAGTAAAGACAAGGACACACACATATAATAACACACATCAGTAGTTGTTAACTAGACACAGATCATCTCTCCTACTCTTTCTGCCTCACTCTTCTCTCTCTCCCCCTCCTTTTCCCATCTCTCCCCCCCTCCGTCTCCATCTCCCCCCCCCCGTCTCCATCTCTCCCCCCCCTCTCCCCCCGTCTCCATCTCTCCCTCTCCGTCTCTCTCCCCCTCCGTCTCCATCTCTCCCCCCTCTCTCCCCCTCCGTCTCCATCTCTCTCCATCTCCCCCCTCTCTCCCTCTCCGTCTCTCTCCCCCTCCGTCTCCATCTCTCTCCCTCTCTCCGTCTCTCTCCCCCTCCGTCTCCATCTCTCTCCCTCTCTCCCCCTCCGTCTCCCTCTCTGTCTCCGTCTCCCTCTCTCCGTCTCCATCTCTGTCCCCAGGGTATGTCTGAGACCTTCTCTACCCTCCATGGCCTGGTCCATAAAGGGGTAAAGGTCGTCATGGATATCCCCTATGAACTTTGGAACGAAACATCTGCAGAGGTCGCTGACCTCAAGAAACAGGTGAGAATCAATTGACTAATGAATTAATCCATTTTTTTAGAAACGGTATTGCCAAACATATCAACTGTCTTGTGTTTTCTTTCCAATGTTGGATGTGTCTGTGTCTCAGTGTGATGTTATGGTAGAGAAGTATGAGGAGGTTATTGAGGACTGGTACAAAGGCAGTCAGGAGGAAGATCTCACCACGTACCTCTGTGAGAAACACGTTCTGAAGGGACAGGACGCCGGTAATACTCACAGATAACACTCACACACACACGCACACACACACACACACTCACAGATAACACACACACTCACAGATAACACACACACGCACACACACACACACACACACGCACACTCACAGATAACACACACACACACGCACACACACACACACACACGCACACACACACTCACAGATAACACACACACTCACAGATAACACACACACACACACACACACACTCACAGATAACACTCACACACACACACACACACACACACTCACAGATAACACACACACACAGACACACACACACGCACACACACACACACACTCACAGATAACACACACACTCACAGATAACACACACACACACACACACACACACACACACACACACACACACACACACACACTCACAGATAACACACAGATAACACACACACACACACACACACACACACACACTCACAGATAACACACACACACTCACAGATAACACACACACACACACACACACACACACACACACACACACTCACACTAACACACACACTCACAGATAACACACACACACACACACACACACACACACACACACACACACACACACACTCACAGATAACACACACACACACACACACTCACAGATAACACACACACACACACACATTGTAACTTATTTGATCGTTTGGAATGTCTTAGTTATTAGAATGCTGGTTTAATTACTCTTGTTCTCTCCCTCCCATCCTCTTCCTTCATCCTCCTCCTCTTCTCCAGCCTGTCTGAAAGAGGAGTACTCTAAGAAGAAGGGAGACGCGGCAGCCATCGCCGAGGACAAGAAGAAGAAAAAGAAGAAGGGAGTAGTAAAGAAGAGTGAGGGAGGAGGGAGTGAGGGAGGAGGAGGAGGAGGGAGTGAGGGCGGCAGGCAGGAAGGAGAGAAGACGATGAAGAAAAAGAAGAAAGAGAAGGTGAAGAAGAAGAAGAAGAAGGGGAAGGGAAAGGCCGTATCAGCTGAGAAGGAGAGAGTGGAGAGGGACGGGGTCTCGTCGGATGAAGACATCCAGAAAAAGGTGGCTCTGCCTGGGAAGAACACAGAGCTGTGAGACCCTGGAGGAATGGAGCCCTGGGGCCTAGTCCCAACCGGCACCCTATTCCCTACTTAGTGCACTACTCCCTTGGTCAAAAGTAGTTCACCACATAGGGAATAGGGTGCCTTTTTGGGACGAATGACTGATCGGGGGGCATAAAGGAGACTTATGCATCTCTTTTCTCTTTCCACTTTCCTTCTCACCCCCCCCCCAGTGGTTATTTGATTTGGACCCCCTCCCCAGTGATTATTTGATTTGGACCCCCCCCCCCCCCAGTGATTATTTGATTTGGACTCCCCCACCCCAGAATCCTTTACTCTTGGTAGTTCTGAATGGTTGTGTTGACAATACTGTTGATTCTATGGTCTCGTGTGTGTGTGTGTGTGTGTGTGTGTGTGTGTGTGTGTGTGTGTGTGTGTGTGTGTGTGTGTGTGTGTGTGTGTGTGTGTGCGTGCGTGCGCGTGTGTGTGCTGTTCTCAGAAACATTCTTGTTGCTTTTACATGTATTTTTGCCTCATGCTTTGGTTACATGTGTTCAACAGATTTTTTTGGGGGGGTACAAATAATAATAATAATATTTAAATAGAGAAGGCATTGTTTTCTAATGGGGCGGAACATTACAAGGCCTCAATCGACAAGCTCTCAACTGACAAGCTCTCGACTGACAGGCCTCTATTGACAAGCTCTCGACTGACAGGCCTCTATTGACAAGCTCTCGACTGACAGGCCTCTATTGACAAGCTCTCAACTGACAGGCCTCTATTGACAAGCTCTCGACTGACAGGCCTCTATTGACAAGCTCTCAACTGAAAGGCCTCTATTGACAAGCTCTCGACTGACAGGCCTCTATTGACAAGCTCTCAACTGACAAGCTCTCAACTGACAGGCCTCTATTGACAAGCTCTCGACTGACAGGCCTCTATTGACAAGCTCTCAACTGACAAGCTCTCAACTGACAGGCCTCTATTGACAAGCTCTCAACTGACAAGCTCTCAACTGACAGGCCTCTATTGACAAGCTCTCAACTGACAAGCTCTCAACTGACAGGCCTCTATTGACAAGCTCTCTATTGACAAGCTCTCGACTGACAGGCCTCTATTGACAAGCTCTCAACTGACAAGCCTCTATTGACAAGCTCTCGACTGACAGGCCTCTATTGACAAGCTCTCGACTGACAGGCCTCTATTGACAAGCTCTCGACTGACAGGCCTCTATTGACAAGCTCTCAACTGACAAGCTCTCAACTGACAAGCCTCTATTGACAAGCTCTCGACTGACAGGCCTCTATTGACAAGCTCTCGACTGACAAGCTCTCGACTGACAGGCCTCTATTGACAAGCTCTCGACTGACAAGCTCTCAACTGACAGGCCTCTATTGACAAGCTCTCAACTGACAGGCCTCTATTGACAAGCTCTCAACTGACAAGTCTCTATTGACAAGTTCTCGACTGACAGGCCTCTATTGGCAAGCTCTCGACTGACAAGCTCTCAACTGACAGGCCTCTATTGGCAAGCTCTCAACTGACAGGCCTCTATTGGCAAGCTCTCGACTGACAGGCCTCTATTGGCAAGCTCTCGACTGACAGGCCTCTATTGACAAGTTCTCGACTGACAGGCCTCTATTGACAAGCTCTCGACTGACAGGCCTCTATTGACAAGCTCTCGACTGACAGGCCTCTATTGACAAGCTCTCGACTGACAGGCCTCTATTGACAAGCTCTCGACTGACAGGCCTCTATTGACAAGCTCTCGACTGACAGGCCTCTATTGACAAGCTCTCAACTGACAGGCCTCTATTGACAAGCTCTCAACTGAAAGGCCTCTATTGACAAGCTCTCGACTGACAGGCCTCTATTGACAAGCTCTCAACTGACAGGCCTCTATTGACAAGCTCTCGACTGAAAGGCCTCTATTGACAAGCTCTCGACTGACAGAAGGAGTTTTACTTTAGGTTAATAATTTTTACAGACATGAAGTGAAGCAACATATTGGTACCTATTTCCTTTTAAATATAAATATACTGTATATCAAAGAGAGTGAGATTTTTTACAAAAACAGTATATTTATTTTATATTTTAAATGTAGAATAACTCTTATGATTTATTCAAGCCTCGTTGATTTGTCTTTAGTTTGTCTTTTACATTTTTGTTGTAGTAGTCTGCTGGATTTTTGTTTCTTTTTGTCGTGTTTAAGATGGTTGTTTTTCTCAGTCAGTGACTCAGCGGAGACTATTTATACTGTACAAAAATATAAACGCAACATAAAACAATGTAAACAACTTTACTGAGTTACAGTTCATATTCGGAAATCATTCAATTTAAATAAATAAATTAGGCCCTAATCAGGGGCACAGCCATGCTCACTGTGGAGCCAGGCCCAGCCACTGTGGAGCCAGGCCCACCCACTGTGGAGCCAGGCCCAGCCACTGTGGAGCCAGGCCCACCCACTGTGGAGCCCACCCACTGTGGAGCCAGGCCCACCCACTTGGGAGCCAGGCCCACCCACTGTGGAGCCAGGCCCAGCCACTGTGGAGCCAGGCCCACCCACTGTGGAGCCAGGCCCACCCACTTGGGAGCCAGGCCCACCCACTTGGGAGCCAGACCCACCCACTTGGGAGCCAGACCCAGCCAATCAGAATTTGTTTTTCCCCACAAAAGGGCTTTATTACAGACAGAAATACTCCTCAGTTTAATCAGCTTTCCAGGTGGCTGGTCTCAGATGATCCCTCAGGTGAAGAAGCCGGATGTGGAGGTCCTGGGCTGGCGTGGTTACACGTGGTCTGCGGTTGTGAGGCCGGTTGTACGTACTGCCAAATTCTCAAAAAACGACATTGGAGGAGGCTTATTATAGAGAAATGGACGTTAAATTATCTGGCAACAGCTCTGGTGGACATTCCTGCAGTCAGCATCCCAATTGATGGCTCCTTCAAAACTTGAGACATCTGTGGCATTGTGTTGTGTGACAAAACAATTTAGAGTGGTCTTTTATTGACCCCCAGCACAAGGTGCACCTGTGTAATGATGATCATGCTGTTTAATCAGCTTCTTGATATGCAACACCTGTCAGGTAGATGGATTATCTTGGCAAAGGAGAAATGCTCACTAACAGGGATGTAAACACATTTGTGAGAGAAAAAAAATACACTGGAATCTTATATTTCAGCTCATGAAACATGGGACCAATACTTTACATGTTGAGGTTATATTATTGTTCAGTAAATGTACTGCTTACTGTAGGTGTGTGTGTCTGTGTGTGTGTGAGAGAGAGAGCCTGTGTGTGTGTGTGTGTGTGTGTGTGTGTGTGTGTGTGTGTGTGTGTGTGTGTGTGTGTGTGTGAGAGAGAGAGAGAGAGAGAGAGAGAGCCTGTGTGTGTGTTTTTAAGGCCTTGTGTGTAAATGTTGTCAGGATTGTTGAGTGAGGGAAAGACGTTAGCTGTGGGTCTTGGTGAATCCCAAGAAACAGCAAGGTGTGTCAATAAAATCACTGCTGTTGAAATCCTGTCTTTCAATTACCAATCAAGTCTCATTAAATGGTTATTAAAAAATATATATATATAAACTGGGTAGTTCGAGCCCCGATTGGCTGACAGCTGTGGTATATCAGACCGTATACCACGGGTATGACAAAACATTTATTTTTACTGCTATAATTACGTTGGTAACCAGATTATAATAGCAGTAAGGCACCACTGGGGGTTTGTGGTATATGGCTGAGGGGGTGTGGTATGTGGCCAATATAAGGGCTGAGGCCAGAGGGGGTGTGGTATGTGGCCACTATAAGGGCTGAGGCCAGAGGGGGTGTGGTATGTGGCCACTATAAGGGCTGAGGCCAGAGGGGGTGTGGTATGTGGCCACTATAAGGGCTGAGGTCGGAGGGGGTGTGGTATGTGGCCACTATAAGGGCTGAGGCCAGAGGGGGTGTGGTATGAGACATTTGCCATAACTCCTGGCAACAGAGATATGGCATGTCTTGCCCTAACCCTTTTCTTTCTACCACCATCTTTGAAATGCAACAGAAAGGTCCCAAATTTAGCCATCACTCTGGTTGTAATTCCGATTGTGTCCACAAGAGGGCAGCAGTGTATGTACAAAGTTTCAGACTGATCCAATGAACCATTCTGTTCAAAATGCTTGGGTGGCAGGTAGCCTAGTGGTTAGAGTGTTGGGCCAGTAATTGAAAGGTTGCTAGATCAAATCCCTGAGCTGACAAGGTAAAAATCGGTCATATTTCCCCGGACACGGCAGTTAACTGTTCCTAGGCTGTCATTGTAAATAAGTATTTGTTCTTAACTGACTTGCCTAGTTAAATAAAAGACTGGATCAAATTAACACATTTTGAAGTTCAAAATTGTGCACTCTCCTCAAACAATAGCATGGTATTCTTTCACTGTAATAGCTACTGTAAATTGGACAGTGCAGTTGGATTAAGAAGAATTTAAGCTTTCTGCCCAAATAATTTTTCCCTATGTCCTGGGAAATGTTCCTGTTACTTACAACCTCATGCTAATCACATTAGCCTACGTTAGCTCAACCATCCCGCGGGGGGACACCGATCCTGTAGAGGATTTATTGAGGTGCTTTCACAGGGTGTTGGGCCAGTAACGTAAAGGTTTGCTAAATTGGATCCCCGAGCTGACAAGGTAAAAATCTGTCATTCTGCCCCTGAACAAGGTAGTTAAATAAATAAATAATGTTAAACTTGGTCAATTATTCTGTGAATTTGATGTTGGGCTAGGGTTTCCCCCATCTGGTGAAAAATAGCTTGTACAAGTTCCTCCAATCAACTACTCTGTTTTCATTGGGTTAGGTCTATGACGTTGTTCCAATGAGAAAATCGAACGCGCATGCGCAAATCCGTTGCCAGTCAAGCGTCCGTGGAGCCGCCTGAAGAGAAAGAGAAGTACGAGATATCTCCATAGAAAATAACCAAAAATAACAGAAGGTATGTAACACAAACCTATTTCACAGGACAGAAGAGATCAGTTATTGTTCATATGTGTGTTTTAAAACGGACAATACCGTTGGCTGGAAGTAGAAACTCGGGTTTGTGTCCTCTGTCGCATGCGACGCTTATTAATGCAACACGGTACAGGAAATACAAAATGGTGGGCTGATGTTTTTCGGAAAGTCGAAGACGCGAAAGGCAGCTGTGATCAATCACAGCTTAGGGTGACCACATTTAAAATGCACAAATGCGGGACATTCGTAGGACAGTGTAGCCAAGACACAGATATATATATTTTTTGTGTGCAGCACCCCTCCCCTCAAAATACAGCCCCTGCTCATTGTGTACTCAGAGAAAGAGGTGAAGCGAGATATTTCTCCACAGATAGAAGAATAAGACAGATATTTCACCGGATGTAATGTGAAGTTGTATAAATGTGAAGCATCCGCTTGGCGTTTTTCACTCTCTTACCAAATATGGTAGTCAAATCAAATTGTATTTGTCCTATACACATGGTTAGTAGATGTTAATGCGAGTGTAGCGAAATGCTTGTGCTTCTAGTATCGACAATGCAGTAATAACCAACGAGTAATCTAACCTAACAATTCCACAACTACTACCTTATACACACAAGTGTAAAGGGATAAAGAATATGTACATAAAGATATATGAATGAGTGATGGTACAGAACGGCATAGGCAAGATGCAGTAGATGGTATAGAGTACAGTATATACATATGAGATGAGTAATGTAGGGTATATAAACATTATATTAAGTGGCATAGTTTAAAGTGGCTAGTGATACATGTATTACATAAAGATGGCAAGATGCAGTAGATGATATAGAGTACAGTATATACATATGAGTAATGTAGGGTATGT
Source organism: Salvelinus alpinus (assembly GCF_045679555.1). NCBI lineage: Eukaryota > Metazoa > Chordata > Actinopteri > Salmoniformes > Salmonidae > Salvelinus > Salvelinus alpinus. The sequence continues at coordinate 32,478,003 of NC_092116.1, forward strand.
AAACATTATATTAAGTGGCATTGTTTAAAGTGGCTAGTGATACATTTTTACATACATTTCCATCAATTCCCATTATTAAAGTGGCTGGAGTTGAGTCAGTATGTTGGCAGCAGCCACTAAATGTTAGTGGTGGCTGTTTAACAGTCTGATGGCCTTGAGATAGAAGCTGTTTTTCAGTCTCTCGGTCCCTGCTTTGATGCACCTGTACTGACCTCGCCTTCTGGATGATAGCGGGGTGAACAGGCAGTGGCTCGGGTGGTTGTTGTCCTTGATGATCTTTATGGCCTTCCTGTGACATCGGGTGGTGTAGGTGTCCTGGAGGGCAGGTAGTTTGCCCCTGGTGATGCGTTGTGCAGACCTCACTACCCTCTGGAGAGCCTTACGGTTGTGGGCGGAGCAGTTGTCGTACCAGGCGGTGATACAGCCCGACAGGATGCTCTCGATTGTGCATCTGTAGAAGTTTGTGAGTGCTTTTGGTGACAAGCCAAATTTCTTCAGCCTCCTGAGGTTGAAGAGGCGCTGCTGCGCCTTCTTCACAACGCTGTCTGTGTGGGTGGACCAATTCAGTTTGTCCGTGATGTGTACACCGAGGAACTTAAAACTTACTACCCTCTCCACTACTGTCCCGTCGATGTGGATAGGGGGGTGCTCCCTCTGCTGTTTCCTGAAGTCCACAATCATCTCCTTTGTTTTGTTGACGTTGAGTGTGAGGTTATTTTCCTGACACCACACTCCGAGGGCCCTCACCTCCTCCCTGTAGGCCGTCTCGTCGTTGTTGGTAATCAAGCCTACCACTGTAGTGTCGTCCGCAAACTTGATGATTGAGTTGGAGGCGTGCATGGCCACGCAGTCGTGGGTGAACAGGGAGTACAGGAGAGGGCTCAGAACGCACCCTTGTGGGGCCCCAGTGTTGAGTATCAGCGGGGTGGAGATGTTGTTACCTACCCTCACCACCTGGGGGCGGCCCGTCAGGAAGTCCAGTACCCAGTTGCACAGGGCGGGGTCGAGACCCAGGGTCTCGAGCTTGATGACGAGTTTGGAGGGTACTATGGTGTTAAATGCTGAGCTGTAGTCGATGAACAGCATTCTCACATAGGTATTCCTCTTGTCCAGATGGGTTAGGGCAGTGTGCAGTGTGGTTGCGATTGCGTCGTCTGTGGACCTATTGGGTCGGTAAACAAATTGGAGTGGGTCTAGGGTGTCAGGTAGGGTGGAGGTGATATGGTCCTTGACTAGTCTCTCAAAGCACTTCATGATGATGGAAGTGAGTGCTACGGGGCGGTAGTCGTTTAGCTCAGTTACCGTAGCTTTCTTGGGAAAAGGAACAATGGTGGCCCTCTTGAAGCATGTGGGAACAGCAGACTGGGATAAGGATTGATTGAATATGTCCGTAAACACACCAGCCAGCTGGTCTGCGCATGCTCTGAGGACGCGGCTGGGAATGCCGTCTGGGCCTGCAGCCTTGCAAGGGTTAACACGTTTAAATGTTTTACTCACCTCGGCTGCAGTGAAGGAGAGCCCGCAGGTTTTGGTAGCGGGCCGTGTCAGTGGCACTGTATTGTCCTCAAAGCGAGCAAAGAAGTTGATTAGTCTGTCTGGGAGCAAGAGATCCTGGTCCGCGACGGGGCTGGTTTTCTTTTGTTAGAAAAAGCCCAGTGACCCGGCAGTGGGAGAAGATGGGAGGAGATGGATTTTAGCCGATATTCTGCAGATGTTGTCATCGATGAAACATTTCATCTCAACACAGTTTTATTTATGTTCCGAACAGACTAAGTTTTGTAGACGTTTTTTTTTTTAACCTTTTGTCAAAGGTTTAAATGTTTTATTGTTTTGAGTGTTAATGTGAGTTGAGTTATTGCACCTCAGAGTAGGCGTTCCCTAACGGAAATATGCAAATGTTCTAGAATGCGCCAATAGGATCTCTAGCTTGTTCCGACCACAATGACTAATTTGATCCCATTTGAAACGACAGTCTTTGGGTGATCAGGTTATGCTATTACATTTGGATCTGTTATGTTGAAATGTTACACATTTATCATGATGTGGTCTTCCAAGACATTAATTCAGATCTAACTTCATGGGACTCCCAATCACAGCCAGGTTGTGATACAGCCCAGGATCGAACCGGGGTCTGTAGTGACGCCTCAAGCTCTGAGATTCAGTGCCTTAGACTTCTGCGCCTCTCGGGATCCCAGTAATCACCCTTATCACAGCCTAGCCAAAAACCAATCTTCTGGTTTTCTGGGGAATCTGTATGATTTTAATATGCATTACAAAACTTCCCTTTGGATGGGGGGCTGGCTGTAGTGTGCACCTGATTGTTTGCACCTCGCTAATATTTTGCAGCCTGTAAAAAGCGTGGCACTGCTAGCACTAGCTACTACATTTCTGTTAGCTAGCTAATAGTTTACAAATGGCAGAGTTTTCTGATTATTTATGCATTTGGATTGATATCCGCTCTGATTTGTGAGTTGTAACACCAGCTAGTCAGCCACCAGGCTCGGTGGCTAGCTTCTTGCATCTTGTGGAAGTGCACATGACCAATGAACGAGCAGATGCCGTTTAGGGCAAATGAGGACACTGCTCAGGCTAGCCTGGAACCCCCCCCCCGACATGAAATGGATTGAATTCAACATCGGGCGTAAATGAGCGTTTTGTATCAGGAAAGTTACCTCACACGACCTCTACAAGCCATAATTCTGAATAAAATGTTTTAATTTACTTTACCGGTTGTCTGTGCGGTTGGTCCTTTTTGCAGGTAGGAATGAGACCGTGTACCCACGGGAAATCCATAATTGCATCAACCTTTTCAAGGTGCTGTTTAGTGGATTCATATTTCTATCCCCCGAAGGACGCGGAGGAACCACGTCAACACGTGCACCAGCTCGGCTACTATGCATGTGTCTCGTGCACGTGTTGACGTGATTCTGCCGCGTCCTTCGGGGGATAGAAATATGAATCCACTAACCAGCGCTTTGAAAAGGTTGATGCAATTATGGATTTCCTGTATCAGCGTCTTGAAAACTTGACATTCCTACCTGCAGAAAAGAAAAGTGGATCAACCGCGTGGACAACCGGTGAAGCAAGTTTCAACATTCTAGAAGTCGCATGAGGAAACTTTCCCGATCCAAATGCTAATTTGTTGAATGAAATTTAACGTGAGGTTTCCGGGTCTTTACTCGGACACTGCATCATCTGTCGGCAAGGACGACCAAGTCCAACCGCTGTTTTTTCCCCCCTAAGAACCACGTGGCGTTATCAAATGATACACGTTTTTATTTTTTGTTGCTGTTTTCTATTTAGTAGACAATTCAATGTTAGTCCCCGTCCCCATGGTAACCTCGCAAACAATCCATTTCGACCAGGTGTTTGAAATGTGTGCTCTCACCCAGCTATTAAAAGGCGGCTATTTAAGAGACTGCGTTTCATTGGAAGTTTGACGGAATGTATTTTCCACCATTTTAATACGTTGCTGTTATAGAAGTTGTTGGTTTCATTGCTTAATAATGATAATAATAAAATGTTTGCTGCTGAAAATATTTAGGTTTTCCATCAGGTCTTATAGGCCTTGTTCCACTCAGGATCACTGCAACGTAATAGAATAATGTATTGACATTATTGTGTAACTACAAAAAAAATATCTTAATTGTACCTTTTTTTACATTGTTATGCAAGTATTGGACTTGTTTTTGTATCGTCAAATGCAGTAGTTTGTGGTCCTGCCACGTGGTCAGCTCTTAACATCAGTTCATCTCTGTGTTTTTTAATCACACGTGAAAACTCTACAGCTTTCCTATCAGTATAGAAGATCCTGATGCAAAGATACATGATTTATATATACTAAGCCCAACCACAGTAGTAAACTGCTTAAAATTCAGGCTCGGGTACGTTTTCTCCTTGCACCTATTTTACCCACTATCTTTCTCTGCAGCTGGTGGTGATGGGTTCCCTTTTCTCAAAACAGTTTTTTTATGAAGCAGGTTTTGAAGTTCAGCTTTCACGTCTCAAAGCTTTGCACCGTGACTTTAACGAGTTGGATAAAATAAATACGTTGTTTAAGAATATAATCTCGTCAATATTGTGGGAAAGTGTATTGGTCTGGTTTAGAGACATGGATTGGTTTAGTTGACTCTCAGGTGCAGTGTTCTGTTTGGTTATAACACCTTTCAGACCGTTGTCTTGGGGAGCTCCGTTACAACTAACCCTGACACCGTTTATTGATTAAGCATCCACATCACCTTTCAAATTTTGATTCCATCTTCATTCGATAATCAATAGCTTACACTTAACCCTACTAAATCTGATCTTTAGCTCTTTAACTTAACCAGTAAGCCCCGTTTCATTCCTGAATAAACTATTTGCCTTAGCGGTCTATTATCTTAAAAGTATGACTGTAAACCTTTTTGTTAAGAAAAAAAGCTGCTTGCAATCTTGTAAATTTCACTAAAGCAGTGCATGGAGTTTGTAAAATAAGGTTGTATGGCCTCCCGGGTGGCGCAGTGGTCTAGAGCACTGCATCGCAGTGCTATGCTGCGCCACCAGAGTCTGGGTTCGCGCCCAGGCTCTGTCGCAGCCGGCCGCGACCGGGAGGTCCGTGGGGCGACGCACAATTGGCTTAGCGTCGTCCGGGTTAGGGAGGGTTTGGCCGGTAGGGATATCCTTGTCTCATCGCGCTCCAGCGACTCCTGTGGCGGGCCGGGCGCAGTGCGCGCTAACCGAGGGGGGCGGGTGCACGGTGTTTCCTCCGACACATTGGTGCGGCTGGCTTCCGGGTTGGAGGCGCGCTGTGTTAAGAAGCAGTGCGGCTTGGTTGGGTTGTGCTTCGGAGGACGCATGACTTTCGACCTTCGTCTCTCCCGAGCCCGTACGGGAGTTGTAGCGATGAGACAAGATAGTAATTACTAGCGATTGGATACCACGAAAATTGGGGAGAAAAAAAATAAGAATAAAAAATAAAAAAATAAGGTTGTATGTTTTCACGATGACTACTTCTCCCCCTCCTGCCTGTTCCCTGTTTGCTTGCTGTTTTTCTGTCCTCCAGTGAAGATGCAGGAACCATCTTCTTCTGCTCTGACCCAACCAACAGAACCCCGATGATGTTCTAGAAGCTGTTCTAGAACAGTTTGACGCAGAACTGATTTGAAAAGTGTTTCAGTGTGAAATAGACTGGAAACTGACCAAACCGATCAATGGCAGAAATCCAGTCTGCTTTCCAGTTTGATTACTACTGTCCATAGCCCTGTCCCAGGGCGAGCCAGAGAGAAGACCAGCCAGTAACCCTCCTGTGTGTTTCTCCTCTCCAACTCTTTCAGCTTTGCGTTGCTATTGGATCGTTGCGCTGCTCTCCTTTCCGGCCCGCTGAATCCGATTGGAGGGCTGGGAGTTGGGATCCCGCCCCCGCAGAGCCTCCCTGCAGCTGGCCCAGCTCGTTACCGCTGCAACCGCCACTTCTGCCGCCACTCACCCCCATCCACCTCCTCTCGCCCCCCTCATCAACCTTCTCAAAGCAGCAGCTACCGTCAATAACATGTCCCGTCCCCAATATAACCCCTTGGGGGATCAGTACTCTTCACAGGCCAAGAGAACTGCCGCCCAGATGGGGCAGTACGGACTCACACAATCCCGCCTTGGTCTGGGGTCTGGTGGTGGTGGTGGTGGTTCCTCCGGCCAGGGAGGCATGATGTCCTCGATGGTGTCCCAGCAGATGGGGTATGACCTGGGGCAGAGATCGACCGGGATGACCCCGGAGTTGGAGACCTCCATAGACCACCACATCCGCGGGGCCAGAGAGGAGGTGAGGCTGCTCAGCCAGTTGATGCAGCAGAATAAGAACGCGCAGGTCTCCCTGGACGCCCAAGACCTTCGCCTAAGTCGCGACCCCATGGACGAGCTCTCGTCTGGGGGAGGGCTGGGCGGTTACACCCCTGGCCGGACCTCCAGAGACCAGCAAGGTTCCATGGACTCCTGGTCTGGCTACCTGACCCAGTCTGCTTCCTCCAAACACTTCTCCTCCGCCCGTCCTCAGTACCAAAGCCAAACCTCTGGGTTTGGAGGTGCGGGAGTGCTGGGGTCCACCTCAAGGGGTTCCGAGACTCCCATGAGCGCATCGTCCGCAGCCTGTCATCCAGCCCGGTACACGTCCAAGTCCGCCAGCAGCATCCTGGCGAGTTTCGGCTTGTCCAACGAAGACCTGGAGCTCCTCAGCCACTACCCAGACGATCAACTGACCCCAGACAACCTGCCCTTCATCCTCAGAGACATCCGCATCCGTAAGGCCAATAGAACTATGGGTGTGGACCGTCGGCTCAAGGTAGGCGGTGGACCTGGCCCAGGGTCCGACCGCGGTGGTGGAGGACTGAGCAAAGTGATCGATTACGAACATTATAGTGCCACTAACTACGACAGTTATGATGATGGCGATAATGGTCAACCCGATAATTACGGCGCGCGCAATCCGCTCACGAAGGAGACGTCAAAATATGACATGGTCAGAGACTCGTTGGTTCCTCCTCCCTCGACACCCCCCATGTGGCCTTCCTTATTCCCCATCATGAACCCGTCGATACCACCTCCTGGTCATGTTCCGGTGACTGTTCCTCCGCCCCGGATTGGTCCGATGCCTTCCTTGCTCCAGCAGAGGAACCTACCTCCCCCGATGATGATGATGATGCCGAAGAGGTTACCGACTCCGACCATGATGAGTGATTACTCCGCTGCTTCTCCCAGAATCTTTCCTCATACCTGTTCTCTCTGTAACATAGAATGTGCCCATCTAAAGGTGAGTTTTTTTTGTTGCCATACCGGTCTTGACCTGGGTTCTAAATACTGTTTGATTTTCTATCCTGGAAGGCCAAAATACTATTTAGGTTTGTTTCTACCTGGTATCCCATGTCTGTTTCCGTCCCGGATAATAGACCCGGTGTTTTAGCCCTTCAGGAAACAACTCCAGACGTTTGTTTCAGGAGTTCAATCAAGTACATATAAAGTATTTGAAATCTCAAATAGTATTTGAACCCAGTTCTGATCTTCTCCATACTGATTGTGTGCCTTTAAAAAATATATATATATATTTTTGAACCTCATGTTGAAAATCAAGACTTTGCTTGTTGAATTATTTTTGTTTATTAAAACACTTCAGTCAAGCTGTGCGGATGAAAATAATTTAATAAAACAAAGAAAACCCTTTTTTTAGTTAAAAAAAAATATTTTCTCCTCTGGGAATATGAAGACATCGAATCCTGGAATCCTGAACGAATTCTATTCTATTCTCGTTATTGAAAATTGTGTCATGAGATATTTTTTAATTTTTAGATGTTTATTTTATTTTTTTTAAACCTTGAAATATTGTCATTTTATTTGTTTGTAGCGGCCATTTTTAAGACATTCCGTTATAAAATGCAGTTTTATTTGTGACTTTCGATGACCGTGATTTGCCTTGAGGAAGAGGAGTGCTCGAAGACGATACAACCAACGACAAGATGAGACGCTGCCAGAGAACAACAACCAATCAATGAAATGTATTTATAAAGACGTTCTTACGTCAGCTGATGTCACAAAGTGCTGTACAGAAACGAGTTTAGGCTCTATCTCTAGACATTGACCGTTGTCAATTAATGGACTATTTACGCCACTTACATTTTTTAAACTCAAACCCCTGTATCATTGTATTATACCCTTGTTTGTAAACCAATGACACAACACACTACTAACTGCGTTTTTAATTATTATAAACAATTGATTTAGTTACTTTGGGAAGTAAGTTATTTTTTGGGAAGAAGATGGCTGCCGAGAGACTGAGGAGAGAATCCATTCCAGAGAAGATTCCAGAAGATTCCAGATGCTGCTATTGTTTTTCTTTCAGCATCAGACTTTTGCCTATAATCTTTTTTTCTTGGTAGAACAGAGAGCCTATTTTTACTATGTTATTTTTCCAACATTGTATAAATCAACTCCTGCTATGAAAGCAGAAAGAAATTGGACTCTGGTGAAAAAGAAAAAATAAATGTATTGAAAGTGCTTGATTTAGAGGAGTTTGGGGGAAATTGGTGATGATGTAGAGAGGTTTGGATGATGAGGAGGAGGAGGATGATGACCCAGACTGATTGTCTCTGTGCTGTTTTGATCAACAGGACTGGATCGAGCATCAAAACTCCGGCCTCCACGTTGAGAACTGCCGTCTACTCAGGAAATCGTGAGGCTTCTCTCTCTTTTTATATGTTTTACTCACCTCTCCCTTTTATCAGTTAGTCCCCCCCCCCCTCAATCCCTTGTACCCCCCCCCCCCCCTCAATCCCTTGTACCCCCCCCCCCCTCAATCCCTTGTACCCCCCCCCCCCCTCAATCCCTTGTACCCCCCCCCCCTCAATCCCTTGTACCCCCCCCCCCCCTCAATCCCTTGTACCCCCCCCCCCCCTCAATCCCTTGTATCCCCCCCCCCTCAATCCCTTGTACCCCCCCCCCCTCAATCCCTTGTACCCCCCCCCCCCTCAATCCCTTGTACCCCCCCCCCCCTCAATCCCTTGTACCCCCCCCCCCCCTCAATCCCTTGTACCCCCCCCCCCCCCTCAATCCCTTGTATCCCCCCCCCCCTCAATCCCTTGTACCCCCCCCCCTCAATCCCTTGTACCCCCCCCCCCTCAATCCCTTGTATCCCCCCCCCCCTCAATCCCTTGTACCCCCCCCCCTCAATCCCTTGTACCCCCCCCCCCCCTCAATCCCTTGTACCCCCCCCCCCTCAATCCCTTGTACCCCCCCCCCCTCAATCCCTTGTACCCCCCCCCCCCCCCTCAATCCCTTGTATCCCCCCCCCCCTCAATCCCTTTTATCCCCCCCCCCCCTCAATCCCTTGTATCCCCCCCCCCTCAATCCCTTGTACCCCCCCCCCCCCCTCAATCCCTTGTACCCCCCCCCCTCAATCCCTTGTATCCCCCCCCCCTCAATCCCTTGTATCCCCCCCCCCTCAATCCCTCTCGTTACCCCCCCCCCCCTCAATCCCTTGTACCCCCCCCCCCCCTCAATCCCTTGTATCCCCCCCCCCCTCAATCCCTTGTATCCTCTCCCCTCTTTTTATATATCACTTCTCTCATTTCTCAGTTAGTCCCTCCCCCCTCAATCCCTTGTATCCTCTCCCCTCTTTTTATATATCACTTCTCTCATTTCTCAGTTAGTCCCCCCCCCCCCCCACCCAATCCCTTGTATCCTCTCCCCTCTTTTTATATATCACTTCTCTCATTTCTCAGTTAGTCCCCCCCCCCTCCCCTTGTATCCTCTCCCCTCATCTCCTCTAAAAACCCACTGGAGGAATAAGTCTGAGTGGGGAGGGCCTTGATGTCTTTTCCAATACAGTTGAGAATAATGAGCGGAGATTTGGATGCGAGGAAAATCGCGGAAATACGAATTGAAATCTACCTCCGCTGATGACATCACGTTGCAGCTAGTTCTGATCACCTGTACCCTTTCCTCCTTACAGGTATCCCGACTGGAAAGGGGAAACTGTCGATATATCAAGGTGAGTCCCCTACCTGTACTGGGTTCAGTTTAGCAAGTTGAGTCTTAGCATCTGGTGGAAGTATGTAAACACTCCCCTTTTTTCATCCTTTACGTTACCAACCAGAATAACTTCATCAGTCTGACCACCTTCTCTTCGTTCTCTCATCCTCCTTCTGTCTCCCTCCTCCCCCTCTCTCTCCCATTTCTTCCCCCTCTCTGTCTCCCTCCTCCCCCTCTCTCTCCCCTTTCCTCCCCTCTCTCTCTCCTTTCCTCCCCGTGTCTCTCCCCTTTCCTCCCCCTCTCTCTCCCCTTTCCTCCCCCCTTTCTCCCCTTTCCTCCCCCTCTCTGTCTACTTTCTCCCATTTCCTCCCCCTCTCTGTCTACTTTCTCCCATTTCCTCCCCCTCTCTCTCCCCTTTCCTCCCCCTCTCTCTCCCCTTTCCTCACCGTCTCTCTCCCCTTTCCTCACCCCTTTCCTCCCCGTCTCTCTCCCCTTTCCTCCCCGTCTCTCTCCCCTTTCCTCCCTGTCTCTCTCCCCTTTCCTCCCCGTCTCTCTCCCATTTCCTCCCCGTCTCTCTCCCATTTCCTCCCCGTCTCTCTCCCCTTTCCTCCCCCTCTCTCTCCCCTTTCCTCCCCCCTCTCTGTCTCCTTTCTCCCACCCCCCCCCTCTCTCCCCTTTCCTCACCCCTTTCCTCCCCCTCTCTCTCCCCTTTCCTCCCCCATATTTCTCCCTCCCTCTCCAGCCCTTCTAGTAGAAATGAATGCAGCCGTTTGTCCTCCAAGCGCCGCCGGACAACACTCTCCGCCTCCCGTTCTCCGTCCTGGTCTCGCTCTCCTTCTCCCCGCCGCTCTTCTTACCACACCCTTTCCTCCTCTACTCGCCGAACTCGATCCAGGGAACGATCCCGCGAACTATTCCGCGAACGTCGACGCAACACCACCACACGCCGTTCCCGTTCCCGGTCTCCGGGTTCACTTCGGGGCAGGGAGAGAGAACGTGACCCTCCGGCCTCGTCGTCTTCCCACCGGGATCAGGAACGTCGACCTCAGCCTTCATCCCGGAGGTAAGATAACAGACTTTTAAATGAGTTAATATGCATGAATATTCCTCTTTTAAATGCATTAATGTGTATGAATATTATTTTAAATGAGTTAATATGTATGAATATTCCTCTTAAATTAGTTAATATGTATGAATATTCGTCTTTTAAATGAGTTAACCTCTCTAGGGTACGTGATACGTTAGCGTCCCACCTCTTCAACAGCCAGTGAAAGTGCAGGGCGCCAAATTCAAAACAACAGAAATCCCATAATTAAAATTCCTCAAACATACATGTATTTTACACCATTTTAAAGATACACTTATTGTAAATCCAGCCACAGTGTCCGATTTCAAAAAAAGCTTTACGACGAAAGCAAACCAAACGATTATGTTAGGTCAGAGCCAAATTACAGAAAAACAAAGCCATTTTTCCAGCCAAAGAGAGGATTCACAAAAAGCAGAAATAGAGAAAATTTATCACTAACCTTTGATGATCTTCATCAGATGACACTCATAGGACTTCATGTTACACAATACATGTATGTTTTGTTCGGTAAAGTTCATATTTATATCCAAAAATCTGAGTTTTTACATTGGCACCTTACGTTCAAAAGTCATAAAACATCCTTTGATTTTGCAGAGAGCCACATCAATTTACAGGAATACTCATAATAAACATTGATAAAAGATACAACTGTTATGCATGGAATTTTAGATGCACTTCTCCTTAATGCAACCGCTGTGTCAGATTTCAAAAAAGCTTTACGGCGAAAGCAACCCATGCAGTAATCTGAGTCGGCGCTCAGAGCCCAATCAAGACACAAATATAGCTGCTATATTATGCAGTCAACAGAAGTCAGAAGTAACAATATAAACATTCACTTACCTTTGATGATCTTCATCAGAATGCACTCCCAGGAATCCCAGTTCCACAATACATGTTTGTTTTGTTCGATAATGTCAATTTTTATGTCCAAATTCCTCCGAGTTGTTCTAGCGTTCAGTACACTTTCCAAACTCACGACGCGCGGGCAGGTCCAGCCGGAAAGTACGGCCGAAAAGTTAAAAAAGTTATATTACAGTCCGTAAAAACATGACAAACGAAGTATTGAATCAATCTTTAAGATGTTTTTAACATAATTCTTCGATAATGTTCCAACCGGAGTATTCCTGTGTCTTCAGAATTGCGATGGAACAGAGCTCGCTCTCACGTGAACGCGCATGGTCAGAGCATGTTCAGGTCATGGCAGACCTGACTAATTCCTCTCTCCTTCGGCCCCACTAAACGGTAGAGGCATCAGACAAAGTTCTAACGACTGTTGACATCTAGTGGAAGCCTTAGGAAGTGCAACATTACCAATATCCCACTGTATCTTCAATATGAGCTGAGTTGAAAATTTAACAACCTCAGATTTCTCACTTCCTGGTTGTTTTTTTTCTCGGGTTACTAATTAAACTAATTAAACTAATTAATATGCATGAATATTCCTCTTTTTTAAATGAGTTAATATGAATATTCCTCTTCCTTCATCCAGGTCGCGCTCTAGGAGCCATGAGCGGGAGAGAACGAGGAGGAGCAGCCTGCCGAAGTCTAACAGTGCTGAGAGACTGGCCAAGAAACTACTGGAGTCATCTGGTGAGACACACACACACACACACACACACTGGAGTCATCTGGTGAGACACACACACACACACACACACACACTGGAGTCATCTGGTGAGACACACACACACACACACACGGTTCTGACTGGGTGCGGACCTGCCTATACTGTGCCCCTCTCTCTCTCAATCCCTCGCTGTGAAAGATGTTTGCGTTCTCTGAAGTACGGAAACTAATCAGTCTCCTCGTTCCAAAAATACTGTATCTTTAAGGGAGTCGATTTTCTTTGCAGAATCGAATCTTGACACTCAGACATGGGAGTCGACGTGCAAAGGGAATCGATTCTTTTGGAGTCGACTCACCACCACTACGTCTTCGTAAACAGTTGTAAAAAAAAAAGTGGCAGAGAAAAGGCAAACGACAGCAGTGAAGTCCCGTATGACACTTCGAGAAGTTAAATGAGAAGGAAATGTAGACTTTACAAGGTGTATTTGAGGTAAAGTAATGGTAGTACAAGGACGGTGTTTAACTTCTCTGTCGGGATCGATAGTCTCAGAGTTTAACGTCTCTGGGATATGTGGGACGGTAGCGCGCCAAATTCAAATATATTACTATAAAAACCAATCTTTCATGAAATCACACATGAAAGACACCAAATTAAAGCTACACATGTTGTGAATCCAGTCAACATGTCTGATTTCAAAAAGGATTTACGGGGAAAACACACCAAACAATTATGTTAGCCCAGTACATAGCCACAGAAAAACACAGCCATTTTCCCAGCAAAATATAGTAGAAACAAAAAGCAGAAATAGAGATAAAATGAATCACTAACCTTTGAACATCTTCATCAGATGACACTCATATGACATCATGTTACACAATACATTTAAGTTTTGTTTGATAATGTGCATATTTATATCCACAAATCTCGGTTTACATTGGCGCCATGTTCAGAAATGCCTCCAAAATATCCGGAGTAATTAGAGAGCCACGTCAAATAACAGAAATACTCATCATAAACTTTGATGAAAGATACATGTTTTACATATAATTAAAGATACACTTGTTGTGAATCCAGCCAACATGTCAGATTTCAAAAAGGCTTTTCGGCGAAAGCATAAGATGCTATTATCTGATGATAGCGCAACAGTAAACAAAGAGAGTGTAGCATATTTCAACCCTGCAGGCGCAAAACAAAACACAGAAATAAAATATAAATCATGCCTTACCTTTGACGAGCTTCTTTTGTTGGCACTCCAATATGTCCCATAAACATCACAAAATGGTCCTTTTGTTCAATTAATTCCGTCCATATATATACAAAATATTCATTGATTTGGCGCGTTTGATCCAGAAAAAAAACAGCTTCCAATTTGCGCAACGTCACTACATAATATCTCAAAACTTACATGTAAACTTTGCCAAAACATTTCAAACTACTTTTGTAATACAACTGTAGGTATTTTTAAACGTTAATAATCGATCAAATTATAGACGGGACTATCTGTGTTCAATAAGAGTAGAAAACAAACTGACGCTACTTTCCGAGTCATGCGCCTCTCTCAAAAAGTACACTTCAAGTGACACTCGTTCAAGATGGCCGTACTTCTTCATTACACAAAGGAATAACCTCAACCAATTTCCAAAGACTGGTGACATCAGTGGAAGCGGTAGGAACTGCAAACAGGTTGATTAGAAATCTAGTATCCCAATGAAATCTCATTGAACAGACAGTGACCTAAAAAAGAAAAGAAAATCTGAATTGTTTGTCCTCTGAGTTTTGCCTGCTACTTACGTTCTGTTATGCTCACAGACATGATTCAAACAGTTTTAGAAACTTCAGAGTGTTTTCTATCCAAATCTACTAATAATATGCATATCTTATATTCTGGGGATGAGTAGAAGGAAGTTCAAATTGGGCACGCTATTTATCCAAAAGTGAAAATGCTGCCCCCTATCCTAGAGAAGTTAACCTGTCTAGGACCCCGTTCCGCTAGCGGAACCCTTCGCCAACAGCCAATTATATTGCAAGGCGCCAAATACAAATCAACATACAAGTATTAGGCACCATTTTAAAGAAACAAGCTCCACAAACGATTATGTTAGGTCACCACCAAGTCACAGAAAAACCCAGCCATTTTTCCCGCCAAAGAGAGGAGTCACAAAAAGCAGAAATAGAGATAAAATGAATCACTAACCTTTGATGATCTTCATCAGATGACACTCATAGGACTTCATGTTACACAATACATGTATGTTTTGCTCGGTAAAGTTCATATTTATATCCAAAAATCTGAGTTTACATTGGCGTGTTAGATTCAGTAGTTCCAAAACATGCAGTGATATTGCAGAGAGCCACATGAATTCACAGAAATACTGTGAAAATACAGCTATTATACATGAAACATTAGATACACTTCTCCTTAATGCAACCGCTGTGTCAGATTTACGGAAAAAGCTTTAATCTGAGAACGGCGCTCAGAGCCCAAACCAGCCAGAGAAATATCCGCCATGTTATTATTCAACATTATTCATAAATAGCATTATAAATATTCACTTACCTTTGATGATCTTCATCAGAATGCACTCCCAGGAATCGCAGTTCCACAATAAATGCTTGTTTTGTTCGATGGAAGTCCATCATTTATGTCCATTTATGTCCAATAGCTTCTTTTGTTAGGGCGTTCGGTAAACAAATCCAAAAGCGCGATCTGGTCCATTCGGACGAAACGTTCAAAAAGTTATATTACAGGTCGAAGAAATTTGTCAAACTTAGTATAGAATCAATCTTTAGGATGTTTTTAACATAAAAAGTTCAATAATGTTCCAACCGGAGAATTCCATTGTCTGTAGAAAAGCAATGGAACGAGAGCTACCTCTCAAGTGAAAGCGCGTGACTGAGAACGAGGCTGTAGGCAGACCCCATCCGGCCCCCTTTCACATCAGCAGCCTGAAACCACATTCTAAAGACGGTTGACATCTAGTGGAAGCCTTAGGAAGTGCAACATAACCCATATCCCACTGTGAATTCGATAGGGGTTAGTTAAAAAAAACTACAAACCTCAGATTTCCCACTTCCTGTTTGGATTTTTTCTCAGGTTTTTGCCTGCCATATGAGTTCTGTTATACTCACAGACATCATCCAAACAGTTTTAGAAACTTCAGAGTGTTTTCTATCCAATACTAATAATAATATGCATATATTAGCATCTGGGACTGAGTAGGAGGCAGTTCACTCTTGGCACGCTTTTCATCCAAAAGTGAAAATGCTGCCCCCTATCCCTAAAAAGTTTTAAACGTTAAGAAAAATGGCCCATTTGTCACATCCCAAATTGTCACCTAATTTGAATACTATACGGTAGGAAAGTGACCGTTGGTTTCAGTTAGCCCTGCTTGTGTGAAAACACGGCCAGTCTTAGCCCGAACGGTCGCTCGGGGTGATGAACAATGCAGTGTGGAAAGGCCAATGAATGCCCATGGCCTTGATTCCTCGCCTCCTCTCACCTTCTCTACGTGCATTGGAGCAGTAGGTCCAAGGGGAGGAACCTCTGCTTTTCTCCTCCAATTAGGTTTGAGAAGGAACATGTGAGGAATCAAGGAAAGACCATTGGAGAAAGTAGACTAGTTCTTGCATTTATCTGTCCCTCTGTCGCTCACACACCCTAACCCATGTCTCCCCTTCCTCTTCCAGCTGGTCTCTCTGTAACCCATGTCTCCCCCTCCCCTTCCAGCTGGCCTCTCTCTAAACCATCCTTTTGTATTTCCAGCTGGCCTCTCCCTGACTGAGAACACCAGTCTAGAAGTGATGATGCAGTCCCTGGCCCCCGCGCTCCTGGCAGAGCTCGCCAAGAAGAAGGGAGCCGGCTCCTCTTCCTCCTCCAAGGGAGGTGCCTCTCGGAAAACTGAAACGGGAACGTCCAAGTCGGGAAGCAAGCTAGGATCTGGAAGGTCGTCAACCAGGAAATCCTCCTCTCCCTCCAAATTGTCCAGCTCCACTTCTTCCAAGGTGTGTATTTTGTCCTCCAGATGTGTAAATAAATCTGTTAAGAACAGGAGCAGGGAGAGTAGAGAGGTGATGATGATGTTGTCATTGGGTTGATGTCCTACAAGGCTCTGATCTGCTACGTTCACTGCCTCGAGCCATAAAGGGCCAGTTACTACCTGGCGGGCGGGGTTACTACCTGGCGGGCGGGGTTACTACCTGGCGGGCGGGCGGGCTGGGTTACTACCTGGCGGGCGGGCGGGGTTACTACCTGGCAGGCGGGCGGGGTCACTACCTGGCAGGCGGGCGGGCGGGGTTACTACCTGGCGGGCGGGCGGGGTTACTACCTGGCGGGCGGGCGGGGTTACTACCTGGCGGGGGGGCGGGGTTACTACCTGGCGGGAGGGGTTACTACCTGGCGGGCGGGCGGACGGGGTTACTACCTGTGAGGCGGGCGGGCGGGGTTACTACCGGGCGGGCGGGGGTTGCTACCCGGCCAGATTTCACTCCAGTATGAATGTCTGCACCTGCGTAAATGGAAAGAATTCATACCTTTTCCCAGAGAGCCGTCAGAAAAAACGGATCCTGGAAACATGAGTGTCGGCTCTTCTGAACCAGCTTTTCTACTAGAACAGTCTTTCCTGAAGAGAAACCATCGGGACGGGACCCTTCAGAACTCCTGAAATATGTTGCACGGATCCTGAAATAGTTCCCTCCATGTGAGATTTACCCGGGGGGGAGAGGTGACCCGGGGGGGAGAGGTGACCCGGGGGGGAGAGGTGACCGGGGGGGAGAGGTGACCGGGGGGGGGGAGGTGACCCGAGACCTGCCTGACCCGCTGGATCCGCACGCAGCTGCCATTCATTCACGATACTGTCCAACCATCTCTCTCTCTCTTCCTGTTTTCTCCAGACTAAGAAGAAGGGAGGTCCAGGGACCTCTGCTCTGTTAAGACTGATAAATATCCCTCAACACACATCTCATGATGAGGTGGTCAAGGCCGTAGAAGCCTTCGGAAAGATCGACAACGTCATCCTGCTCAAGTCCATACAGCAGGTACATTACCCATCCTTGTTGTCTCTATTTCAATGTAGAGTACCTCAAACCATTCCATCTGTTTTACCTCTGTCTCTATTTCAATGTAGAGTACCTCAAACCATTCCATCTGTTTTATCTCTAATTGTCTCTATTTCAATGTAGAGTACCTCAAACCATTCCATCTGTTTTACCTCTGTCTCTATTTCAATGTAGAGTACCTCAAACCATTCCATCTGTTTTATCTCTAATTGTCTCTATTTCAATGTAGAGTACCTCAAACCATTCCATCTGTTTTACCTCTGTCTCTATTTCAATGTAGAGTACCTCAAACCATTCCATCTGTTTTACCTCTAATTGTCTCTATTTCAATGTAGAGTACCTCAAACCATTCCACCTGTTTTACCTCTAATTGTCTCTATTTCAATGTAGAGTACCTCAAACCATTCCATCTGTTTTACCTCTGTCTCTATTTCAATGTAGAGTACCTCAAACCATTCCATCTGTTTTTTTTAAATTGTCTAATAAACTCTCTCTCTCTCCACCCCCCTCTCTCTCTCTCTCCACCCCCTCTCTTTCTCTCACCCCCCCCTCTCTCTCTCTCCACCCCTCCCTCTCTCTCTCTCCACCCCTCCCTCTCTCTCTCTCCACCCCTCTCTCTCTCTCCATTCCCCTCTCTCTCTCTCTCCATTCCCCTCTCTCTCTCTCCATTCCCCCCTCTCTCCATCTCTCCCCTCTCTCTCTCTCTCCATTCCTCTCTCTCTCTCTCTCTCTCTCTCCATACCCCCCCTCTCTCTCTCTCCACCCCCCCCTCTCTCTCCACCCCCCTCTCTCTCCACCCCCCCTCTCTCTCCACCCCCCCTCTCTCTCCACCCCCCCTCTCTCTCCACCCCCCCTCTCTCTCTCTCCACCCCCCTCTCTCTCTCTCTCCATTCCCCCCTCTCTCTCTCTACACCCCCCCTCTCTCTCTCCACCCCCCCCCTCTCTCTCCCCCCCCTCTCTCTCTCTCCATTCCCCCCTCTCTCTCTCTCCATTCCCCTCTTTCTCTCTCTCCATTCCCCCCTCTCTCTCTCTCCACCCCCCTCTCTCTGTCTGTAGGCGTCAGTATTGTTTGAGAAAGAGGATGATGCCAGAATGCTGGCTAGCTGTAAGACCCTGACCATCAGAGGCCAGGCCGTTACCATACAGACGGAGAAAGAGAGACTGTTGAGGGCCTCAAAGGGACTGAACCAGGCCAAGCAGTCTACTGCTGACTCAAAGGGACTGAACCAGGCCAAGCAGTCTACTGCTGACTCAAAGGGACTGAACCAGGCCAAGAAGTCTACTGCTGACTCAAAGGGACTGAACCAGGCCAAGAAGTCTACTGCTGACAAGTAACAACCGTGGAGCAACTCATTTCTTTACCGAATTAGTTAATTCTATATATTCAGTATGATATCATTAACTCTATATATTCAGTATGATATCATTAGTTAACTCTATATATTCAGTATGATATCATTAACTCTATATATTCAGTATGATATCATTAGTTAACTCTATATATTCAGTATGATATCATTAGTTAACTCTGTATATTCAGTATGATATCATTAGTTAACTCTGTATATTCAGTATGATATCATTAGTTAACTCTATATATTCAGTGTGATATCATTAACTCTATATATTCAGTATG
This sequence comes from Salvelinus alpinus, assembly GCF_045679555.1. Lineage (NCBI taxonomy): Eukaryota > Metazoa > Chordata > Actinopteri > Salmoniformes > Salmonidae > Salvelinus > Salvelinus alpinus. The sequence continues at coordinate 32,496,837 of NC_092116.1, forward strand.
ATATCATTAACTCTATATATTCAGTATGATATCATTAACTCTATATATTCAGTATGATATCATTAACTCTATATATTCAGTATGATATCATTAACTCTATAGATTCAGTATGATATCATTAGTTAACTCTATATATTCAGTGTGATATCATTAACTCTATATATTCAGTGTGATATCATTAACTCTATATATTCAGTATGATATCATTAGTTAACTCTATATATTCAGTGTGATATCATTAGTTAACTCTGTATATTCAGTATGATATCATTAGTTAACTCTGTATATTCAGTGTGATATCATTAGTTAACTCTGTATATTCAGTGTGATATCATTAGTTAACTCTGTATATTCAGTATGATATCATTAGTTAACTCTGTCTATTCAGTATGATATCATTAGTTAACTCTGTATATTCAGTGTGATATCATTAACTCTATATATTCAGTATGATATCATTAACTCTATATATTCAGTATGATATCATTAACTCTATATATTCAGTATGATATCATTAACTCTATATATTCAGTGTGATATCATTAACTCTATATATTCAGTGTGATATCATTAACTCTATATATTCAGTGTGATATCATTAACTCTATATATTCGGTGTGATATCATTAACTCTATATATTCAGTGTGATATCATTAGTTAACTCTATATATTCAGTATGATATCATTAACTCTATATATTCAGTATGATATCATTAACTCTATATATTCAGTATGATATCATTAACTCTCTATATTCGGTATGATATCATTAACTCTCTATATTCGGTATGATATCATTAACTCTATATTCGGTATGATATCATTAACTCTATATATTCAGTATGATATCATTAACTCTCTATATTCGGTATGATATCATTAACTATATATATTCAGTGTGATATCATTAACTCTATATATTCAGTATGATATCATTAACTCTATATATTCAGTATGATATCATTAACTCTATATATCCAGTATGATATCATTAGTTAACTCTATATATTCGATGTGAGATCATTAGCCGGCTCTATATATTCATTCACTCATTAAATGGGTATAAAATACAATGTATTTTAGTTTTCTGTTAAGTGTATAATCTCATAAGTCAGCACCTTCCTTAACATGTTTGGTGTCAACGCTTTTCAACATTTTATTTATTAAGGGACAACAATACAAATCTCCCCTGTCTCTCTTCCCCTCTCTCTCTCCCCCTCTCTCTCTCCCCTCTCTCTCTCTTTCCTCTCTCTCGCTCTCTCTCTTCCCCTCCCTCTCTCTCTCTTTCCTCTCTCTCGCTCTCTCTCTTCCCCCTTTCTCTCTCTCTCCCCTCCTTCTCTATCTATTCTCTCTCTCCCCTCCCTCTATCTCTCTCCCCTATCTCTTCCCCCTTTCTCTCTCTCCCCTCCCTCTCTATCTCTTCTCTCTCTCCCCTCCCTCTCTATCTCTTCTCTCTCTCCCCTCCCTCTCTCTCTCTTCCCCCCTCCCTCTCTCTCCCCTCCCTCTCTATCTCTTCCCTCCCTCTCTATCTCTTCCCCCCTCCCTCTCTCTCCCCTCCCTCTCTATCTCTTCCCTCCCTCTCTATCTCTTCTCTCCCTCTCTATCTCTTCCCTCTCTCTCTCTATCTCTTCCACTCCTTCCCTCCCTCCCTCTCTCTTCCACTCCCTCCCTCTCTCTCTTCCCTTCCCTTTCCTCTCTCCCTCTTCCCTTCCCTCCCTCTCTCCCTTCCCCTCCCTCTCTCTCTCTCTTCCCCTCCCCCCTCCCTCTCTCTCTCTTCCCCTCCCTCTCTCTCTCTCTCTTCCCCTCCCTCAGGAAAGCGACAGCAGCCAAGTACCAGACCAGCACCACCAAGTCAACTAAAACATCTACCAAGTCTTCAACGACCGCAACTAAACCGCAAACCGCCGGTAGCAAGAACACACCCAAGGTGTGTGGATCTACTACCAAGTCCAAGGGGAAACGTCCCCTCGGTCCTCAGCAGGTACGTTTTGGGTTTCTCTCTAGGGATTTGTCTGTGAGCTCCAGATCTCTAGAGGACTTGTAGCGAGCAGGTAGGAGGGGTAAACATGCCAAAGTCCCAGCAGCCTTTGTCAGGGCTTGTTCAGCGAGGCAATATGCCAAGTCACTGGAGCTGGGCCGAGGAGATGTTTAGGTCACGCCCCGGGACAGATCTCTATTTGAAATGTGTCGTATGTTTTCAGTCTGGCCTTAAATAAAGTCATATTTGTCAGTGTAATTAGAATGAGTAACAACGTCATTGTGGCAGCAGTTTGGAAATATGTCTTCAACTTCACGACGTTAAAAACAGATGTTAAACATGAATCATGTTGTAGGTGACCCTCAACCCGGGTCTATGGGGTCAGAAACAAACTAATCTGTCTTTCTCCCTCTCTGCTTTTCCGTGTTTAGCCTGACATTGCGAATGATAGGTTTGTGAAGATTGATGGTTTACCAGAAGCTGGGTATACAGAGGAAGATGTTCTGGCTCTGGTGAAGCCTTACGGATATAAACCTGGACTCGACAACTGTTTTATTCTGCCCAGCCAGAGATGGGTAGGTTGGTGTGTCTCTCTCTCTCTCTCCGTCTGTGTCTCTCTCTCTGTGTCTCTGTCTGTGTCTCTGTCTGTCTGTCTCTCTATGGCTGTCCCTGTGTGTCCCTGTGTGTCCCTGCGTGTCTGTCTCTGTGTCTCTGTCTCTCTGTCTCTGTCTCTCTCTGTCTCTCTCTCTGTCTCTCTCTGTGGATGATTTAACACCAACTCTGAATGCAGTAATACTTATTTTTGTTGTTGTTGATGCAGTACTATAACGTGGGTGTTTGTTGTTGTTGATGCAGTACCATAACGTGGGTGTTTGTTGTTGTTGATGCAGTACTATAACGTGGGTGTTTGTTGTTGTTGATGCAGTACTATAACGTGGGTGTTTGTTGTTGTTGATGCAGTACCATAACGTGGGTGTTTGTTGTTGTTGATGCAGTACCATAACGTGGGTGTTTGTTGTTGTTGATGCAGTACCATAACGTGGGTGTTTGTTGTTGTTGATGCAGTACCATAACGTGGGTGTTTGTTGTTGTTGATGCAGTACCATAACGTGGGTGTTTGTTGTTGTTGATGCAGTACCATAACGTGGGTGTTTGTTGTTGTTGATGCAGTACCATAACGTGGGTGTTTGTTGTTGTTGATGCAGTACTATAACGTGGGTGTTTGTTGTTGTTGATGCAGTACTATAACGTGTGTGTTTGTTGTTGTTGATGCAGTACCATAACGTGGGTGTTTGTTGTTGTTGATGCAGTACTATAACGTGGGTGTTTGTTGATGTTGATGCAGTACTATAACGTGGGTGTTTGTTGTTGTTGATGCAGTACTATAACGTGGGTGTTTGTTGATGTTGATGCAGTACTATAACGTGGGTGTTTGTTGTTGTTGATGCAGTACTATAACGTGGGTGTTTGTTGTTGTTGATGCAGTACTATAACGTGGGTGTTTGTTGATGTTGATGCAGTACTATAACGTGGGTGTTTGTTGTTGTTGATGCAGTACTATAACGTGGGTGTTTGTTGTTGTTGATGCAGTACTATAACGTGGGTGTTTGTTGTTGTTGATGCAGTACCATAACGTGGGTATTGTTGTTGTCGTGATAATGAGTGTATTTGACCCAACAGGCCATAGTCCGTATGGAGAGAGTGCAGAAGAGCTTTGCCATGTTGACGAACTACACAATGTCTCCTCCTAAACTACTAGACTGTCCCCTCACCTTCACGTTGACCCGCCCTGATACAAACCTTCACCAGGTAACACACACACACACACACACACACACACACACACACACACACACACACACACACACACACACACACACACACACACACACACACACACACCCAGGTAACAGACACACACACACACACACCCAGGTAACAGACACACACACACACACCCAGGTAACAGACACACACACACACACACACCCAGGTAACAGACACACACACACACACACACACACACACACACACACACACACACACACACACACACACACACACACACACACACACACAGGTAACTAACAGACACACACACACACACAGGTAACAGACACACACACAGGTAACAGACACACACACACACACACACACACACACACCCAGGTAACACCAACACACACACACACACACACACACATATATATACACACATATATATACACACACACACACATATATACACACACACACACACACACACCCAGGTAACAGACACACACACACACACACACACACACACACACACCCAGGTAACAGATATACACACACACACACACACACACACACCCAGGTAACAGATATACACACACACACCCAGGTAACACACACACAGTCCAGTCAACATAGGTGTCTGTTCTTTCTATTGCAGGAGGGTGTGTTCACAACTCTGAATGGCCTCACCCCTACGGTAAGTTCATAGATTTAACTAGAAAGGTTACGTTGTTGTGTCCCCCAAACCAGTTATTTATACGGCTGTAATTACGTTGGTATCCAGATTAGAAAAGCATTAAGGCACCTCAGTGGGTTTGTGGTGTATTGAGATTTAAGAACAGCCCTTAGCCGTGGTATATTGGCCATATACCACACCCCCCCCGTGCCCTATTTCTTATACCTTGTGTTGATAACCCCTTTATAACCTGTTAATAACCCCTTTATAACCTTTTGATAAACCCTTTATAACCTGTTGATAAACACTTTATAACCTGTTGATTACCCCTTTATAACCTGTTGATAAACCCTTTATAACCTGTTGATTACCCCGTTATAACCTGTTAATAACCCCTTTATAACCTGTTAATAACCCCTTTATAACCTGTTAATAACCCCTTTATAACCTGTTAATAACCCCTTTATAACCTGTTAATAACCCCTTTATAACCTGTTGATAAACCCTTTATAACCTGTTGATAAACTCTTTATAACCTGTTGATAAACCCTGTTGTAACCTGTTGATAAACCCGTTATAACCTGTTGATAACCCCTTTATAACCTGTTGATAACCCCTTTATAACCTGTTGATTACCCCGTTATAACCTGTGGATTACCCCGTTATAACCTGTTAATAACCCCTTTATAACCCTCTGTCTGTCAACAGGATCCAACGTTGAAGGAACGTCTTCTGATTGTCAGTAACGTCCCCACAGGGACCTCAGCAGCCAAGGAGGTCCACGGCCTCGTCAAACGCGTGGGCTCCTACCTCGACTCGCTGTCTCTGATCGACAGGGTAGGGACAGACACCGTTTGAAAGTAGCCTGTTGACTTTTGTTCCCGATGTTGAAATCTAGTCGTCTACCTGGGTAGGAAAGATGCTTATTTTCTCAGAATGAGAACGAGTTACCAATTCCTTTTTATAAATGTATTTGTTTGTTGCTTCTTCCACGTTTTATTAAACAGATTAGACCGCTAGCACGTGGCGTGGCTAAAAGGCGGCTAGCGCTACGTAGTACCACAAACGGTGGACCGGTGGACAACAGCTCAGAAGGAGACGAGACCATTAAAGAGACGTAATCGCTCATTTAACATAACTGGATTCTGACCATAAAAGGGCATTTGGCAACGTTGTGCTGAAAACAGGAATTCAAATGAATCGCCCGAAAGCCGAGTACGTCCACGGTGACGTCCAGAGTTGAAGATAAGAAAACGAATCGAGCGTTTTGTCACGTACGCCGCTGAAGGGTGCAGTGAAATGTGTTGTTTTACCGGGTCAGACATAGATAGTACCATAAACGTCAAATACCTTCCAATTGTCTTTAGATACCGTGATATATTTAAGCCATATCGCCCTCCTTTGATACGCATCAGTGGGGATTTAAGAAATGAGTGAATCAGTGCAGAGAAGTGGGTTTAACCTCCACAGCTTGAAATAGACTCACATGTTTTAGTACTATTAGTGCAATCACATAGCATCATTTAACACAACACAGAATACTACCACAACAACAACAAAACAACACATTTCCCTTGACAAACAAGCCGGTTATTATTGCCAAGTTGGCAGCGCAGTGTGAAACTACACAACCGCTGACGACCACAACCGCTGCACAAAACGGGTCGATACCATCAGAGAGAGATTCCTCGGCGGCAGGCGAGTGATAATATGGGAACGATTCTACTGTCGCAGAGAGAATGGATGAAGTGTTGAGTCCCGCAGGCCATCGACTGACTCCCACTCAAAGGATGTAATCTACAGTCCAGGTGGATTCACGACCGTGGTCATCGGCCCGGACACCAGTTTGACGCTGGATTGGAATATGTGCAAAACATATAAACGTGGAAGAATAGAGACTGCAGGTTTCATTAAACAATCTTTTTTGCCGCGTAAACAGCCACATACAATACAAAAACACCATGTGATTATAACCAATTAGATCCCTGGAACCAACCACTTTAGGCCTGTAGTGGTACCATGTGATTATAACCAATTAGATCACTGGAACCAACCACTTTAGGCCTGTAGTGGTACCATGTGGACTTGGTCCACATTTTGTTACGTTACAGCCTTATTCTGAAACGGATTAAATAAATAAAAATCCTCTGCAATCTACACAATACCACATAATGAAAAGCAAAAAGTTATTTTGACATTTTTGCTAATTTATTAAAATGTAAAAACAGATACATTATTTACATAAGTATTCAGACCCTTTGCTATGAGACTTGAAATTGAGCTCAGGTGCATCCTGTTTCCATTGATCATCCTTGATGTTTCTACAACTTGATTGGAGGCCACCTGTGGTAAATTCAATTGATTGGACATGATTTGGAAAGGCACACACCTGTCTATATAAGGTCCCACAGTTGACAGTGCATATCAGAGCAAAAACCAAGCCATGAGATCGAAGGAATTGTCCGTAGAGCTCAGAGACACGATTGTGTCGAGGCACAGATCTGGGGAAGGGTACCAAAACATTTCTCCAGCATTGAAGGTCCCCAAGAACACAGTGGCCTCCATCATTCTTAAATGGAAGAAGGTTGGAACCACCAAGACTCTTCCTAGAGCTGGCCGCCCAGCCAAACTGAGCAATCGGGAGGTGACCAAGAACAAGATGGTCACTCTGACAGAGTTCCTCTGTAGAGATGGGAGAACCTTCCAGAAGGACAACCATCTCTGCAGCACTCCACCAATCAGGACTTTATGGTTGAGTGGCCAGGCGGAAGCCACTTCTCAGCAGCAGGGACTGAGAGACTAGTCAGGATCGAGGCAAAGATGAACGGAGCAAAGTACAGCGAGATCCTTGATGAAATCCTGCTCCAGAGCGCTCAGGACCTCACAGTGGGGCGAAGGTTCACCTTCCAAAAGGATAACGACTCTAAGCACACAGCCAAGACAAGGCAAGGGTGGCTTCGGGACAAGTCTCTGAACGTCCTTGAGTGTACCAGCCAGACCCGGACTTGAACCTGATCGAACCTCTCTGGAGAGACCTTTAAATTGCTGTGCAACAACGTTCCCCATCCAACCTGACAGAGCTTGAGAGGATCTGCAGAGAAGAAATGGAGAAACTCCCCAAATATACAGGTGTGCCAAGCTTGTAGCGTCATACCCAAGAAGACTTGAGGGTGTAATCGCTGCCAAAGGTGCTTCAACAAAGTACTGAGTAAAGGGTCTGAATATCAAATCAAATCAAGTTTATTATATATAGCCCTTCGTACATCAGCTAATATCTCGAAGTGCTGTACAGACACCCAGCCTAAAACCCCAAACAGCAAGCAATGCAGGTGTAGAAGCACGGTGGCTAGGAAAAACTCCCTAGAAAGGCCAAAACCTAGGAAGAAACCTAGAGAGGAACCAGGCTATGAGGGGTGGCCAGTCCTCTTCTGGCTGTGCTGGGTGGAGATTATAACAGAACTATGCCAAGATGTTCAAAATGTTCATAAGTGACAAGCATGGTCAAATAATAATCATGAATAATTTTCAGTTGGCTTTTCATAGCCGATCATCAAGAGTTGAAAATAGCAGGTCCGGGACAGGTGGTGGTTCCATAACCGCAGGCAGAACAGCTGAAACTGGAATAGCAGCAAGGCCAGGTGGACTGGGGACAGCAAGGAGCCATCACGCCCGGCAGCCCCGACGCACGGTCCCAGGTCCTCCGAGAGAGAGAAAGAGAGAGAGAAGGAGAGAATTAGAGAGAGCCAAGATTTTCAAAATGTTCATAAATGACAAGCATGGTCAAATAATAATCAGGAATAAATGTCAGTTGGCTTTTCATAGCCGATCATTAAGAATTGAAAACAGCAGGTCTGGGACAGGTAGGGGTTCCATAACCGCAGGCAGAACAGTTGAAACTGGAATAGCAGCAGGGCCAGGCGGACTGGGGACAGCAAGGAGTCATCATGCCCGGTAGTCCTGACGTATGGTCCTAGGGCTCCGGTCCTCCGAGAGAGAGAAGGAGAGAATTAGAGAGCCAAGATTTTCAAAATGTTCATAAATGACAAGCATGGTCAAATAATAATCAGGAATAAAAGTCAGTTGGCTTTTCATAGCCGATCATTAAGAGTTGAACAGGTAGGGGTTCCATAACAGCAGGCAGAACTGTTGAAACTGGAACAGCAGCAAGGCCAGGTGGACTGGGGACAGCAAGGAGTCATCATGCCCGGTTTGCCGTGACGTATGGTCCTAGGGCTCAGGTTCTCCGAGAGAGAGAAAGAAAGAGAGAACGAGAGAATTAGAGAGAGCATACTTAAATTCACACAGGACACTGGATAAGATAGGAGAAGTACTCCAGGTATAACCAACTGACCCTAGCCCCCCGACACATAAACTACTGCAGCATAAATACTGGAGGCTGAGACAGAATACTTATGTAAATGTGAAATTTCATATTTAGCAACAACAAAACATTCCCGTTTTTGCTTTGTCATTATGGGGTATCGTTTGTAGATTGATGTTGAATAAATAGTATAATAATTTTTATAAAAAGGCTGTAACACAACAAAATGTGTAAAAAGTCAAGGAGTCCGAATGCTTTCTGAAGGAACCGTATAACCAATCAGATCCCTGGAACCTCCGACTGCATCTTTTCAACATGTCTGATTGGTCAGGAGACGACGCAAATAACAAATCAAATGAATTGTTGTTTAATTAATGTTTCTATTTCTCTGTCTCAGATCTATTTTGAGATGGAATCTTCGTCGGTGGCGATGGCAGTGTGTCTTCATTTCCAGAAGTCCCCCTGTGTAGTTCAGAACAAACCTCTGAAGGTCAACATGCTGGGCGAGGTTAAACAGCCACTGCAGCCCCCAGCCCAGAAGACATCTGTTGTCAGGTAAATATCTCAACCTTTCATTAACTTCCAAGATTTTATCCGTCAGTCCATCCATCCAATCCAAGCATTGTATGACGTCCTGTTTTCTAAGGACAATAGGATACAATTAGGGTCCATTGTTTTCCCTCGTCAGGGAACAACTCCTGTCCCATATGTTCCTCTGGAGACGTTTTTAGATGTAAACATCACTTATTTTATAATCTACGTGTTTGTCATTTCAGCTCCAAAGCCAAGAAGAAACCGATCAAAGGCAAGAAGCCTGTAGCTAAAGGTGTGGCAGCACCAGTTAAACCTGTTACTTCCACAACCACTACTACCAGCACCAATGCTGCGGTCTCATCCTCTCAGCCTGTTGCTACCACAACCACTACTACCAGCACCAATGCTGCGGTCTCATCCTCTCAGCCTGTTGCTACCACAACCACTACTACCAGCACCAATGCTACGGTCTCATCCTCTCAGCCTGTTGCTACCAAGCAACCGGGTGACGACGTCATCGTCGCGGAGGCCAAGCAGCCAGGAAGTGACGTCGCGGTGATGAATTCCGACGGAAAGGCAACGGTGGCGGAGTCTGGAGGAAAAGAGGGTGGGATTTCCTCGACAAAAGATGGGAAGAAGAAGATCGGAGGGATGAAAACTGAGGAGGCAAAAGAAAATAAGGAAGACACTGCGACCGTCGACATCGTCGTTTCCGCCTCGTTACCTACGGTTGCCGTGTCCGCTCCCGAGGAAAAGGTCGCCATGGAAACCCAGAGCACTGACGGCGTCGCCTCGACCAATGAGATTGCAGCAGAACCCGAACAGGTCCCACAACAGGGCAGTGATGTCATTGCGTTGGTTAGTGAAACCGTGACGACTGTGGCCACAACAGAACCTTGTCTGATCTCCGCTGTGGAGGGAGCTAATAACGTCGCCAATCTTGTCGACTCTGACACCGTTGCCGCCTTTGTACCGGCACAAACAGCGGCCCCTGTCCCGGTAGAGTTAAATGTTGAAGACAAACCTCAGGACTTTCCTCCGGTAACTGAGGAGATCCTCAAGGCCCTGGAGGCAGCGGTGCACCAACACCGTATGGGGAGACTGGTGGAGGAACAGGCTAAACAGGAACAGAACCAGGGAGAGGGGATCCAGGACAAGCCTGTACCCAACAAGAAGAGCCCTGCAGCTGGGGAGACAGCGGAGAAAAAGACCCCGGCTGGAGAAAAGAACCAGGTCCCGGCTGAGCCAGAAGAGAAGACTGGGGAGAAAGAGACGAAGAAGAAAGAGGAGCCACGCCCAGAGAAGAAGTCACAGCCGGACAAAAAACATCCGACACAAGCTAAAAAGACCACCGACACGAAGAAGACACCTTCAGGATCTGGGCAACCAGACCACAAGAATGTATGTATTGTTATAATAATATGAATTTAATGGACAGATATAATTTAAACCTTGACAGATTTGAATCATCGACAGTCTGATTCATTGCACCTTAGTGTAACCGGTGTGAAATGGCTAGCTAGTTAGCGGGGTGCGCGCTAATAGCGCTTCAATCCGTGACGTCACTCGCTCTGAGACCTTGAAGTAGTTGTTCCCCTTGCTCTGCAAGGGCCGCAGCTTTTGTGGTGCGATGGGTAACGATGCTTCGAGGGAGCCCAGGTAGGGGCGAGGAGAGGGATGGAAGTGTCGTGTCTTTGGCTATGCCGGATTAAGTGAGATGACATGCTATTCTATAAAATCCTTTCTCTGTAATTTATATTACCTGATTGAGCTAATCATGTAAATGTAATTAACTAGAGGGCACCACGAAAGAGTGTTTATAGAGCTGTTATCTTCCGAATAAACTCTTAAAGACCTAGTAATATTTTACATCAATAGCAGTCAGAATGCAAATGATGTCATACAGAAAACGTCCCTGGTGGACGGAGCCGACATGGCTGGTTACACAAAGGAAAGTGGGCGGGGTTTGAGTGAAAGAGCGGGAAGACTGAGGAACAAAGGGAGAAGCCACGCTATCGTAAATACAGTATCTTATGCATTCTAAATTACCACCCATTTGGAAATGGAAAATGCAATAAATATTTACTCTGAGCTGCACTTCGGTAGGTTGGTCGTAGATGCTGGCCGTGTTGGCCAACAGAGATCTTCCTGTCGTCGGAAGAATGTCTCTTGTGGTAAATTGGGTACGTTGTAGTATCGTCATTGTGTGTTAGACTGGATACATCGTCCGTCCTTTCCTAGCCCACGTTTACAGCGGCCGCTGCTAACTCAACGGCTAGGAGGTATCACTTCTGTAGTGAATAAGAGTTCAAAGTTCATACCATTCGCAACCAAAGCTCACGCTGAGGTTGGCTTCGTTCTGTAGTTATTATCTGAATCCTTCTGACATCGGACCTTCGCCCTAATGTACCCGGAACAGGAGGTTACATTTTCGTCAAGGGCTTACATAGTGGAGGGAGAGAAGGGTGTGTTTCATAGTTTATAACCCATGTCTCTTCACAGGGGCGGGCCACTGATTGAGCAGAGCTCTCTTTATGAAAGCCCAATTCTCTCATTTGGAAGCTAAAATTACATTTAATCTTTTCACAAATAGTTTCATATTCAAACATTTAAATTGCACAATTCCATGTGAATCTGATAACTATAATGTGTAGACTTTCCCAGATACAGTTTATGTCGTCCTGTCATCAGTCATAATGTCTCAGATGACAACCGAACTGACATCATATTCATTAAGTACCAACGCACATATATTCCACTGGTTGGATTACCGAAATATGGTTCCTTTCCCCCCACCATTTGATGTTCCCAGACTCTCTATATTTAACAAAGGCTATTCAAGAGTCCCCCAGTAGAGTCAAGAGAGAGAGGGGAGAAAGGTATTTATGTGGGGGTCATAAACCTTACCCACAGGCCAACGTCATGACAGAAGCAATATTGTTACATTAGCTTCTGCTAATATTTTAATGTATTGTACTCTAATGACTGAGGCAACTCATTATGTATTTAAATGTCTAATAAAATGAATTCATCCAGGGGAAGACCCAGGCTCCTGGAGGGAGAGGCCGGCGCGGCGACCGCTTTTCCCCAGAAAGGAGAGACTCTTCTAGGCATAGAAGCAGCCGGGCTCCTTCCGAGGAGGGCTCCCTCCGACGTCGAGACTTGGTAACTCCTCTAGCGCCTCTTCTGGCTCCCGCAGGAGCAGCGGACATGAAGGCAGCCACGCCAAGAAAAAGGGGAGGGAAGAGGAGTAGGAGAGGAGCAAGGTAGGAGAAGGAGTAAAGCGAGGCGTGATGGTGAATGCATGTTTTATATGACAATTCTATTTCTGAGCTAGAAATGATCCTACTAAAGGTTTCTGTTGGTTCCACAGAGCCACGGCAGAAGCAGTAAAACGACTCTCTCCTCTAGGAGCAGGTCTAGAGATAAGGTGAACGATGCTTTCCAAACGGCAACGTTTCTTAAAAAAACACCATTGTGTACAGAATCCATAACCGCTACAGTCTGTTGTAGCAAACTCTCATACATCTGATTTCAAACTACAGCACTTCTGTTGAACTTGGGGAAGATTGATTTGATTATGATGAATTAATTCAATGGATTCATCCTTCTCTCTCTTTACCTCAAGCTAGTTGCTACGCGGGAGATGAGTTTACGTCTGACGTCATCCCCGGTGAAGCCAACTCCTTCTATCTGGGCCAGTTCAACATGGACCAGTTTGTTACTGTGGACGAGGTGGAAGGGGATGAGGCTGAGAACACCAACCCACCGCAGTCATCCTCATCTTCGTCACACAAGACTCAAGATAAGGCCTCGGAAAGTTCAAAACGATCGTCCAAACGCAAGAGGGGTACCCCAGATTCCCCAACTCCGAAATCTAGCCAAGAGCACAAGGAGTCCCCCACGTCCTCCTCCTCTACCCCCCCAGCTCAAAAGACTCCACGAAAAGCCGCAGCAAAGAAGGCGGCAGCTAAACCTCAACCACCTGCCACCTCTGGACGCAAGACCAGGTCATCAGCAGCTGTTGTCGTAGCAACCGAAGCCGCAGAAACCCAGGAAGCCGCCGACGACACCACCAGCATAGCTGATACGGAGGCGGAGCCTGTTCCCTTGGAGACTCGGTCTCAGTCGGAAGAGGAAGTAGTAGTGGTCACTAAGGGATGTGACACGGAGGATGTAGTACCGTCATCCCGCCACCAGATGTCAGTGTTGGACTCTGCAGTGACAGACAACAAGGAAGAGAAAAGTGCTGTGTCAGAGAGCGATATGGAGACGACAGCTGAAAAACCTCCAGAGGTAGAGGGGAGCGAGGACACTACCCAGGCTGAAAAAGGTTCCTCGATTCTGGGTACCGAGGCTCAGAATGGAGCCTGTCCACTGGAGCTTGGTCTGACCCATCCGTCTGCCTCAGCCAAGGAGCGAGACCTTCAGAAGGCCCTGGAACTACAAGAGGTGGAGACGGTGTCGGGTCACCAGGTGCCCCGATCACTTATCGATAAAGTTCCTGATGATGATGCTGGTGGTGATTTCCAGATACTCGACGAAGCTGTGGACGATGACACACCTAGAGACGGAGAAGAGGGCAGTCAAGACACTCAAGAACAGTCTGTATCTCTGGGTTACCAGGCGCCTGCGGCCTCCGAATCTACAGGTTCCCAGGTGCCTCAAACTACTCTAGAGGAACACGAAGAGATCTCCGACGACCAACAAGAATCTGCTTTCCAGATCCTCGACTCTCTAGAAGACACCGAAGACAAAATGGCCGACTCCTCTCTCGCAGGCCAACGAGGCCGAAGAGATTCTCTACCCAGAGAGATGGAAGGGTTCCAGATACTAGATTCAGTCGACGATCAGACGGAAACGACCCAAGCTCTGGACAACCATACGACTGAATCTAAATGTCAGGGAGGCTCCAAGCCTCTGAAGGGGGGTAAGAAGGCACCCCAAAAGAAGGGTAAGAGGGTACCCAAAACTCAAAAAGTGACTAAGACCGCAATAGGAGAGTCCGAGGGGGGTACCCCGAAAAAGAGTAACCTTGTCACCTTGGATGAGGTGAGCGAGGAGGAGGAGGCTTACCCAGATGACGCCGCCGAAGAGGAAGAACTGATTAAGAAACAAAAACTGGTAAAGGAGAATCAGCGAGAGAAGGAAAGAGGAAAGGAGAGAGAGAAAGGGAGGAGGAGTAGAGAGAAGGAACGGAAGAGGGAGGAGGAGAGAGAGGAGAGGGTCGGAGTGGATACTGAGGGCTTGGTGACTTTGGATGAGATCGGAGAGGATGAAGGAGCGGATGGGCCTTGCCTGGAGCCACACCCCTTCAGCCAGGAGGACGAATCAGGAGACACCTTCAACCCAGAGGTCAGGAAATATCTGCTGCTTACTTTCTCTGCTCTCTCTCTCGTCTCTCTCTTCTGTCTGTCGTCTCTCTCTTCTGTCTGTCGTCTCTCTCTTCTGTCTGTCGTCTCTTTCTTCTGTCTGTCGTCTCTCTCGTCTGTCTGTCGTCTCTCTCGTCTCTTTCTTCTCTCTCTCGTCTCTTCTCTCTCGTCTCTTTCTTCTCTCTTCTCTCTCTCGTCTCTCTCTCGTCTCTTTCTTCTCTCTCTCGTCTCTTTCTTCTCTCTCTCGTCTCTTTCTTCTCTCTTCTCTCTCTCGTCTCTTTCTTCTGTCTGTCGTCTCTTTCTTCTCTCTTCTCTCTCTCGTCTCTTTCTTCTGTCTGTCGTCTCTTTCTTCTCTCTCTCGTCTCTTTCTTCTCTCTCTCATCTCTTTCTTCTGTCTGTCGTCTCTTTCTTCTCTCTTCTCTCTCTCGTCTCTCTCTCGTCTCTTTCTTCTGTCTGTCGTCTCTTTATTCTCTCTCTCGTCTCTTTCTTCTCTCTCTCGTCTCTTTCTTCTCTCTCTCGTCTCTTTCTTCTCTCTTCTCTCTCTCGTCTCTTTCTTCTGTCTGTCGTCTCTTTCTTCTCTCTTCTCTCTCTCGTCTCTCTCGTCTCTTTCTTCTGTCTGTCGTCTCCTTCTCTCTCTCGTCTCTTTCTTCTCTCTCTCGTCTCTCTCTCGTCTCTTTCTTCTGTCTGTCGTCTCTTTCTTCTCTCTCTCGTCTCTTTCTTCTCTCTTCTCTCTCTCGTCTCTCTCTCGTCTCTTTCTTCTCTCTCTCGTCTCTTTCTTCTCTCTCGTCTCTTTCTTCTCTCTCTCGTCTCTTTCTTCTGTCTGTCGTCTCTTTCTTCTGTCTGTCGTCTCTTTCTTCTGTCTGTCGTCTCTTTCTTCTCTCTCGTCTTTCTTCTCTCTCTCGTCTCCCTCTGTCGTATCTTTCTCTCCTCTCTCCTCTCCCTTTCTCACTCACACACCCTTTAACCTCTCTCCTATCAGACTCTGGTAACCCTGGATGAGGCTGGAGGTGATGGGGAGGATGAGATGGAAGAGCAGAACAAGAGTCCTGAACCAGCGCAGATCCAGCAAGCTGACAACACAGGTCTGTCTGTTTGTCAGAGTAGAACAGAATGGGGGGGGGTCAGAACGGAAGGGGTGGTGAAGCAAGAAGAAGAGGGGGGGGTGTATCGGGACAGAAGGGGGGTGTCCTCGTCCTCTAAACCATTTCTCTCCTCTTGCTGATGCTACAGGGTCTCCTGGTGCAGAGGACGACTGCAGGGGCATGGAGGATATCAGGAGAATGGACTTTGTGACCGTGGATGAAGTGGGAGAGGAGGAAGAGGAGGCTGTTGCTACAAGGAGAGGAGCCAGGGGGAGGAAGAGAGCCCGACAGACCTCTGGTAAGAGAGACGGACACACTTAGAGACACACAGGAATTGAGTTATAATGTTGCAGCTGTATTTCTTCTTCTCTCCATCACAGCCAGGAAATCAGTGAAAGCAAAGAAGGTGAGCGTCAAAGACGAGGAAGAGGAGGAGCCTCGGGCAGATATTACTCCTCCCACTGACCCAGCTTCTGTTGACGCTCCCTCCTCATTGCTCCAAGTCGCTGTGACATCAGAGGTGGACGCCCAACCAGCTGCCTCAGTTCCAGACCTCCAGGAGAAAGAGACGGAGGCTGATACCCCGGCAGACCAACCCAGCCTGGAGGCCTCCTCAGCTGGGCAGGAGAGGCAGACTGACCCCCCTGAGAACCAGAGTCTGGAGGGGAAACGGGAGACAACAGACATGACTGTTGGAAAGACTTGTACCGAGTCCACAACACTACAAGGTAAAGAGAGAACAGATGAAATGGACTGAAGTGCAGTAGATGTGTTCAGTAGTTAATATGAGACACCAGCCAGCCTCGTCACGTTGAGGTGCCACATTCCTGTGTTTTATTTTGGAATCGTATGCGTCATCTTTTTCAAATGTGACCACAGACTGAGTCAGTCATTTTTCCTTGGCTGGTATCTGCGGTGTGATGACCAAGTCCTCCCTGGATGTCCTCCCTGGACGTCCTCCCTGGACGTCCTCCCTGGACGTCCTCCCTGGACGTCCCTAATGCCCACTTGGTCATGAAGACGTGTGTTTGATAGGAACATAATGACATGTTTCTATATCTGGACTCTGTGTTCTTGCTGCCAAATTAATCTGTTTTCTCCCATCGCCTTTGTTCTTCCTGTCTCTCTCTCTCTCTCTCTCCATCTCTCGCTCTCTCTATCCTTCTCTCTCTCTCCATCTCTCTCTCTCTATCCTTCTCTCTCTCCTCCATCTCTCTTTCCATCTCTCTCTCTCTCCATCTCTCTCTCTCTATCCTTCTCTCTCTCTCCATCTCTCTCTCTCTATCCTTCTCTCTCTCTCTCTCTATCTATCCTTCTCTCTCTCTCCATCTCTCTCTCTCTCCTCTCTTTCCTCTCTCCCTCCCTCTCTCTCTCCTCTCTCTCTCTGTCTCTCTCTCTCTCTCCATCTCTCTCTCTCTCTCTCCATCTCTCTCTCTCTATCCTTCTCTCTCCATCTCTCTCTCTCTATCCTTCTCTCTCTCTCTCCATCTCTCTCTCTCTATCCTTCTCTCTCTATCCTCTCTCTCTCTATCCTTCTCTCTCTCTCTCCATCTCTCTCTCTCTAT